>NC_087310.1:330000-660000 GCF_037043105.1 Vanessa tameamea
CGTTTGTGTAGTCTTCTTTAAGTGTTTTTAGTGCTTGAAATTCGATACTAAGAACCAACCTGATTTTGTCACCAAAATTGGTTGTAATTGAGATTGAGATACAAAGCACAATTTAATAATCCAATGAGTTAATATTAACATTACTCTTAGATCCGTAACAACGACAGCTAACACTTAACATTTATTATTAAAATTCGTAAGAAAATATATATATTGCAACAATTATATCTTTAATATGTATTGTTCGTTTTATTATCTAATAGTGTGACGTTAAAGAAACTTAATTTGATTAAATTAATTTCAACAAAGTGAGAGTAGAGAGTGAGCAGTATTAAGTTCCTTGATATTAACGCGTTATCTTTTAATTTCAGTGGTTTTTAAGGAAATGGATGCTACAGCATGTTAGCAGATAGATAGCGGATGCTATTGTAATAAATATGGTTCGGAGAAGTTTGAAAGACAACTCAATCCGATAAATAATCCAAATTTGTTCAGTAGATTTTTAGATTAAAAACAAAGTTACGGAAACTTTTTCATTTCACATTAAATATAACGATTCAGTGGAAAAGTTTTTCACTGACAATCCCCTCGATTCTAATTTTTGGCGACGGCGACATAATACTCTTTACAAAACTTCTGACACTTGGATCAACGGATCCTATCGTCGGAAAGTTTCAATGGAGACCTGATGGCGAGGCGTTGCTTGTTATTGAGGATAATCTACACCGTAACGACCAAGAATGAACAATCATTTGGCGGACTAGCCCGCGGTAACACGAATAGAAACTATTTAACACTTATGGCTCCATTACACACTTTTACTGTTTTCGTGAATACGTTATTTTATTTATTAGATAAATTGTATGAAAATTTGGGTCCATGATTTTATTGATATACAACATTTTGCTTTGCTAATACATTTTAATTTTATATTAAATAAAAAATAATATATATTACAATGTGTTATTCATTACAAGATTATCTAGAATCTAGATAGAGAAATCCTACTGAGTTTCTTTCTCTGGTTCTCCTCAGGTCCGGGATGTGGTAGAGATGGTGAAGAGTTCACAATCAAGATGCAACGATTTTATATTGAATAAAGATTTTCACTTCAACTTTAATAAAATAATGTATAAGTATTGGGCGTACTCTATGCATAACATTTTTATAAGTGTTTATAATTAACATATCTATACAGCTATACAGTTAAGTGATTAGTACAAAATTATGACTCATAAATGCTTGTAACAGTTTATATACCGATTCGCATAAAGCATTTTGCTTCCTCGTGAACATGGTCACTGCCAGGGAATAATATTTCAGGTGTCTGATTCCTGAGTTTTAGAATAATCCTACCCGGATTCAAGGAAGAAGAATACATAGAAATAAACAAAAATCGAACGTTCTAACAAATATGACCAAAAAAATTTATATACCGTATTTTTATAATTCGAGCGAGCTTTAAAATGATTTCATATACTAAGAAGGTTCTACAGTTTAATTATAAATACAAGTATTCATTTATATTATCCGAGGTTTATATTAAAAACATTCCAACCCTTTGGAAACTTCTTTGCCATTATTTACATTGTAATAATTTAAAAAATCTGCAAAAAGGAAATGTGTGTGTTTATTTACGTGTGTGAGTGAAAAGATAGAAGTAAAATAATTATATTCTCGTGTACATTTTTACCGAAGCAGGGATCATATTTGCAAAGCAACTTTTAAATATTATTGCGAAAAGAGTTGAGAATTATGAAAATGTTTTAAAATATTTATTTTAGGATTGCAGGCGTATACTTTTATAATTCATCCAAAGAAAATCGTTCGGTCTATTTAGTATATCTCCGGAGTCGTGAAGAATATTACCTTAATAGATGAAAGCCCGGATTAGCTCGCGTATAATAAATAAACCTAAACAAATAATATAAATATACTAACTACCATACCGTATCCCTGCACGAAATTATTATTTAGAACACACTTTCAGAACGCACCCGTAAACGTCAAACATGGCCGCCCGTTGAACTGTCATGTCATTAAATTTCATGGATTTAATATCGAAATAGTCGATTATACGAATTTACGCATATATATTGTCGACTAAACATCACTATTTTTTAATGATTTATAATTGTGGGTGTGTTTGTAGAAAAACATATTGAAAAAAAAACAACATAATACTAAAACTGTATGTAGATTCTAATTAACCATTTATCAAAGACAAGAAACATTGTTAAAATATACACTGTCTAGACGTTGTATATTTTTTATATTATTTTGTACTTGGATTTCATTTAAATTCTTAGGTTGGACATAACTAGTAATTAGTCCTTAAATAGTCATAAAAGTGAATTGACTCATTTGTAAATAGTATGAACATATAAAAAGTGAACCTGTAGACGCTTGGTTTTATCGATAAGAAGAAAAAACAAAAGTGACTCCTCTACTATAAATACAGGCACTGAGGCGACTAACACGGTTTAAAACTTAAGCAAAATTTTGAGAATTACTGCAACGAATTCTAGGAGTTCATTGTCTATTATATTATTATTTATCAAAACTTTTGTATAATAGTTTGTAGTTCCCATATTTATGACCCGTAAAGTAAAGGTTTAAGACGAGATCGCTTGTTATGCTATCATTGATACCTGACCCAATTGCGGAGTGGGGGGTGTTCGCTCTAATTACAGCTCCCCCTGGCCACCTCTTGACCCAGTCGGACGCTCCACGATAAATATAAGCGCGTCTGCAATGTTTGTCGTGGCGTTGAAAGCTAGAAAACTAGCCGAGTAAACATACCGAGGTTCTGTCCGTGTGATATTGTTGGGGTTTAATTGGAAGAGTGTTTGGATATTGTGAAATGTGTGTTGATTACGTTATCAAATTAATAACATACACTAAAAAAAAATTTGAGAAAAAAGTTGCGATTATAACCGGACTTTTTATTTGTCAAAGTTGATTGAGGAGCGAAATTACAAAGTACATCCATATAATATCGATATAATTTGAGAAATAACTAACTACAATGTTTATCTGTATGGTATGCGTGGACTTTCATAGCGTCATTAATTGCCAACAAATTTCATTTTATTTTTATATCCAATCGCCTACATTTTTTATGGCTATAATTTTTAAGTTTAGAAAACTTATGAATTATTTTATTTTTGTAAAGTCCGTCTATTAGAAGACGATTCAGAAGCTATAATAATATAATATATTTTATTCGCAGAAAAATAATATACCCAATGCATTTGTTGACTCATTCGCCGATAATTTCCTCGAACCAAACTTCATTAACTCTTGTGAGTTAAGCTTCGTCTCATTGAGAACCGTTTCTAAGTTTAATACGTTAAAAATTTGAAGTACACGTACCGAGTTTCCCGGGGTGCAAATATTGTTTAAAAATTCATGTCATTACTCTGCGCTGGATATGGACTAAAATAAAACGAACGCGAAACTCAGAAAAAGTTTAAATATTTGATCAGATTCTAGTAATTAAACATACAAGCTGCCTGTCTGGGTTATTTTAGGCGTTTTACTGAGACTACGAAATAATATAACGGAAAAGGAAAGGCGAATCATGCAGTTTACCTTTTGCACCTTTGAAATATTTTATTCGAGTTAAAGTCGCGATCATATCTCTTTTATATTGACCTTGGGTTTGGCCGCCGTAGCTCACCGGTACCACTGCGATGCATACGTTTTATTGGAACTCGTTATAACTCAACTAAACGCAGATGCAACTCTGGCGATACGTGAAGCAAAATAAAAGGAAAGGTCGCGTTTTGAGCGAATAAAATATACAAAACGGATCATAAGTGTGCCACACACTCGGAAGATATTCTACTCAAATCAGATCAAATAATACTTTAGTAATGTAGACTCTGACAAAGATAAATTTAATATAAAGTTACCTCCAATTCAATCAAAAGAACCGACAAGACACTTTAACCATCTACTTACTTTGGTCACATACAAATAAATTATTATTTTTCTTTTAAATTAACGAATACTAACTTTGTAATAGGTGACAAACGGGTAAGGAGCTCAGAAAGCAGCAGGTTTGTTGCATTGCTGGCCTTTAAGAAATGAGTAGGTACTTTTCGTGCATGTTCCCAAGTTCGCGCTTTTGTGCAATTTTTGCTTCACTTATTTAATTCATTCATCAACTTTTTTAGTTAGACACGTTATTTGATAATGTTTTAAACTTCAATACTTTGTATTGTTATATTCTGGTTTGAAAGTTGAGCTTGTTTTTTTACAGACATAACGTGACAGCTAATTCTCCGACCGCTGAGAGGAAGCGCTCTGAACAGGTTTTTTATCGAAAAGACGATGTAGCATTCGACGAATAATATCATTGAAAACTATAAAATTATGTCAACTTAGAATACATATTATAATTATGCACTAAGTTTCAATGTTCATAAATGAGAAAGCAATGTTTTCTTACAGCGCTGGGTTACGCTGGCTACAAGGGTCAAAGGTTCAAGTTTATAACAAGGAGCGCCGGCCACATCTGACTGATCAGACTTTAGTCATTAGTTGTCAATGAATACTGAAAAATATTAAATTTAGAAACATTAATAATTACAGTTAAACCATTGGGAGAAATATGCGTCGACCTGAGAAGATCCGGTGACAGAAATTGTTTACAAGTTTAAATATTATGGTATATGAAGAAATAACTAGGAGGCGATCGTTTCGTTCCAAAGATGTGCTATCGTCCATGTCAAACTGGCTCACTCACCTTTCGTTTCAATAAACAATTGAATATAACATATAACAAGGTGTAATTGGGTCGGAACTTCCCTTGACTGGCCTGTGGTGGGCTGCCTATGAATAACAATAAGAAACACCGCTTCTCTGATAGTGAAGTTCCCATAATCGAATCGTTAAGCTAACGATGTCAAATAGATTTTTTTCATGTAATAAGAACTCTGCGTGTTTGACGATCTCGTACTTGTAATAAACAATCCAAAAACAGTACAAAAGCGAAAACTTCAAGCCCTCGACGTCATAGTTCATTAGTTAACAACCTTTTAAAACGTAATTAAAATCAGAAAGTTTTTCATTACGAATAGAAATAACAATGGAATGCTATAAATATTTGCTTATTCACACGTAGTACTGCGATACACATCTGAGTTACTGTTACTTGTTACCTTTATAATTATAAACACGCTATGGCCCGGGGATAATGACGTCAGATAATTAAAGCCGCGGTTAAACCAGGGACAGAAGTGAAATAATACGGACTGTGAAAGATTAACATGATAGTACAACTAGATTATAATGTGAATTATTTTTATTAAATACTTCTAATCTTTACACAACAAATCTCATTTGCTTTGAACGTTCTGTTACAAACGAATACCTGATCCATGGCACTTCTCAATTCTTTTTTATACGATTCATATTCCAAATGCTAAACTTTTAATTAATATTGAAGCTCAGACATTTTTACCTTGACGTTTCATAGATTTAAGTCATTTGTAAAAAATACATTGGTAAAGAAGGCGTATTATACGATACAAGATTATATAGATGATAAAAAAACCTGGAGTTAATGCTTGTTGACTTCTAGGCAGGAGACATGACATACATATATAATTGTATTTAACTAACATGACTGTATTTTTAGATGTTGAATAAGAGTAACTACTGAGTTTCTTGCCGGTTCTTCTCGGTAAAATCTATATTCCGAACCGGTGGTAGCTTTACTTTAAATAATTTGTTAAATTACATGATTCAAAAGTGCTTGTAAAAATCTACTTGAATAAAGTATATTTTGATTTTGATTCTCGCTTATTTACTAGGTGGTGCCTACTCGTCTATCAGTGGTATTCTACTGACAAACAACAGCAATACTAAGTAATGTTGTGAGCCATTGTTACAACAGGCACAAGATAAATAATCTTACTTCCCAAGATGAAAGCCCATCGGCGATGCAAGGAATGGTTAATATCGCTTTGATTCTTAGGGCACCAATGTCTATATGATATAAAAATTCAGTATATAAATTCTAAGTAAACAGAACCTTAGATTATACGAGTATAATAATAAAGAAGAACGAATAATCGCCAACGATGCGATGGAGATATTAATTTAATTCACTTGCTCGATACGATCACGGGGAAAGTCGCATAATCCGCTTACATTCGGGGAAATTTAAAACTAATGACATAATCGATTTCAGGATAAAGCTAACGAGACCGGTGAGGATAATAACGTGGTTTTTGCATCTGATAGCGATTACTGACAATCTGTTGAACGAAGCATTTAAAAGATTTAATGCATATGTTTATTTTTACTAGATGGGATACCTATATGTTCATATAAACCTGTAACATACGGCCTAAAGATAGATTAGCTTGTTTCTTTATCATACATAGTGAGATACAATATGTGCTAAGTTCATCAGTGTTTGAGATATACACGCTTTGGCCGGTTAGAACTATGAACCCGTGAGCCTTTTAAATCGCTCACGTAATAAAATAAAAAACAATTTATTCTTCGACGAATTGTGAACATGTCATAATAAAGAATGTCGCATAACCAAAGAATATTATTAATTATTTCTTCTCTCTCTTCTTCGAATATTTTTGGTCGTGTAGACTTATACAGAGAATATTTGTGTGTTACTGGGATGAACTAACTCAGTTATTATGATCACCGTCATTATCAAATCGTCATCAATTTCTGTATAAACCTCTCCCTAGGAAGCCAGTATCTAAGTACAATTACACAATTATGAATTACATACATTGTATAAACAATATATAGGTATATTAGTTTATTTTATTTTATACATTTCACGAACAGATTAAAAACAAACTTACGACGAGGATAAAATTTATTCTATTATTATAAAGAGAACCCACCCGTATCAAATATTCCAAGTAAAACAATTCTCATTTGTGTGGACTTAAACAACTTTTTTTTTATATTATTAAATTTAAATTAAAGGGCTCGCTCAGCTTAAGGGCGATGTCAAAAACATATAATTTTCTCAACGTTACTAACTTTCTCTCTGCGTTCATCGAGATGACCAGTTCATCGAGTGCAGCATGAACGCTGAAAATCGATATTGATTAAAGTACATTGCCTCTAACAGAGATCTTTGCACCCACAACTTATATGAATTAAGCTTGTCCTCACTACAAAGGAATTTTGGTGTACTTTGCTGCTACACCGACCTCAATTCGATTAAAGATTAAATATCAGCCTAGGAGAACAAAGATGCAAATACTCTTATAGTCCGATAAAGGGGCAAGCCGCCAGCATTAGGAGCACCAAGCTCAAGATCAGCGACACGAAAAAGGCACGGTATTGTAATCAATCGTTTACTGCCAACTGAAATATCTTAAGAATAAGAATCCGACTGAGTAAGGATATTAAACCTCCGAAGCAATTATATTTATAAAATAACATTGGTACACATCTGTATTCAATAGCACTGAATCCATCCCCGTCATATGAGCCAATGACGTTCACAAAATATCAGTCAAAAAAATACACGTCATAATAATACATTATCGATCAAAATAAAACCCACGGAACGATTTTGAAAGCATCAATCCGTCTTTTGTTATAAGGAAAAGTCTTCGATTACAGAAATGGAAACTCATTAGGAAGTATTATTAGGATTTGATCGTTCCAATAGATTAAGCTATAAATCAAGATTTATCGAAAGTATTGTAAAATTTTCGCGTAAAATTCGTATCGAATTCAAAGGGGATTGCCCATTTAATGCTTAAAATATATAAAAATTACAAAATAATTCAACTTGAGAAAAGAATTGTTCACATTTTACTGTAATTAGAATTAAATTGTGAATTGCTAAATTCTTCTCAAGTTTGTTTCCATCTAGTCAAGAGCGCTCCATCTTAGACTGTAACATCAGTTTCCTTCAAGTCTGATAATAGGTACGCACAGGACCATATTTAAACAAGCGCAAATATCAAAATAAGCGTATGACGATTGTTTTAGTGTTACCCTGCTTACCAGTTTGTCGATTCCAATTGTCATTAATTTTATTTTCGGCCTATATCATATTTAAATCTGATTATCTAAACAGTTAAACTAGAAAATATTGGACAAAGCTTTCCTATTAAGAGAAGAGTAAGATAGGGTGATCCAATCTCGCCGAAACTTTTTATAGCTGTACTAGAAAGCATCATAAACAAACTGGACTGGAAAACATACGGCTTGAACATCAAAGGCAAGTACCTAAGCCACTTAAGATTCGCAGATGACATCGTATTATTATCAGAGACCAGCCGTGATCTGCAGTATATGCTAGTAACACTTCACGCTAATAGCAAACAGGTGGGTCATGAAATGGAAATAGAGCGTAGAGTCAAAAACGCCTGGAATAAATACTGGAGTTTAAAAGATGTATTCAAAAGTAACAATTCTATTAAACTTAAAAAGATGATCTTAGACTCATGTATCCTATCTTCTTTAACATATGGCTGCCAGACGTGGAAATTCACGAAAACAATCAAAAATAAAATTAGTTCATGTCAGAAGGGTATGGAACGAAGCATGCTAAATATAAAAAAGATACACAAGATTCGACACACAAAGATAAGACGACATACAAAAGCGATAGATGCGCTGTCGTTTGCCCAAACACAAAAACTGAGATGAGCTGGCCATGTAGCCCGTTATGTTGACGAGAGATGGACAATAAATGTCATTACATGGAAGGGCCCAACAGGCAAACGGAGAGCGGGGAGACCTTATACGAGATGGGAGGACGACATAAAAAAGATCGCAGGAACACACTGGCTAATAACAGCAAAGAACAGAAACAAATGGAAAGACTTGGAGGAGCCTTCACCTGAGAGGGGTCCACGCAAACACAAAAAAATCCAAGAAGAAACACTTTACCTATGAAACAATTTTTTTATATATATACATATGTATATTTAAACATTTTCATAATTTTTTTACTTAAATATTCAAAAATTTATTTTTATATAACTTAAAAAAGAAAAAAACTTTATAACTGTAGACTTTGCATGGAATAAAAAGGATTTTATATTATTTTTTTTATTATTATTTATCTAAAAAACATGTATATGTTATACGAAATTAACAAAATTTTTTTTAAGAAATACAAAATATAAATTTTGTGCTGTATGAATCACACACCTTTGCCTTTTTTTAGTCTCGCTTGAAATACGCAATTCACGTCGAGAAATACGCAATTGCCATTATAGGCATCACGAGCATCACAAGATTGCTTGCGCATTCTACCGTGACGGCCGGGTCACATCACATCCCTTAGCCTTACTTTATGAGTAAGTTTTTTTAATATTATAATTCGTTTACATCACTAATTATTTTGCGTTTGTGTAACTCAAATAATTACGTACTCACTTTTATAATCGACAACTGTAGCCAATATTAAGGATTTTGATGCCCCCTCCCTCTGTACATGATACTTATTTTTATACACAAAAACATTCTTAATAACAATAATGTTTGCTGAATTCAAATAACTGACATACAGCGAAATAGTTTTGTTGGCTCGTGGAACTTATCAAATAAAGCAGACGCCTACTGTGTCGTTAACATAACGGAGCCACTGGTACAGTATGCTTGAAGGTTTCATTGATGGATTGGTATTAGTTGAGTATTAAGCTGTTTTGAGTAACATTTTCTCATAGAGAGAATAAATATATATCGAGATAATTCACAACAAGTATATTTTCTGTACTTCGTGATTAATCAAAATCACAATATACTTTATTCAAGTGGGCTTATACAAGCACTTTTGAATCGTCATTTTACAAAACTACATTACGTGAAGCTTAAGCTAAGGGTTAATTTTCTAATAGTTATAAATAATATTTATTATTGTTTGATTTTTGGTTATTCGTGGAAGGGCTTTTTACAAGTGCATCTGAATAGGAATCATCATATTTTCTACCATCAAATAGTAATACTTATTGTTGGTTAAAGGCTAAAAGATCCAGTTTAATTACACCTTCGTGTCCAAGGTTGACAACGCATTGACAATGTAAAGAATGATCTAAATCAACAGCATCGATGTGTGTGGGTAGGGGTCACCACTTATTATTAGGAGACCGTAACTATATTATAAAATAAAAAATGGAGTAATAGTTAATTATTTGTATTCCAAGTTATGCTCGATTGTTGCGCTAAGCATTTAGCACATCAATGTTGGTGCATCTTCAATAATCGAAATGAAATGAATAATCTCTTGACTCATCACCAACCATTTGAGGTCAGCGCGTTCTTTCATCATCTTTATCTGTATTCTTATCCTTAATGTCTCTTACATGTAGTCCATCACAAAGAGACTCCACTTTATATGAACTAAAGACAAAATATTTGAATAAAGAAGACTCTTAAAGCACTTTTCAAGAATCGTCATCAGTCTTTGTACAAGCTACCAGCAGTACTTAATATATTCTAAAATTAGAATTTAGATATATCTACGTCCAATTACAAATTTTGATACCTCAAAGCGCAATTTACTGACAAATATAAATATTTATTATAAAGAAAATTCCAAATACGAAATATCTTGATATCGCTCGGAGCTTTTATGTGAGTGACATGATTAACAATACAATAACCGTTACAAGTACAACAGAAGCTAATCTACATATCTGCTTGATGTATGGAGTGGGACATAATATGTGTTCACAAAGGCACATTGATTTATGCGAACGGGCAATTATTGCATATGAGATACGCTTAGATATCTAATAAATTATACGTACGTGGATATGTTGACTTGACGTTTTGTCACTTATATCGCCCTTGCCCGTATTATTTTCGGCTTTTTTTTTACCTAGTGGAAGCAGTCAAGCCCCGTGAAGGCCCGCCGGGTACCAACGGGTCATCTATTATTCAACGGTCAAACAGCAAGAAGTTGTAATATTGTATTTCGGTTTCAGTCGGTGTAATTAAATGTATATAGATGTTCCGTACATCTCAGCTCTCTTAGTTGGTGGTCTGAGTATATGGAATAATTTATGTGTCTTCCGCTGCCAATTGTCTACGGCCAGGGGCGGATTTACTTTCAGGTGGTCAACTGGCCACCTGACTTTCAATATTAACTGATTATTATGACGATTGTGTTTCAAAATATTTTGGGACGAAAAAACCGCGACAATTTTTTTGACTGATCTGATCTTAGTTTTTTAATCGCATTTCACTCACATTTATTAAATATTTCAATATTGTTTTTAGTTAGCTAAAGCAATGGTTGTATTACTAGTAAAAACCTATTAATAAAAACTAATTGAATATCAAAATGGTTTTTATAATACAAAGCTATAACAATCGCTACTTAAAATGTTTTAAAGCAGTTCTTTAATACATTTTATATTCAAAACAAAGATTAAAAAATAATGCCTTGTTATCTAGAGAGATGGGAAAGGCAAAATTTTCTCCAATAGAATAAATCTGTCAAAGAAATTATATTGCACAAAGAAGTACAAAGTAGCTCGCGCCGGCATTTACTATCTATCCAGCCTTTTTAAACGACGGATCAAATAGAAAATGGTATAAACGTCCCGGGAAAACTGAGCATCGCGTAATTTCCGCTCGGTCCTCGCCGTTTTTGCATTTTCCTTGCGATCTCGTTCGCTCCTGCTATTAATAACAGTGAATGTATACTATCCACCGACAAATTATTCAAAACAAAATTCTGCAAAACGTTCAATTAAAAAGGGCTGGCGCTGACGGACGGAGATAGCGTCAAGCGAGCCATTGTTCCGGCTATCGGAGGTCTCTTTGTTTCATTTACACATCGGTAGTCGGGGCGTAAACGGGTGCGGATAAAAATGCGTATCGAATTCGCGGTTTTCACGGATGCCGCGCACGTCTACTGCGATAATGAGCCGAACAGAACCTGGGAGGCTCCGTATTGTACATTCAATCTTGGCAATTTGAACAGGCCCCGTTATTCGGGCCCTTTATTTCTTTGTATCCTTTTACAGCTGTTGATTTGGGCGCGGACGTGCCTGGATCATCGTTCTGGATATCGGTCGAGGGCATCGCTTTACGGCGGACGTTCGAGAGCCTTCGTTTGCCGAGGTTACGTTCGCGTTCCCTTTGTTTCTCTTTCATCAACTACAGCTCGTTTCATCTCTACGTTTTTATTAACCACGTACCTACATTGCGAATTTCTATTTTATAATTTCAAAAAAATCTAAGTTTTATTGGATAAAGAGTCGAGATGTCTCAGTGGTTAGAAAGCATAAACGTTCTAAACACAGCTATCTTAATCGATGATTACGGGTTCAAACCCAGGCCAGCACCACTGAATTTTCATTTGCTTAATTTTTGTTAACAATTAATCTCGTGAAGGAACACATCGTGAACTCAACAAATCTGCATTGTGTTGGATAAACTTTGCCACATATAGACATCACCCACCCATATTGGAGCAGTGTGGTGGCAGAAAATTTCATCACTAATCGTCAACAGGGAAGGGAAACTTAACCCATCAATGGGATATTTACAGGTATTTTGATATAGAGACAATTATAAAGTTAATATATATTTTATTAAAAAGTGTAGACGGACTTGCAAATGATGGTAATAAATTACCATCACTCATAGACATCCGTGCATTAAGAAATATATATTAACCATTCTCTAGATCACCAATGTTCCGTCAACCTTGGGAACTAAGTTGTTATGGCCTTTGTCTCTGTAGTTACACAGCCTCACTCAGCCTTTAAAGTAGAACACAACGAGACTAATTAATGCTATCTGGTAGTATAATACGTGTTGAGTAGGTTTCATATATTACATAATTTGCCGTCAATATGACATTAAATATCTAAGAGTATCTAAAAGTGTCTGCATACTTTCGAATACCTATCGAATTTGCAATGAAATGTTTGAATAGTAAAAGAAATTCTGATTGGACACAAATCGATAAAGTTTCATTTATAAATGGGAAAAATCAAAGCGCGTGAAGTTTGTGGAAATCAAACTCACCAACTATTTGGACAAACGAGTCGAATTCAAATCAAATTTAATTCTTGCACAATATATTTGTTCGTACGCAGAAATAAAAAACGTGTTGTTTTGTTTTTGTATTTCATTTGTTAATAATATCATTGAGCACGATACAGTGGACAGAATAGGTAAACATTGACAGGGGATAGCGGGTTCAATTCAAGAAACACCTTTTACGTGTTTAATGTGCATCGATGGTATAGGAAATTATACGCTACAGGAAAGCATCGCGAAAAAATCTGCAAATATCGGACATTTTGAGCAGAACGGTAGAATATCTACTTCCTCCTCAAGAGTAAAAAAGGCCTTACCCCAGCTTTGGAATACTAACAAGATTTTATTTACCGAAATACACGATTGCAGTGTTGTCAGCCAAATTGCATGAGAATTAAAAAGTTGAACATAGTTTTAAATTAAACGATGCTATAGCTCACCATATTATTTTTATTTATCATCTCGGCAAGCAGATGTTCAAACGGGCCTCCTAGTGGCAAGTGGTAACTACCGGCCATAGACATTGGAGCTGTAAGAAATATTAACCAATTCTTACACTGCCAATGCACCACCGACCTTGAAAACTAAGATGATATATTCCTTGAGCCTGTAGTTACATTGGCTCACTCGCCCTTCAAACCTATTTATCTGAGGGGTACCTACCCAGACAGACATGTTTAAGTTTTAATTTACCAAGTATATTAATCAAGATATTTTTTTTTTTAATATAATATATACACAAATAACAAGAGCAAACATCATGACCACGTGGTATAGTAGCAAGAACGCTGGCAGCATAACCCTGTTGAAATACCATGTTGATCATGCAACGTATGTACATAAATATTACCCTCGAGAATATAATGTAAAATAATCGGTATCTCTATGTATGTAAAATGCCAATATAATTATTAATTACTCCTAGGTCGTGGCTGCTTGCTTACTTATTGGATATAAGGACACAAGTAATGTTCTGCATTGTGAGCAGTTTATTATTATTAAATGATTCGGGTCAATTCACGACGCCAAACGACACATCCGTTCCATGATGATGGGAATCGTAGTCTTCTTCGTAGAAACACGTCGAGCGTACTCGATAAACAACGAAAATAGAACTCGAACATTTAATAATATTATTTAGCAACGGCCATGTAGTGTACGCGCCACGTACACACAATGGGGTAGTGATCAGTGAGGGAGAAAGGGCATGACGATATGAGATAATGTCATGCGGTTTGCCGGCAGGGCCTTACTAGTCGGTCGCACCCCCAAGGCACCAGCGGATGTAACACACCAAAAACCGCTAGTCAGGACAGGATGTTTTATTTTCTGATTCGGAGCTACTTTCTATTCTCACCATAAATAAGAAGATGTTACGTTGAGAACAAGACGTATTACAATCTCAGCAATTCGGAAATCTCAGATTCCTTTCTGAATAATTCTGGAAAACTAGTAATTGTGTTTAGTACTCTGCAACGTATCCCATTCACGGCGTCGACAGCCCACACGAGCATACTACACGTTTAATCTTTACCGTTTCTGCGATCCCAATATCGGAAATGAGGCATCAACGATCGTTCGCAAATAGCTGACGAACAGCAAACAATGGCGTTGCGAAGCAGACCGCTTGATTGGCAAATTCTGAGCGACTAAACATTACTGGTGTAGATGTCCCCTGTAACATGTCGCGGTCAAACAGTGTAATGCGGCTACTAATGACAAGTCCGGAAATTAATTAGAGCTATAACTGCGGAATAGCTGTTTACGCAAACAATTTTCGGATATTCGGACGTCCAAAACTTCGTTTGTGGTAATAGAGAAAATTGCTGTTATTGAGAATACATTACTGTAATTACAACCAGATTTGTCGATGATATCGTTATTTGTTATCGTATTAGTTGCGGGTGATTTGATCTGATGATTTGATTTGAGAGAACTATAACGCATTCGTACGCTATGAGAACTTCTGAGAGACATCAAATGGTAAAAGCCCAATTTTTCCACAGTTATTACAATCGATCCAAATGCATTTTATTGTCTAATCAATTGGGGGCCCCGTACATTGTCATTATATGAATACTTTTTACGGATTTATAAAGGATCTTTTTTGTTATTTGATAACCTCTTGACAGTATCGCAGTGTTATTGAAACAACAAAACATATTATATATAATAATCAAATAGGATCTTTCAAACGCTTGATAATAAAACAATCGTTTTACAATAAAAAATAAATTGAAAGCTACCAGCGGTTCGGAATGTAAATTCTACCGTTCAAATACGCGTAATAATCACATATAATTATTATATTATCATACATGAATATTCATCTCCTTTATCTTTTATATAATCTTGCTTTCTTGAAATTTCAATCGTTTGTTTTGGTAAATTTATTTAATTAGTTTATTATACGTAACAGAAATAAAACAGACAAAAATAATGTCAAAAGAGAGTTATGTATTAAATACATGTTTATCTCTTGAAGGGATTTTTTCGTGCGCACCAAAGAAGGAAAAAGTATTTAGACGGATAAAGTTTATATCCTCTAATACGCTTGTGAGGTTATCCGCTACACAAGTCATCACTGTTTGGCTAAAAAATATTTCCCTCTTTAGGGCGATTTGGGGGTTTGAAAGGATTTTAGTGAAACTTGTCAGACAGCGTGATTCGTTATTTTTTACGGTTCTCGATCATCAGTCTCGGTTTTTTCCTCTCTGTAATCGTTACATCGACGGAAAAAGCCCTGAAAGGAATTTTATAGACGTAACGTATCAATTCTCCTATCTCCCTGCGTGATCTGAACGTATTTCATTTTCATTTTTAGTATGTTTATTGTTAAACATTTAAGAATTGAATATTATAATGATATTGTTCCTGCATTCATAGCATATTGATTTAGAATAACCACGAACTCTGTTAAATAGAGCTATTCAGCTTAATGTTAATTTCCCAATTACAGGCAATATCGACTGATCTGATCAAAACGGTGGGGGAGTTGTCATTTCATTGTTTAAAATGAATGCATTATTTTTGATGTTACAATCTATCAATGTCCCACTTCCTGGCAAAGGTCTAATCGTCTCTTCAGGAAGGTTTAGATCTTACTCCGCCATGCTGCTTCGAGCAAATTGTTGAATACACGACTCATGGAATTTGATCCACTACTTATCCTCACTATTTTGTTGTTTTATCGCCGAGCACTATTTATTAAGCACATATGAACCCAGTGGTTCCTGTCCGGGTTTGAAGTAGCAACTTTTTTAGTCTTTAACCACTAACCATATCAGCTCAAAAATTGGTGATCAAATCAATGAAATACACGCGCTTATCTGTAGTCCAATACCGGCGGTAAAACAAAGGTATAGTACGCAGTTATTTATCAAGTGTTGCGGTGAGACGTCACGATTACATAGACAGATAAACCGACGGATTTATGAGTCGTCTGTGAACCCACTCTGCCGATTTCTAACCCCTGGTCTATTTGAGTGTGTGGCGCCACTGTTGACGGAAAACTTTTCATATGTGTTCTTTCTTAAACTGATACTTAGTGCTTAGTTATTTGAGTTTCTGAATGTAACGTTCTATAATTAAACGTTTCCATAGTTTCACTACTGTCAACACTCATATTTTATCAAATTTTGAAACATTATACAATTATGATGCTAATATTAGTTTTATTTAATAAAAATTATATGTATTGCATAATATACCCAAAACTAATGAGGCGACGGCATTATTTGGTGATAATTCGGAAGGTATTTGTAGGTTTTGGTATATCGGTGCAATGAATTAACTGAAAGCAGATATAATTTAACACAGTTAACGGTCATCGGAATCTACAATTCGATTTAACTGTCAATTATATCTAACATTTAATACACGTTTTATATGCAAACTATTTGTATCAGTAATAAGTCTTTAGATAAATACGGCTATTTGCACTACAGTTGTTAACTGATACTAATAATACTTCAAAATATCTACAACAAATATGTATATAATATAAATAACAGATTAGGTGCGAAATTAAATAAAAATTAACCGCTGTTACTGGCGCGCGATCCTACACAGTAAACAACATGGCGCCTCCGTAGCTCGGGCGCTAGCTCAGTGAATTGAATTATAACGGCCGAGAAAAATAATGGAAGGTGAATGCGAGCCCGCGTCTCAATAACTGAAGCTGCAACGAACTCACTCATCTTCCTCGACGTGTTTATGGTACAGGAAACTTTTAGAAGAAAAATGATTCTCATAGCTTTATTTCTTGTAGACTATTCTTGATATTATTTATTTATTTTTACCTTTAAAAAGGCTCCTCAAGAACAAGATTTTTTTATTAATGAATGCGGGTTTCGGTGTATATATACATGAGTCAAAATTTGAAAAATTATTTTTATAAAGATTCTTTTGAATTACGCTTCGATAATTCGGTCGCCGTAAGCAAAACGAATCGTGTCTTGAATACGGTAACCGGTAAGTATTGTAATATTTCATATCAATCGAATATTTGGAACTGCCTTTATATATTCAGTTGCATAACTTGACCCAGACATACTAGTTATAGCAAAATGATATACAAGTTTGTGAAGTATTTAGCATAGACCATGAAAACCAATGAGACGACTTAGATTGAATTATTGGTTTTAATAAGAATTCTCTACAAGATAATAGGTATATAACTGATATATAATATATATATAATATATTAAAGGTTTCGGTTCTTTTAATATAAACGAAATTTTCATCAGATATAATCTGAAACGTTTAATGTAAAATTAATCAATGAGTTGATAAAGATTAACAGATAATCTCGATAAAACCTACATCCCGAATCAGTGATAGCTTCACGTTTAAATCTTTTTAAAATACGATTATAAATATTTATAAAGGCTTCAGTAAACTTATTTTCCAGTAGTTGAAAAAACAATATTTTGATTTGATTTATAGAGATTTTATATATATGTATAATTTTTTATTTTAATAAAAATAAAATAAGTTTAATGAAGTTTTATAAATATTTATAATCGTATTTTAAAAAGATTTGAGCCTACGCTCATAAAAGTCTTTTGTCTCGTCATGTTACAGGGTTGAAATAAATGTAAAGCTACCACCGGTTCGGAAAGTAGATTCTACAGAAAAGAACCGGCTAGAAATTCATTTATCCACCATTTAATTTACAGAGTATTGTAAAGAACAATTATTTATATTATATATATAGACAATGAAAACTTTATTAGTAGACGAAGATAAGATTTATTTATTTACGTGCAGAGCTATACTGCCAATAAATCAAATGTAATTGTATTCTCGCGGCTACAGTTTTGTGGTGCTGTAAAATGCAAATGAACTGTTTTCCAGAGTTAAAGGCCTGTTGAGAATAAGTATGCGCTAGTCCTCGCCAGTCCACTACGAGTATGTTACGAATACACATGTCTGAGAATTTCCGCTGACGTATACAAATTTCATCGCGACAGGTCCCTTCAGCGAGCAAGAAACGAATGAATTATTAAAATAAATTTAGCATTCGTAAAATTTAGTATAGCTGACCCATGAGATCTGAGTATGGAGTTACGAAATAGTTGTAAAACGAAAAATATTGCTTATAAGTTACTTTAATTTAAATGTTATATTCAATCAAAATAAATGGTCAGTATTACAGTTGAATAAACATCTTAGAAATAAAACGACTGTTTTTCTGATAAATTAATTCATAATTTTCTATTACTATTTGGAAATTATTTATTTAAAATAAAAAAAATAGGAAAGGTGATGAAGTATGGAAAAAGTAAGTTTTACTGCTATAAACTCTACTAAAACTTTGATTTATTTATCCATAAGATTTCGAATGGTATATTCGTGCAGCTATCGTTTGTTTATATTATATATTGCCTTATTTTTGGGAATGAAATATGTATGTAATCTCGTAATATATATATAAGTTACTTTTATAGTTCTACTTTATTTTTAGGGGACGGACGTGACCTAAAATATTTGAAACCTAGATAGTCTAAAATCTTTTATAAGAAAGGAACAATGAAAAGACTACGGTCAAAACGTAGCAGTGAATGTCTAACGGCATCTCAAAATGAAGTCATACGACGCCATATCTCCAGCGAAGCGGAAAAACACCGCGACTAGAAACATTCGAAGTTAAATAAAATCGAACCTTCCCGAAGGAAAATGTTAAGAAACTAATAAATTTCCATCAGCATCGAGCATCACCAATAATTCGATTTCGACTTTAGTTTTTGGGTGTTCTCCCGAGGACCTAAATCAAACTAAGGCTATTACAGAAACTAGTTTACGTTAACTGGGCTGTTCCGTAAATTTATTAACTTCCAATTGTGTTAGTTTCAAAACTCTGTTTACAAAACCTATTGTTATATTCGATTTCAAGGTACTGTTGACTATATGAATGTCTTCATAAATTTATAATGAAACTATATAGTCTTCAAATACTTGCAGAACACGAGCCAAGGTATGGGATACTATTTGTTGAGTAGGAGCAGGATAATAGTTCCTTATACTGACTGACTTTAAAACACGGCACGTCACGTCATAGACTATTAACTCTAAAAACTATTTAAAAAAATGTCAAGTTCAGGAAACAGATTATTTTCCAAGGGATAAAGAGGTTCACAGGGTTCAGGAAAAATCAAACAAATTGTAACTTCAATACACATTTGCTCGGAGAAAGAAGATAAAATACGCCTCTTAGAATCTATTTTCGATTTATTCACAAGAAATTATTTTCATAAAATGTTATGAAATAAAAATGAAGTTATTTTATCTTTACCCATATAGTAAAAAGATAAAGAAAATTTAAAATCTTAAAATACTATATAAAAATTCACCCGAGGACCGTAAAATACGAAAGAGTGGCTCTCCGCCACCTGGAAACGAAAAGGCGATAACTCAGAACGAGAGAAATCTTTAACAACCCAAGCGCAGAGGAAAGTGTAAATTATAGTTTTGAGTTAAACAGAGAGAGTTATCTGGTTACAAAACCAAAAAGCAAAACCCGGCATGTTAAACAAAAAATGGATAAATAAGGCTTATTACTCAATACATGATTGTATGGGTGATAGAAAAACATGGAGTATTTGTTTAATTTCGAGCGATTTTTTTTTATAATATATTTATTAATAAACAAAATGAGTTATGCGCTTAGTGAGAAAATGTTTTAAAGGTATATTTATTGTATAACAGATGTTATGTATTTATTACTTTATATTACTACGTCATTAATGAGGATTAAGAATAATATGTCAAATCAAAATCTGTCCACGGTGCTTAGATTCAAATTGTGATATTTTTAATAGGCAAGGTCAATACTTTATTGACACAGCCAGGCCTTACCGCCCGTTTCGGAGCGAACTATTCTTATCGGTGCAGATAGTTGGAAACTGATGATCTTCTAAAATATTCGAAGGTTACAGACAGACATTTTAATCTATATTGAATATATTTATTTAGCACATTTATCTGAGTAAGGATTGATAGTTAACTGACATTATGGCTTCGCGAATAGCCAATAGTTTTGGAAGTTGGAAGTGTCACCCTCCTACCATGAGTGTGGAGTGACCATGATAACGGCGTGACAAATATCATGCTCTAAAGTGGTGGTGCTGGAAGAACATAGTATTTTTCTGCTAAAATATTATATCGCAGGAGGCCGTGGAAAAATAGCGTGAGAAGAGTGCCTCTGTTTATTTGCTCCGCCAAAGAAGACTTGAAAGACTCCCCCCTTAATGTGGGTGAATTGCGTTAGCCACGCAAGCGTATGAAAGCAGTTTCGAAGTTTTGTGCAAAATATTTACAAATTATATCCAAACACGCCGTCCTCGTTTATCATTCTTCTTATTAGTGAAGACCGTTTCAAAATCCCTAAAGTAGCTTTTAAGAAGAAAGCGGAGATACAGACAGAAAGCGATAATTATTTATTCTATCATAGATTGAATTGAGTTTTTATGTGCATTGCGAAAAATAAATAGAAAAACAAAACTTATCTAATTCTAATATTAGCCTGATTACATTATAACTTATACGCAAATATATACATAAGAATGGTATTTTAATATTTGTGGTTATATTATAATAAAACCTCCCGTATCACTGAGATTATCTCGATGGCTTATAACGCTGGAGATCGTGTCGAATTTCCATCGTATCGGATTATGAGATTGAAGGTATGAAGTTCATGCGTGTTTTGGTAACATATCTGTATTCCACTTTCCGTTGATCGTTGCTGAAATAAGTCACGAGGATATTAGATTACCTCAGTACAAGCAGCACAATTATCGGTCATGTAGTTTCTGAAACAATCATGCACTGCTCATATCCGTATATTATGCTAATATACTACGAGTTTATGTCGCAGACAACTAGCATAGTTAGCTATTCAATTAACAGCCTAGCCTTTTTGATAAGCGACGCCGTTCACTCAGCAGCCTAAATGTAATTCAGGCAGTACATGTTTCAATCATAGAATAGGATAATTTGATTTAGGGTTTTCTGAATATAGACATAAATATGTTATTTAACCGTATAATGATATTTAATCCTAACCTAACCAATATAATAATTTTTGGTTGATTCTAAAGCAAACTACTCTACTTTATGAACGAAAGATATACTGGCTGAATGTCACATTTAGTAAAATGACTAGACTGTTAATTATAAAGTAAATTAAAGTAGCTGGCTGTGACATATATTGTCAAAAGATATATATTTATATAAACACACACAGGTAACTGAGTATCTTCCTTTATTTCTATATTCTTTCCACGGTAAAAGTATCGCATTGAATCTGTAAACATTTATTATTTATAAAGCCCGTACTCAACTTCATCCAGATGAAATAATAATTCAATTTACTTTCTGATCGCTGCGCCACCTACCGGGTCCAATATAAACCATAGGAGGACCCACTCAAATACACTATAGTTTAGTTATATACACACTTCCGAAGATTTATGTATTATATAAAGGTAATCAAATTGTTTATCATCTATTAAATAATAACTTTCAGAAAGTCGACGAGGATATTTACATACATGAGGCATTGTCGCCCAAACGAAAGAGCTCTCAACGCAACAATTGTTCTTTTAAATGTATCTTATTGAAAACAGATCCCTATATACTTTTACGGTCACCATATACTGCCAAATGGAATATTTTATCCAAAAATCCAATGCGAAGGTTATTCACTAGAATTGTGAAACTTAATCGGGGATCGGTTGTTTGCTCCCAGTGGGGATTGGACGATTTCCAAAAGGACAGCGCGCAGTCATCTTAACTACGTACACGGGATAATAGCTCTTAGAGTTTAGGTTTAAGGATTTTTATTGCATAAAATTATATAAAAATTTGCCGACCCAACTGACCACGGGCATCCTAACACCGCCAGTTTTATTTTATGTAACGTAGTATTGTGTTTCCAATGGCCATGAAAATTGTGGGGTTAATGTTGTCGAAGCGTGCAGAGCAATACATTAGCATCTACCGGGGTACGATTGCACCGCAGTACCTTATTCCTTCTCGATCCGATCAATAAAATATAACCTCACATATTGCTCTTAAAATTAAAACAATGAAAAGGAATAAATAATTAGAATACTAAAATAAAATTTCATTACACAAAATTAAGATATGATGTATGAAACAACTTTAATGAACAAGCTGTTCCCCGTAATAGTATTAAAAATCTAAATAAAAATATACTTTATTCAAGTAGGCTTTTACAAGCACTTTTTAATCGTCATTTAACAAACTATATTAAGTGAGGCTACCTCCGGTTCGGAATGCAGATTCTACCGAGAAGAACCGGCAAGAAACTCAGTAGTTACTCTTTTTCAACATTTAAAAATACAAAGACATGTTAATTAAATACAATTATATATCTATGTATATAATACATCCTACTTGGAAGTTATTAGCTCTACGCTTTTTTAACGTCTATATAATCTTGTATTGAATAATATACCTTCTTTACCGATGTTAATACACATACATACAATACAATATTGACTTTACGCAGTCAGAAACTTTGCGTTATAAGCTTATCCTTACGTCTCGTGCACATACAATGATTATCACTGATTCTATCAAAGTGATCAATGCTACTGTGAATATACATAATATTATTGTAAATATATTGTGACGCAACAGTGAGTATTCCTACTTTGTTAAAAACGTATTAGCGTCTAGCTACCCGTCCCGGCTTCACACGGGTACTGTTGTTGTGGTGGAGTTTCTACACATCTTTTAGATTGAAGATCAAAGATAAAAAGGAAAAATCTGGTTATTTCCGGATCAGGAAATTGCTATTCACGACTTTTCTCAATTATAATATGCATGCGCTATTCATATAAACCTTTCCCTTGAATCGCTCTGTCTATTGATTAAAATAAAGTCCAATCTAAGCGTACGGACGGCGGGAAGCGCCTTTGTTTTATACTATGTGCTGATTTTTCTCGTACATCCCACAGTTTACGAGTATGAGGTATTTATTCCGCTGTCTACGCTCTTGTCTATTTCTATGCCAAATTTTATTACGATCAATTCAGGGTTGTCGGGAAGAGATAGCAAACGGACTGACACAGATCATCCTCATTATGTGAGCCAAGATTGCACTCTAAATAGAACAAATAAGGCCCCTTTGATGATTGCTAATGAAGTTATCTCCAATATGAGGTCAATTCAATCATATAAATGAAACAATTATTTTATTAACAGCTAAGAGTACATAGCTGTTTGCAGACTCTGCATTCCGAACATTTCTTGATAGAATCTACGCTTCTAACCTTCGTAGTTTTAAATATATTTAATTCTGTACCGAGATGATTCTTACGATCCTACTGGAATAAATTATATTTGCTTTTAATGCTCAATTAATATACTCTACAAATATTATATAAGCCATACAAAAACATGTAAAAAAATATATTAAAATGTGAGCGCATTAAAAACCTTTTAGGATTAAAGCGTTCACATAATTTGCTTTCACCGATATTAACAAGAAACGGAATTGGATCATCGAATTTTGCTATGATTTTTTTATAAAACATTATAAAAATTATGATGATCATGTCGTCCTGACCGATTACAACGGCCAATGTCAAGGGAGACCAGCCACGCGGAACGTATTGTAGTGCAAGTGTGTGTTCGAATTCGATTCGACGGCAAATCCGACCCGACCGGACAGAGTTCAGGCGCAGGCCCAGCAGCTGTTTGAGCTTTCCGACACTCTCAACTTCTAGACTCCGGGCTGTTACTTAGGATTTTTTGCAAGAAAAACTCAATATTTTCATCAGACTAACCTGGGATACATTTGAATTTCAAGACTGCTTAAGTTTTTTTTAAGTTTTATTTTAAAAGTTTATTCATGTAAAGCTACACAAGAAGAGAAGAAGATATTCGGCTTGTAGCTTGGTTTTGTTGGTGATTATGTTCTTCTGGTCGATTTCTGTCACGGCAGATCAGAAGGTCCACTTTTTGCTCGCTCATAGTATTTCATCGGGACATCAATTTGGTACGCAGCCCAGAAGGATATTCTAGTATTATCTGTACTTACAATATATTTCAAACATTTTATTACTTCAATTTCAACATTTTTGGTATTTGCAACGTATTCTTTCCTACAGTACAAGCAGCTTCCCGAATGCTAGCATACTATTCAGACATTGGAGGTAAGCAGATTTGGTTCGCGGTTAGCGTTCATGAGCGAGCGCCTCAAACAAATTGTGCCCTTTGATGTGGCGTCATTAAACTGCGACCCTGCGGGACTATTTCACTAATGAATATACACACACTAATTTAGAATAGTACAAAATAATCTACGAATCACATGTATTAGTTTGAACGTAATCACGGTTCGATACACGCAAATCATAAAGTAAATTTTCTGACTTCCTCTACGACTTGAAATATGAATTTGTACATTTAAACACAAAAACCAGGTTATTTGAAAGCATTTTGCATTAAGTAGTATAAAAAAAATTAAACAGCGTCAACGGAGATGTGAAAATGTATATCCTTGATGACTCATGCGTATACGACACATGAGTCATCAAGGATATTTGGTGATAAGGCTTTCTGCAAGACCGTCTGGGTAGGTACCGTAATCTACTGCCAGATAATACTAAGGATTGTTGTACTCCGGTTTAAAGGAAGGTAAGCCAGTTAGTGGCGCATTGCTAATATAAGGAATCGTTAAAATTTCTTACATCGCCTGTGAGAAATGTTACCCTTTAAAAAATGCAAGATCCCTCACGATGTTTCTCTGTGCAGTCAAACTTAATAGTAATAAACACGAATAATCACATAACAATCGAATGTTATAACAATTGGACGATCTCGTCGCACTCTCATTCCACAACATAAACCTTCGTTATTACTAAATACCAATTACCAGAAATTGAAGTTGCAGTAGTCTGTAACTACCAACAGAACTTAGCTGATCCATAAATATAAAACGTTTGTTAAAAAAAATAAAATAAATACGGCATATTATTCAACACAAGATTACATAGACAATAAAAAGTGTGGAGCTAATACTTATTGACTTTCAGGCAAGATATATCATATGAATTTAATTGTATTTAACTGATATAACTTCATATCTCAAAGAGTGAGTACTGAGTTTCTTGACGATACTTTTCGGTAGGCATACCGAACCTGTAGTAGCTTTACGTTTTGGATAGTTCTGTAAAATGACAATTTTTTTTTCTATTATATGGTAGGCGGACGAGCAAATGTGCCACCTGATGGTAAGTGGTTACCACCGCCCATAGACAATGGCGCTATAAGAAATATTAACCATTCCTTGCATCTCCAATGCGCCACCAACTGGCTCACTCACCTTTCAAATTGGAACACAACAATACTGAGTACTACTGTTGGCGGTAGAATATCTGATGAGACCTACTTATCAGATAATCTACCCAAGCGGGCTTGCACAAAGCCCTACCACCAAATAATTTTAAAAAATAATTAAGATTCTAAATTGCTTGTCAAAGCCTACTTGAATAAAGTATGGTTAGATTTTTGATTTAGAAGGAATTTTTGCAAAACGTAACCACCAGCCTCAGTGTAATTATGGGCACAAGAGACATTGCATTTCAGTTTCTATGATCTATGATTAGAAACGCATTAACGCTGGTAATTATAATTAATATTTTTTAGAATGCCGAGTCTATGCGCGGTGATTTAAAAATGGAAGACAGGTTGTCTTCCATTTTTAAATTTGAAATAATGTTTGAGTTGTTCATATTTCTTTTAAAGGCGAGGATGGTTTGCTTTCCATTTTTAGATTTATAAATCAAACAAAATCCAAGTTATCATGTGTTCGCATAAAAATGTACATTGAGTTAGATGGACCGATGAGAGCTTTTAGTTTCCTTAAAACAAGCAAAGTAAAGTTACATTACCATTCATTAATTAAGTAAAAGGATTTGAAACTTAATTAGCTCCACTCCGATGCGATCGCGTACAGACAGGAGTGTAAATATTTCTGTAAAGTCCGCAGATTTTCCACTACAAGGTATTTTCTTCAAGAGTAATTCATAAACACACAATCAGTTTTATAATCTCGGGCGAACTTCTACGTATTTATGCGATATTAGTTAAAATGTCGTGTATTATCCATTATAGTTCATCAACATATGTATATAACAGGTTGACCGGCCTGAAGTCGGATTAATGGTAATGTTCTATACAGTCATAATATACTCTACCAACAAACAGCAATACTTAGTACATATGTGGGCTAGTGTAACTACAGACACAAGGGACATCTTAGTTCATGATTAAAATTTCTTACGGCGTCGATATTTATGGGCTGTGGTGACCATTACATATCAGGTGACCCATTTGCTCGTCCGTCAAACCGTATTATACAAATAAAACCGTATTAAGTATGTACGTAAGGAGCAACGTAACGTAGGAAGTATTTACGTAATTAATAAATCAGTCATCTTCCATCGTTCATCAGTTATTGTAAATCGTAACCCGTAAGCGCGACTCAACGCCGTTTAAGATCCTAGCGCAGTTCTCTCGTACATAGAGCGGATACAGCGGTATCCGCATAATGTTAACAGATCACAGCGTCTTCGAAAGTACTTTAGGTATTTTTAAAATTATTAATTGTATTCACATATCAATGGACTAAATGTTTATTTAGGTTAAACGTTTATATAAACTTGGTACCGATCGGCGTCAACAAAGTTTTATTGACTGTTTCGTAAATTATTTTCTTACAAGACTCGTTCGCCTTCTATAGTTCCTCAAAAATAATATACCAGAAACCCTAAGAGACGTGCACAATAGTTGGATAAACAAAAACAAGCATTCATTTCATGACAAAAAGTTCTTGAAATTATATGTCACCGTCTAAACTAGTACACAAAAATTAATATTCAGAGATAATTCAATCACAAACAAAATGAACGAGCAAATCCAAATATGTTTAGGTGATACCGTAACAGTAAAATCAGTAAAATCAATCGACGATCCGCCCGTTATAATATTGACAGACATTGTCGCACATACGCAAAAGCTTAAACAAAAGGTACATTGGAGAGAGCTGTTCTCCAACCTCGCTCCGCCATCATTTAATTATCCATCCGATCATAAAGCGGTCCTCTACATTAACGAGTCCTGTTGTTTCCTGTCGGACACCTTATTTCAAGGGAATAGAGTTGAATTTATGTCATTATTTTACATTAAATTGTGCTTTGTACTTGCACTCCAACTTTCGATAAACATCTATTTAATAGTATATGTAATACGTAACGTTGTTGCTGTAACTTTAGCGAATAATAATAATGTGATGTTTCACGAGATGTGCTTAGCACTGTGTCGTTATTACATTATTTCATAACTCAGGTAACATAATTTCTAGAATGTAAACTATTGTCTTGAATGTAAATCTACCACCGGTTCGGAATGTACAACCGAGAAGAACCGGCGCAAAACTCAGTAATTATTCTGCGTCACAAATGAAATACTATGTGCAATTAAAGTAATGAATGTTTATAGTAATGAATGAAATAACAGTAACAATGTATGGCACAGATTAGATCTTTATTTTGTTCTGTCTCCTCTTCTGCAATCAACCATAAACGATTACTTCAATCAAAGGAATACTCAAAATTTATATCATCCTTATAGATGACGGGTTCCCAAACTTACTTCCAATTATGTTGCCACGTACTGGCCGATTTCAATAAACCTAAATCAATGTTCATCAAAATATATTTCACGCATTCCTTTTACTTACTCCCTTTTCGATCTGACATTCAAAATCAAAAACAGAATATAATTTATTCAAATAGGCTCTTACGGGCACGTGAGAGCCTATTTGAATAAATTATACTTTGAGGAATTGTATTTAATTTAAAGATACCACGGAATCGGAAACTTTTCCAAAATTTTAAATACAAAGTTATTTCAATCTAACACAATCAAATTTATACAATATATCCCATCTGAACGTCCACAAGTATTAGCTCCACGATTTTTATCATCTGTATGTTATCTAAAGATTTATTGACTTTGCCGAGTAGGAAACTCGGCGCTATGAGCTTATCCTTACTTCTCTTGTTTATACGATGACTATTGTCGCTGGTTTTTATCCAAATTATGTTATTGTGAGTGTACGTAACATGGTTGTAGATATGTATAAATATATATATTGTGAAGCAAATTTAAGTATTCCTACTTTGTTGAAAACATCTCGAAGTCTCGAACTCCAAGACAATAAACAGATCGGACAGCGCTATTTTGTAAAAAGACAACTTAGCTTTTATTAGTACAGAATAAATAATAATTAAAGTTTCATTTATATAAATAAACGGCTAGTACGTAACTGAGACTGCTGAATACAGTATCAGCAAGAATATTTATTAGCACGTCTAGGGTGGTTTGAACAACTCGTAAGCCGTGACGGCATCTCTACCGTCGCTCTCTACTCCCTTTTTTGTGTGACGCGTTTATAACTATATATTATTCGTTTCTATATACTATGTTCAATTGGTTTACATTTTTTTTCTACCTAATGTCAGGTACAGTCTACTAAGTGTAGTAACATTTTTAAATCCAGGCTAAACGCGCCATCTTTTAAAGCCACTTGCCAAAAGAGCGTAGTACATTTTTTTTATATGGATGTTTGTTTGTTGATCTTTTTTGCGTAATGGTTGCGCAATAAAATGATGTTTTTCTAAAACTTAGGCATTTTTGTATCGATTTTAGATTACAATTTATAAAACGGTTATTCAGGGACCCGTTACACAAAAAAATCAAAGCATGGTCAAGATCCTTGGTCACAAAGCTTGAAAGACTGTCACAGTGTGTCAATTTCTCGATTTTATTAAAAAGCCAATATTTTTAAATCATTTATAAATATTTTTTTTTTATTATTTTTCCACCATCAATTAGCCTGTCGCCCATTGACGGCTTGACGTTGATTTCTGAGACATTCTGTATATTATTATAATAACAAGAAGAATACTTTTACTTTATACACTCTAGCGGAACTCGGTATGTTTTTATTTATTTATTGGTTTAAATAAAACCAATATATTTAATTATATCGTTTCATTGAACATCAATTTCGATGCGTTATGGTTTCACATAAGCCGGGCGTCCCGTGACGCTCACAATTTTTAAGTTACCATGGAAACAGATAAAGTAAAATATGAATATGATATTAATTAAACACAAAAATGGTGCCTGTTCTATACGCGCGTGAGAAACTTAAAATTAGCGTGATTAAAATAGTTTCTAATTGCATGCACATAATTAGTTATGATTCAATATAAGAATTATTATTATATTATAAATGGTTTCTTTTTTCACTACCATTGCTACACACACACACACACACTCACAAATTTAAACATTTACAACTTGACCTTTAATTGGCGGTGTAGCGAGTAACTTCATCGTGCAGCTTGCGAGTCTTCCTGTGCGCGTGTATCATGAAAATTCTCTCTCAAATTATTTTATAACGCGCCAAAATAAATATAACTTCAAAAATATATTTTAAGCTCTGACGTAAGTCGACCTTTTTCATTATCTATATGGGAGCATTCACATATTTTCGGTACCGACTTCTATTCTCCTCGTAACCTCGTACGCGAAACGACGTGGTACTATTCACTTTAATTATTTCTAGCAACTTTGTCAAACAATTATAATATATGATGAAAAATAAAGAAGAACATTTCGATGAACAATTCTGGCATATTGTAAGATTTTTATTTGGACTAATATTTAAAAAAAAGTTGATTGAAAACAAAAATGGGGAATTGTGAAATATCTCATGAAAAACTAAATGATTCACGTTAGTATTTTTAAGTATTGTGGATGCCTTTGTACAAGAGAGGTAACATAATGAGTGTTTTTAATAATTATAAGTGCTGTGTAGGGTGTCATTTTTCTGATTACACACTCTTCCTTATGATGTTCCTTTGATAAGTTTAATCAAATTGATAGTGTCCGGCGGAAGGTCGTGTTCTGGCCGAATTCGAAGTTGAAAGTTTAATATTCCTAAGTAAAGTTTAAAATATTCACAACACACGATTATTTAACAATTAAAAAATTTAAATTGTGTTTCGTAATTGCTTACCAAACACAATTTACGATTTAAGTTCATTACGTTACATTGATTAGATAAAATAATTTAATACGCACATGAACTATGGCGGCTGACGGCCCAAATCTGTGGGACTCTAGTAACCAGCGCTATGCCTCTTCTATTTTTGCCGAAGTTTAAGGTTAAGGCTGTTAGAAGGTGGCCGAAGCCGAAACCAAAACCGAAGATACGGTCGAAAATTTATTACAAATGGCAGAATAACTTCAGGCAGATCTATTGCTTCTACTTACAAACGACATATTAATTAATGGTTTAGGAATGAAATTATTTTTTATTGTGTCTTACGAATTAATAAAAACAGAATATATTTTAATTGATTTACGTATAAAATATTTTCTAATTTGAACCTTAATCATCGAAAGCTCTATCTAGTTTTGTTTCTCAACTATTCTCTGTAAATGCTCCTAAATAACTAAATATACTTAAATCAGCTCATTAATATTCTACAAAATTAAATGGCTTAAGTTTTATTTTAGATTGTTAATACCAAAGAAGTTTTAAAACGGATCTTTTCCATGACGTTATTCTTATTAATTTTAGACCAAAAGCGAGTCTTAACACGATGGGGTGGTATAGGTATCAGAATTGCATACGTTAGTACTTGGCGGTAGGACTTTATGCAACCTCCTCTAGGTAGTTTTAGCTCATTACCTATTCAACCGCCTAACAGAAGTACTTAGTACTGTTGCATGTACCTGAAATCACAAGGGCCTTAATAACACAGTTCCCAAGGCTGGTGGCGCATTATCGAAGCATGAAAAATATTCCTTACAGTGTCCATGTCTGCGGGTGGTGACAACTTACCTTCAGGTGCACTTCTAATCTGAAGTCCAAGTATTTTAACTACAAATGGACAACACATATATGTTTAGGAATTGGAAACGAATATTTGCGCCGTATGGTCGCTTCAGAATATTGATCCGTGTATTTTGGTCCATACATATATAATTCATAACTTACTTTATAAAAATACACGCCACAAGGTATTTTAATGGAAAGCACTACAATTAATGTGAACTGCAAACTTTTCATAAATTTAAACATGAGCAGGAATTAAAAATGTCGATTTAGACAAGGTCTCCGATCATCATATCGGTGGAAAGACGGCTGGAACTTCTCAAAAGATGAGAAGCCATAAAAAAAATAAGAAAAGACTAGACAGGAAGGCACTCAGTGTTTATTTTAGAATAATTATTTAGTACAAATTTCTAGAAATGAAGAGGATGTGAAGCCCCTAAAAATAATTTATAATTGTAGCAAACGAATAATAATACTCTGTTATGTTCCGTTATGGGCTATAAACCGTATATATTTCGCTAGGTACATTAGCCGTAGCCGTGGGAGGATGTATGAATATTCATAGCGGATTACCATAAACAAATACCGCGTAAGAACCGGATTATTATGCGAGTTTTCGTGACAGCGTCGCTTCCCGCACCATGAAGCGTCTCCACGTATCTTAAAGATAAAGCATACTACACATAATCTTTATTTATCATGAGCTGAGCTCGCGTCTTCGTTGCCGCGGGTCACGGGCATTGTTCTTCTTTGGCTGCGATGAAAGTAAAATTTCAATGTCAAGTTTCAATGCAACGTTTGTAACGATAGATTCAATTCAATACTCACGTGCGTTAAACTTGTTTTATATTCTTAAATAAAAATAACTCTAAGTTATGATTCTTCATAATACCGTAATAAGTTTTTATAAAGGAGAAAATATAGGAAAGTAGGTCTTGATATCTGCGTCGACTTCCCACGTCCGCTTCGGTATAATAGGTATAACTAAATAAAATAGGACTTCAATCGAAAATATAGTTGTATACAGGCTGCATAAATCATACTCTTCCCTACCATAGCTGTTTTTTTAATGGATTATTTTAATCCTTTGTAATATCTGCATATAAAATATCAGGTAGTGTAACTGTGTGATAGACAGTCTGGGTCGCCTTCAATTTGTTAACCGCTTTGGTTTGCTACCTAACTTATAAGCTTGCAGATATTAAGGTCCCAGGTTAGAACGCCGGGTCGGCTAGGAGTTATTGGACTTTTTTCTCAAGAAATTTTCATTAGCAGTCCGAAGTTTGTAAGTTGGCACTGTGTTTGAACGCCATCGGTCTGGCTCCTAAACTTTTTTCATTCTGTTAGTTTGTCGTCTCAACAGATTTTGAGAGTGAGGAAATAGAGGTTCAAATATGCGCGTAAATACAGCCCGTGTTTATGCGTATATTTGAACACTTGACAAGATCAACAAAAAAATGAGCACCACTTTTATTAAAAGTGTATACTGAGGCTTATTTATAAGAGATATAACGTTGTTATCTGTGAATGATTTCGATACGGAAAGTTTCGTTTATTTGCTAGCACTTGTCGAAATACTGCCACACCAACAATTTTCTCCAACTTTATCAATCTAAAACGTGAACAGTGATGCGTCTTATTACACAACACAAGACTATCAAATGAAAAAAAGCTATTTTATATATTTAATTTTTGTTCTTAGTTTTTATTTTGTTTCAAACGGAAAACTGACAGGTAGTAGCAGAAGGTACACAATCAAATAACATAATAACATACAGCCTAATTAAATTTTTCACACATATAATTTACCTAATAATAACGTACAACAAATAATAAGTAAATAAAAACTATATAGAGACGGCTTTACATTTTGTCCTGTACAGTGATGATTTAAAAGTGCTCAAAGGTAAAGTAAAGTATATTTTTATTTTGAATGCTGCATTAGATGCCCCACCATAATATGGTAAAAGCTATTTCTAACAAAATTGAAAAAACTTTATTATAATATGAGCGCAGTGAAAACCTTTTAGGATTAAAACGTTCACATAATGAACAAGACACAAAATTGGATCATCGAATATTGCCAAGCTTTTATTTATACAACTCTATAAAAATACATAAAACTCAATGCTCGATCAACTCAACCCATAAAACTTGAAATCAAATAAAAATCTCCCAAGTCGCCTTATCTATATCTATATCTATAATAATATTAAAAATGCGAAATAAATCTCTGTCTATCTGTTTGTGCCTTTTCTCGATCAAAACACTGAACCGAAATTAATAAATTATAATTAGTTTACTTATATAGTCATAGATACACTGACACCGTGTGAAATCTTAACCATTTCTTACATCGCCGATGCACCACCATTTTTAGGATCACAATTTTCAGCTACGGCAATCATTCGCAGTGTATTCGCAGTATCACTCTTGAATCTTGGATATTTAGGAACCTCACTACTTAAAAACAAAGTACATAATCAAATACTACAAGTCTTATAATCAATAATTAGGTAACGTTGACGCCAAGGAAAAAAGCGGAATTTAACTCTTTAACGTGATAAAGAGCAAAACGGTTGATATTTCTAATAAAAATGCTTTCAATCATAATTGTGTTATAAATGAAATATTTAACAGAAAAAATATGAATTTACCTAGTACGATTCCATTTCAAAGTGACAGCATTTAAAAACAGTAATTTAATAACTTATATACGAGTAAAATATCACGATATTTTTGTTTAAACAAAACATAAAATGTATTTTGATTAAACGATAAACACAGATTGAAACAATTCGTCACGTTCATTTGAGAATTGAATTTATTTAATTAATAATGTTTTTGATTTTCAACGAAATTTTATACACTCGTGGTGACAATTTAGGCAGCCGTACTTTTCAGTTTTAAAAATAACCGTCAGTTCGTTGAGAAGGGCGTTATCACTGGAGATTTGCGAGCATGTTTCCAGTGAGGCAATTAGTGAACATGCTCGTAGCGATTTTACCCACAATACGTTTTTTGCCGAATCATTTTACGCAAACATCTTTGAAGTGATAAATTCGACAGCTATGTTGCTGACGACTAAAAACACCGCACTAATCATTGCGAGCTCGTTGCGCACACGTCGATAGCCCATTGTATCTGCGTGGATTACTGGCTAAAAACAAGTTTGTAAAACTCTCATGCTCTGACTCTCCAACGCTATCAAAGATTAAATTAATTACTAGAACTTATGCGTTAAGAAAATCGTCATTAGCGCATCGTCGCCCATTCTTTACCGTTCCACGTAAGCACAAATATGCAAACAAATACATATATTTAAATAAAAACTCCATTTTGTGATTGCTTTTAAGGTGCCATTAGAGTACACTGTTCGACATTAATTATACGTCTGATTCATGATTTACAGTTTGAACTTGTTGCCACGTTAAAGTTTAACTTTTTAAAATCTTTTATTTTGTTGATCATTAGTGTCTAAATAAATAAACGACGACATCCTACAATGAATCATTAGGCATTAGAGTGAGACCACTGCCCTGAATATATAACCGAATCATGTCAACTAGACGACCAGAGAAGACCCGAGATGATCACGTAACCTGAAGATTGGTTTGGCTTGAGTCGTAAACGGGAAAAGACACGTGTACAGCAACAATCGAATGATTGATGACCCATATTTGAAAGAAATCTCTTAAAAAGCTAAGAATGTCTCCTATAATTAGTTCTCATTTGATATTTTTTTGGATCTCATTTATTTCTGGTACGTATAACAAAGTTTTGAATAAATTACATGCGTATAAATTTCCCTCGTTGTATCGGATTTAGGCTTTCATTAATAAGTCAAACCATGCTTTGGCAACATTCCTAATTAAGAGGATTAATAATACTTTCGTATAATTTATATATTAAATTGCCTTTTGTTATTAAACTCGGCGTTGCTTTCTCGTTAATTATAACACGTGACGACTGCATTATAGTTCCAAAATTATTTACGTCTTTGATATTTAATGCAATTGTCGCAACAGATGACGTTAAGCTTTATTTGTGGAGCACTAACCTAAAATACAATTATTTATTTTCAGTAGAAACTCATCCCGACTACATTGAAAAAAAAGTAATTAATCCTTTAAAATTATATCTCATTTTCATTTTCAAAAAAAGCTTGAAGGACAAGGCTTGAAGTATACAAGTAGGCCAGGAGTTTTGGTGCACTTTATCACTAAAACGAATTAAGTCAGAACTGTTACCGTTACCGTTATAACTTCTCAAGTTCAGGTTTGATAAGCTCAATGTTTAATTACAGGTGTAGGTAATGATGGTAAGTGGTACATGTTAAGCTTTAATTATACTCCCTTAGAGAATAGTTTTTGAAACGTTTACATAATGCTCGCTTCGGTTTCAACGTAAGTATGTGGTTTTGGCATTCGCAGAAGCACTCCCTAGTGTCATCTATATGAAGTTATTTAATATTTATGTTAGTGGATTATTACTTCTAGATTCAGTGTCTGAATAAAATTTATATTTATAAGTTGCAAATTTAAAGATAAAAGAGAAAATCAAATAGTCATATAATTCCAGCTGTGTATATTGTTATTTCAATAATTTAAGAAAAAACTTTTTTATAATAATACAACATACAAATAACTTATGTCCTGCCACTTATAATAATCAAATTGACACCCCGTCAATTTCCTACAAGTGCACAAAGAGTTGGATCTCATTCCACCGTGCTCCTCCATTAACAGTCGTTTAACATATATGCGGTAAAATTTCAACCGATACAAAAAGATTTTCTCATGAATATGTCTCTCAAAGCCTTTGTAGTGCTTGTCCAGATTTTAAGCAACGATATTTCTGTTGAGTTTCACATTCTCATATTCGACTCATCGTCGTCTCTTCGTCTTCTATAGTATTTGACCATAGTTTTATATATTAACAAGTAAAATCACTTCAAATATAAACAGGTACTTACTTGTACTTGATAAAAACTAAAGTGTAAATGTAAATTGTCTCACCATTTTTATCAACCCTCCAGCCCCTCACTCATAGTATGAGTAGACAAGTACCTTCAATCTTCAAACTATAAACTAAAATGTCTACTAACAAGAGATCTCAAGACTGCACTAACGAAAATAACCTTTATTTCTTAGGCAGCAAAAACCATATTTATGAAACGATTTTAATTGTTTCCTCACAAAAGGTGCTATTAAGGAGAACTTTCATAATCGCGAGCGTCAAAATCACCCGCACTTCTGCAACACATTCATTAAAACACGCACCAGAACATGTGGCTTTTAAACGCATTTTGCAAAACTACTTCATAACAGGGAGGTTCAATGCAAGGAATTCTCGGCTTTAATTCAACGATATAAGGTCGAGTTCTGTCTGAAAATACAGCGTCTAATACAGAGTGCCTGCAATAGGATCATATTCAGTAACATTGGAATAAAATTTTCATCAAACTTAAAACATTAGTATGTTGTAGAATAAAAGTTTTTATGTGTGACTTTACTTTTTTGTCTGTTTCAAACATACTAAAATAGTACAACTATACTAAAATATGTATTTTTTTTTTATCAAAAAACAGCAAATAATTTTAGTAATTGAACGATATGAACGGCACATGAATTTATTATTTGAAATTACGTTTATAAATATTACATTCGGGATTCCACTAAATATTAAATTAATATAAACTCGCCAGAGCAAAGTAATAAAAAAACGCCTTAAAAGTAATATCAGCCAAATTTATAGTACTTGTCTTTGTTTTTCAATAGACAAGTTATTTTTTAAAATCGAAGTCATTTTTTAATTTTGAAAATATTTTTATTTTTATACAAAATTTATTATAATAAAATCAATATTTTTACGTTAAAGAATTGAATAATATATCATTTATAGTTGTTATTGCATAGAGTTCCGGCACTAATTATTTATCAATAATAATAGTTCATCGATTTGCACCTGCTTGTCCGCCACGGAACCAATACCCGAACCGACCTTTATACAACGCCCATTCCTTGTACTTTACGCCTTTAAACGTTGTTAATAATCCGAATCGAAAATCATATTTAAGTTGAAATAAAAATATTTTAAAGTAAAGAAATCCGAAAGAAGTCAATTAAGAGCCGCCTGTACATGGAGGCAGCCATAACTACTGAGCAATTATACTCACGGCGGAAATTCAGACCAGCATCTCTGTCTATTGTGTCTACTTTTTAATCACCCACTTGGTTACTTTTAACAGAGATAATGGTACCTCGGTGTACATACTGGCAAAGAGACCTATCTTATATTATAAATGAGCACATAAGACTGATACATTTCGATTATAAATATATCTCATTAAAATGTACCACAATATTAAAGTATTTTGTCGCCATTTAAAAAATATTATATTATAAGTATATCTATGATATTGTGTCATAAATAAACGCCTTAAAAAAATTAACCATCACTAGACTATCGGAATTAATTTACTAATAAATAAATACATTTGGAGACAAATAAATAAAAGCACATAGTTTCTAAATAATTATATAGTATACGTGCTAAGCATATAGAAGGGAGAGAGATGCGGCAGAGGGGGGGGTGTATGTATAAAAGAGCATCACGCCGCTTTCCGTCACGGCCTACGAGTTAGTTTTACCCCCAAGAAGCGTCAATACATGAACATTATTTTATTACTTGGCCAATTTGAACAAATAAAAATAATATTTTTTCTAGATTGTATTGCGACCAAAACCCAAAGGTGCTTAATATTAGCTCGTAAGGGATATGTTTTAAAATTCAGTCGTAAGATTTGATGCACAAAGAGTAACGGGTGAAATTAAAATGATATACGGTATATCTCGGGTTACTGGTCTTGTATTGTGTCAGCCTCTCACAACCTTACTTTTGAATCGAAATTTTGCAACATTATATTAAATGTAAATCTTCTCCTCAAAAGGGACTCGGCCCAGCAGTGGGAAATTAACAGGTGTTACTTTACTTTTTATTAAATGTTAAAAATTACAAGCAAAGTTCATCGGTTACTCTTTTGAACCAATTAAACAACATATTAGTTAACATCATGCCCTGAACTCAAACTACAAGATCTTAAATGACCCGACTAGTGCTTTAACGATATTTTGTTTGGATAAAGGTTTGAAAAAAAAAAAAATATATTTAATATTTAAATCGTCCGCAACATTGATAGTCATGACGTTTAAGGCAGTTTTCAATTAAAAAGTTAAATAATAAAATGCCACATTTACCCGCAAACACTTAAAAAAAAAATCGATTGAGATATCATAAGTAACATTATCAAAATATGGCTTACGGCTTCTGGTTGGTGGTTTATGGTGTATGTTTACAGAATATTAGGATCTGTTATAGTTACATAACAGCCTATATTTTTTTATTTCTCTCTTCCCCTGAATATACACATTTCAATAAATATTTCCACTAATAGAGTAATGGCCTCTCAATATCCAAGTGGCTATTATTTCACCCCTACGTCGCATTTGCCAAACTTTTGGCCAATTGTAACAGGCGCCTGCCAATTTTTCCACTGGTAAATGGGTCACCTATTTCTGAATATAGTAATGTCGACATTTTATGATAGTGTTCCCAATGCATGTGTTGTACAATGTCTGAAAACTTCAATTTATTTTGTATCCACAATGAAGTTCGGTAATTCGTTCTAAAGCCCCAACTCTCGACCTCGCTATCCAAGCTATGAGCTTTTAAATAAAGTTTTAACAGTGTCACGTTTTATTGCAGGTTGTGAAACGCATTGCACAATAGTAAAAAACACATATATTGAGAATCACTGTATCAATTTCTTCTATGCTATCTATATCTATATTTATGTCCAAAATGAAGTGTTATATTGAAAATATATTTTGAAATTGAAATAAATAAATTCCTGTACTGTTAACTGAAGTAATTGCACACGAATTGTCGGACTTGATATTAAATTATGTATATAAGAATAAGTTACATTTTTTTTTCACTTACCGTTCTGTTGCCAAGGTTTCTGACACGGCAGCTCAGGTACGCGGACTTGCCAACAAGAGCAGTGACGTTCCGTGGAGTAGCCGCGTCGAAGGACGGAGCAAGTCTTGCTCCGCCGCCAGCCGGCAACGCGTTTACCGATCCCGCGCCACCAGCTACGTCGCACGAACCTAAATAAAAATATACTTTAATAAAATAAATTATTAAAAATAATAGATTTTTTAATTAGTTACGCTTTATTCACTTTAATACAGTTAATATTAAATACTTAATGATTTAAGAAGACAATACATAACGTTAATGCTTCCTATTCAAAGAGACAGGCTAAATAAGAGGATTTTCAGCAGAGTGGGGCCGCGTCACAAGACAAAGAAGTGAATTAAGCGTCACAGGCGCTCCAAGACCTGGTCCACTCATTGTATGTTTGAATTGTTTAATTAAAACTGAAGAATGGATTACGTTTTCAGGAAATCTGACCGATCTTACACACACCACGAAAATTTGATTGACCAATACATTATAAATGTACGTACGTTTTATTGTGAAAATATTAAAATTAATTATAATATAATAAATAACTATTAACTAAATAATTATTAACTTGAACTGAAAATTAAGTTAACAGTGATAAGCTTATCAGTTCTTTGAAAGATCGATCTAAATAAAAATAAATTATGTGCACTAAGCAAATTAGTTAATGTCATTTAATATGAAAACTGGTAAAGTAAAAAATAAAAAACAACTCTGGAGTTCTTTCAGTGTTTTTAAGCAACACTTCTTTGAACATGAGAGAAACAACATTTCAAAATCAAATTTCATCGCAACGTACCATTGAGTGAAACAATTTCGACACAAACGTTTAACTTCTGTCACGTGTCAGGAAACTGTGAACGTTCCATTCCTTTTTTAAAAATAGCAACTAGCGTACTCTAGTTTATTTAAAATTTAACGTTTTAAAATTTTAATTTATATTTACATTAATGTACATTTTCTTAGCATCTGTTTGTAAAATCCAGACGCAAAATATTATAATTTGATCCAAGCTAATAATTTATAAGCATTGGTTTAGTAAATAAATGTGCGATACAGACCATTAATTAAACAATAAATTACTTAAACGAAGGAAACGCAGGCACCGTTGTCGTATGTCATATTTCCACAGGCGAGCCAGTAAGCTAATTACAAATCGATTAGTTTGTGGTTTACACGCGGAAATTGATCATTTGCGGAACTCGATGAACCTCGTACACATAGTTTGAAGGCGATGATCAATTCCATCGGAACATTACGCAGGCAAACTGCTTCTTATTCGCATGACTACAACAATGAATGCGTGAATAAAAAATGAAGCCATCATTTGGAAATACGCAGCTAACAATACAAAAACAACAACAGTGTAAACAACAACAGTATGTAGTTAATTATGCCAAATTTATGTTTATAATTCATCTCGTGCTCGATACTCGATGGTGGAAGATAACGTCATGACGAAACCTGCTTGTATCTCTTATAGAAGCAGCGTAGTGGAGTAATTTCAAAACCTTTACAAAAGAGAGAGGAGGCCTTTTCCCAACAATGGGACATTTACCGGCAGTTTCTTCATATAATACAATATATGTATAGCAGCGTGACATTGCGTACAGGATATCCGTGCAGCTTATGTTGTCAAACTAAAGCCTCAAACATTAGTTACTCGGATTTAAGTCTGATTGACCTTTAAAAGTGTGATAGGAATCTCGAAATCGAAATCTTTATGCAACCAATCCGCTCCAGGCTTTCTCCTCGCATGACATGAATACTTGGCAGAGACTGGACCCTGATGGAAGTGCTTGTCCTAGAAGGAGCCAAATTAAGATTTTTGTATGTTTTTCTCATTTTTGTTAATAATTACTCTCCGTGATATTCGTGCACAAATTTTCGGTAATAAAAATAGATGTTAAATTAAATCAGCGTTTTGTGGTAAAAACGCTTGGAACGACTGTTTTCTTTTCGACTAAGTTAATATGATAAATTAAATTTGTTAAATTTGCATATACACTTTATAAATCCGAACTAATATTAGGTTTTTCTGAATAAGTACTAAAATCGCTGTCTTTGAGCATCACTGATATCTATACGTATTTAGATATCTTCAAATAAGCATTAAATAAGTTTGTATATCAAAAGATAATATTTGAATACGTCAAAATCGAGTTTGTGACCAACGTTTCTGGATGGAATGTATCGTATTCAACTGTTAATACGTTGCTCTATATAAAGTTACATTTAAACTAAAAAAAATTATATATAAGATTTTAAATTAACATGGTTATTTTTATTACTACAAGGATTTTAAACGGGATATTTATCAGTTTTTTTATTTTTATTTGATGGAGCTTGATATTTCGACATTATCTATGAATGTCTTGTTCACGAGACTAAGAATATCGAGCTCCACCAAATAAATAATAAAAAACAAGGTAAATATTCCGTTTTAAATGCTTGTAGTAATAACATTTGGTAGTTATTTACTGTTACATTTGAAATCATTCAAAACTTACATTGGAAAAACAAGTGACATATATTTATAGTGTATATATGTATTATACAAATGTCGACAATATCGCAGACAAGAAGTGACCAACACTCATCAAAAAGGCTATAATTAACATTCGTTACACGATCATTGATGTATGTACTTTAATTAGTAAATAATACAAACTGCAATTTATTGCTGGTTCTTCTCGATCGAATATACAATGCACGGGACATTTATTTTCAATTAATTTTGTAAAATAACGATCCAAAACTACTTAATTAAGCTTATTACTTGTTTAAATCCAAGACAATAGTTTTATTAATTTAAATTAACTTTATAATCTATAAATTTCAGATTTACGACCGCCAACATCCTAGTTTATGTGAATCCGATTGATCTAACTGATTGGCAACTTTATGCGCTATCGGATCGCGCTGGGACGGTTTATTGCCAAAACTTCCCATATAAGCACTTTATGAAAAAGAATTTGATAGAAAATCACTCGATCGAACTAATATCGTATCATATACGTGATGGCTTTACGATTTCCGAAAATATTTTCTACGTCAATGTTTCCCTGTAAGAATATTGTATATTTGTCAGAGATTAAAAGAAATATTTGGCTATCACATCAGCAATTTATCGAACAAGATCAAAGTAAACACAAATTTAATAATATAAAAATATAATAATATTTTATGAAATACAAATAATTATTATAGCAGAAGAGTAAATACAATAAAGGTATAATACACAAAAAAGACCGTTCAAGACGAAAGAACTATTTCAATAATTCACTTAACAAGATTATTGTCACATACAATTACGCAAATGGCCCAAATACTAAACTTCGTGGTCTAATGGAATTAGCTATGAAATGGCCAAGGACTAAACGCAGGTGCCTGAATCACTTCACGCGCATAATTGCTGTGTTGAGTGACCATTATGTGGACGCCATTAGCACTCACACGAGTGGGTGTGGTTATACAAGTTACTAAGGATAGATGAAAAGATTTTTAATAGCCTTAGGTTTGAGATATTATTCTATGTCGTAAAAGTAAATTATTAGAAATAAATGAGTTCAATTTAATAGTATATTAATTTTCTACTAATGGAGGACTTCTGATAGGAATTCTGACGTCTTAAGGGGAAGGTTATGGAGCTTATCTCACAAGTTGGTGAATATACGTGTGATAGAATATCCTCCGTGGAGTTTTCCCCACAACTTTAACCTGAGCACGAGATTAAACATAAACAAAAATTTAGCACATGAAAACTCATTCGGGTTTGCTTGGAATTAATTCGACGACCTTCGCTATCCACGGGTTAGAAATAAATTTTGCTAAGAGAAAAAAAAATGGTAATGAGATTTGTAAACAAACAACAGTATACTGTAATTAGAGGCAACAAAAACTTTGGAGATGCAATTATTGTTTCATAGGAAAGGCTTCTTAAGAAATAAAAACTTGAACTATAAAATTTATCTTAAGATAAAACAATCTTCGAAGCATACTAAATTGAAAGCCTAAAACAGCAAAGTTTAATAAAATAAGTAGCTCAAATGTAAAATAATTATTTAACGTCTTCGTTAGCGCTTATGAAATTCTACTTAAATAATATAAATTATATTGAATTTAAACATTCCTTAGGGACAACGAGGTCATCCAAGTTCCTTTAAAACAAACATACACGTTTCAGATGGCTCTGCTTATTAATTAACAAATTCAAAGCCCGCACATCTAATAATAATTGTACCCCTGTTTCACCCTCGAGACCAGTTGTCTCAGTTCTGCTTGAATTTCCCTTCGCGTTTATTTACCCTACCTTTGTTTTGTTATTCATTACACATGTTTTGAACACACCCGGAGGCAAAATATAATTAGTTAATTCTAGAATTTATGGATCCTAATCAAATTCGTGTAATAACATTTGTTATGCAGTTCCTATTATTAAGACGAAAATATTCGGAGCCTTCTAATTATCCTTATCAATCCCGAACTCCCCAAAAAATGACACAGTGCCAACTTAATCAATTGCCCATCACTGACTCTGATGGATATCGTCTTAATTAGCTACTATTCAACACATTATAGTGCTACAAAAGATAAAATAGCCTTTATTATTTGTACAATAGAAGCTACTATTTCTGCAGATCGACGCGGTGTAAATGAAGACAAAGTACACGATGTGGGTCATGCGAAGGATAATGAAATCTATGTCATCGCATATAAGTATTTTAATGGCAGCAGAGATATCGTGGCTCGCTGGACAGATTGACGATGCGAACGAGGGAATGAGTGTGATGAAGCGACCGCGGGAACTGACGTCCTCAAGGTTGTACGGTCGTCGAAAAAACGATTAACCCAGTGTGGACGTTAACAATAAATCTGAGAAGAGACTGGGACGTAATTTGATTGGATGACCGAGACGTAAGACTGATTGAAAAAAGGAATCTTGATTCTAGAACATTCCTATTGCTAATGTAAAGCTTTAAAGATAAAGAAATCGGGGATTAAAACATTCTTAAAACCATTTTATTGGATGTTGCAGTCTATAGATCCTAGTTTTTACTTAACTACAAGTATATGACTTGCAAAAAAATTTAATTGAATTACAACAACATAAGATACATTAAAATCAAAACTGTAACGAATTTGCTATTTTTATATCAAATATTTTTAAGTTATATTTATAATTTATTGATGACTTCGGGGTTGGGCTTTACGCAAATTCGTTTGGGAAGGTACCACCCACTCGCAAATTCGTTCAATGCGTATGGAAAGGGCAATAGTGATCCATTTGTTCCTTCAACTATCTTTTTTATAGAAAAAAAAAAACAAACATTTCCTAAACATTTTTAAATAGTACAATAAACATGACTACTTATACCAATCTATTCATCCTAATGATACTGAGAAAATAAACCGATTTAACAATAATATTCATCAAACAAAAACGATAAACGTTTCATCTATAATACTTTACCGGCTAAGCCTATTTGACATTTCCCTTGAATATATTTTTTCATTTCTCAGTAAATTATCAATGTGTTTTCTAATAGCAAATCATAAAACTGTCAGTACGGACACTCTCGCGCCGGGCTTGCTTTGTATTTACGACGCTGCGTTTCGAATGAGCTGTCAACGCTGAAAAATATGCGAGATGATATGGGATCCCATCTATTCCCCGCGTCTTCGTATTATTTACACTTGATTTATACATTCCTTTCACGCGCCTTATTTTGTTACTTCAATTTTCTTATACAACCTTTCATATTGAAATATTTATGTGTTAAATGACTGACCTATGTAGATTTAATTGAACCTTTACAACTCGTCCAATTTACAAAACAGAAATAAATAACATTATTCAAGTGGGGTTTTATGTTTTTTTGTTATAGAATGAAAAGGAACGTGAAGCTACGAATACATGAAATTAAATATTTAAAGCAAAAATATACGCAACTATAATTCTGAATAATCTTAAATAAACTGTAAAACAATAGGGTTAATTACTTCTTACGACCTAAAAACCTTGTTTAACGGATGTTTATTAAAGACTGATTTATTTTTCTGTCATTAAATTTATCTCGTCACCCCTTAAACAATATATATTGGCAGTCATTTTATTCCAGAGTTCTAAAATATCAAGATTCAATCAGTCATGTTTCTAGTACAAAACTGAGTTATTCAATGCTCAAGACTGGTTACATTTTTATATTAATAATTTAAAACTTCACTTTGTTGTATGCAGTGACGTAATTCAAATATTTCAGGGCAACAAACGTCGGCTGTACATATAAGCATACAGGAATTTTTCATCGCATTGTTTTAGTCGCGTGGTCGCATAAACAAAGTCCATTTTAAAACGGAACTCCGCTTTTTTTAATCTAAGATTTTACTAAAAGTAAATGCACGGTCCTGTAAGTAAATTCCCAATTGTATGAATTTAGAGTTCAAGTTTTTTCTTATAGCCTACTTTAAAGTAAAACTACTTTAACATTGCTAAGTACATTGTCCTCCCGAGTTAAACAAGTAAGGAAAATATTAAAATGAAACATTAAATCTTGAATTAGAAGATATTATGACTAATTGATATTAATAGGTACATATAACCAAGATGGCTGATGACCGATATTACCACAGAAAAACACTTGCATCTTGAGAAGATCATGGATTCAAGCCCGGACAATCGCCACAGAATTATCATATCTTTAATCCGTGTTCATAATAATTCATTTCGTGCTCAGCTGTGAAAGCAAACATCGTGAGGAATATTGTGTGTTGTATGAAAATCGCCTCTAAAGTGGAATGGTGGAATAAGCTTCTAACCTTCTCCTTAAGTAGTGGAGGGGTACAGGCTGTTAATTTATTTAAGGTAAACATTACGAACAGGCTTAAAATAAAAGAATAAATTTAAATATTAAACAACGCTTGGCATCCCAGCTTGTTCTCCGTACGAATGCTCCATAGAGAGCGATGATTCTACAAGATAAGCCAATAAACAAAAGTTAAGCGCGCCGAAATTATTCTTAAAACTCTTTTTAAAAGAGGTCAATCCTTGTGTGCCAGAGTACTAGTATATCAAGACATTTGCAGGATATCAAATCGTCTTCCATAAATAAATACAATAAAATATATGTCTTAAAAATCTTCTGGAATAGTAAAACAAACCAAAACTTCAAGTTGCTTCTGTTATTTCCAACCTATTTACGTCATTACCTGTTCCGCCCCTAATGTGCCCTAAATCGGTTAAAATACATGATATGTGTGTATTTAAATATCTGTTGGTAACATACTATTAGGGGTCTCCGCATTAGGTATCATTAAATATACAAATACTTTTGTTCGGTCCGCATTTAATGGATAAGACCCCCACCCGCCACCTTCCCGTGTACTACTAGTAATACTACTTTTGTAAAATTACTTAAAATGACCCAGCTTTGTAATAAACTTTGCTATAAACAAAATTTTATTACAAAGTTTCTTTTCTTTGTTTTTAGTTTATTTATATGTTTTCCTAAAAAAGTAAATCACATTACATCATATCTTTTTTGTGAAAAACTTTTACGCCTAACTTCATTTCGATGGAGTTTTTCTTTGTTATTCAGTAAGCCAGTTTCGAATTTTCTATCATATACATATGGATTAGGAATACAGAAATAATATTAACTAACCATTGATAGCTCTGTCCGTCCCTCTGGTCTCAATAATAGGTACGGGCACCTATTATTGAGAACAGCAACCAAATAGTAACATATTCAATTTCAAACCTTGCTCGTATCAAAAAAGCTTGTATTTACACCCAATCTCAAGCTGATTAATGTCTTCCTGTCCAATTTCTGGCCCAGGTGGTTGATAAGATAAGGAGGGTTCTGGGGTAATGTAACCGAATTCTGCACAACCATCATGTTTTGGGGGGGGGGGGGGATCGGTCCTCCGGGACTCTCACATACCAGACAAAACGCGGTAGCATAGCTACCACTTTACGCCGGTTTTAAGTGAGAGAGTGGTACTTCCCCGGGCGTGCCGGCCCATTCGGCTGCAACCCGAAGGTATGCAGTGTGGCACTACCACTTGTAGACTCTACCACTTGTAGTCACTTAGAAACTATTTTAGATAAGGCCTGTATGTAGATTTTATCCCATACTTTCTTCTGCAGAATGGCTGATACACCTTAACCTTTTTTAAGACATTCATAATTTTCACAGTGAGGTTTTCTCATCGTGCATTAGCATATCCCTCATTTAAAGAGGTCTAAGCCATATTTTACATAATCAGGTACTTTAGTTGAAACGTTCATGACGTTCTCGTAATTACAATGCTTGGAAATGACAAGTTAATATTAAAATCCAAATTTCACTTATAATCTAAAGTCTAGATAAACGAGCCCTAATACCCATAAAAGCCGCGAGACGAGTGAATTAGGGCATCCTAAATTATAGCGCTTAATTACCTAAGTCTAACTCGGAGATGGCTTCCTTTGCCTAAGTTTCACGTCGCTTGATGTGATTACAATCTTAATCACAAAATTACCACTTTGTTATACTTAATTAGAAGATAAGACAAACGTTTGAATGCGTATTCAGAAAATATTTTAATGGTGTTTTAAGGAGTCGTGAATACGACTGTAATTTAATTATTGTCCTTCTTTAAGTGATTTTTTTGATGGAATTAGTGTTTAAATTAATAATTAATTCATTTATAGCGTAAATGTCAATCTCAAACGTTTATAAATGTAATGTATTTTTATTTTTATTGTTTATATTAAATAGAAAAGCAACTGCGTCCAAAAATATGACTACATATACACTTAAACTAAAAGCTTAAAAATAATATGTATATAATAAAATCCAAGCTCGGCCTGCCTGTTTCTTACATATTTATGAGATAAATAAATTAAAAGATTGCTTCATAGTAGCCAAAGTCGCAGGTAGTGAATAAAAAATTAAAATGACAAAAAAATCCGTAGTCCCGACGCGGTAGTTAAAAACTGCAGCGCTCGCAAAAAGTCTTAATGGCCCGAGCCGCCACTTTTTTGCAGCTTTTTTGCGATATTCGGTAATCCTTTGTGTTAAATGATATTCAAACTAGAGGAATGATTTATGACTTCGTAATTTGAATAAAATACTCAAATGCTTTAAGGAAGTCTTATTCTGGATGCTGATCTGATATGCATCGAGCATACCAGATCAGCACAGAATAAGATTTCTTGTAAAATAACTTTTCCATTATAATGTACATTAATAATTTTATTTGTAAAAACGTTTATGGATAGATAATTTAATAGTAAAAACCAATTTAAAAATACAGCATTTTTAATGTACAAAACTTTTGAATTTCACTTGGTTTTATATTTTATCTTTAAGACAATTATGATTGAAAACATTTTTATCAGAAATATCAACCGTTTAGCTCTCAATCACGTTACAGAGTAAAGTTTCGCTTTTTTTCTTAGCGTCAACTTCACGTAACGATTGATTATAGGTCTTGTAGTATTTGATTATGTACTTTGTTTTAAAATATTGAGTTGCCTAATTTAAATATTCATGATTTAAAAATGCTAACATTGTAAACGGCTCTCGTAGCTGAAATCGTTTGGTGGCAAATTTACTTGGTGGTAGGGCTTTGTGCAATCCCGTCCGGATAAGTTACAACTCATTTATAATATATTTTATCGCCAAGCAACAATACTTAGTATTGTTGTGTTGAAGAGTGAATGAGCCTGTGTAACTACACGCACTCGGTACAAAACATGTTAGTTCCCAAGGATTGTGCCGCATTGGTGATATGAGCCATGACTAATATTTTTTACAGTGCTCATTATCCGGAATTCCTAAGGGAACGGAGGTAAGCACTAAAAAAGGATTTTTTTTCTCTATTCATTCAAGGGGGTTAAATAGGGGATAAATATTTGTCATTACTGTGTCAGAAATATGTCAGTAAATATTTGAGTTTCGGTTAAGGAACCAAAGACAGTTGCAAAAGATTTTATAAAAATTCATCACCCAAAAGAGTGAAATTGGAGTTGAAAGTTTGAATATGAAATAGTCATTGTTAAATGTTTGAAATGTAAACTATATACGATTACATTAGCCAGTCGGTATAGTATTTTTGAAATAACACTTCTTAAGGTGTGAAATGGCGGATGAAAGTTTCATTTTTAAAGTTCAAATATCGAAATCGGTGTATAACTTTTTTCAAAATTCAACTTCAAAACAAACAAACATAGAAGACCTAAGATGGCAAAATAAGCTTAAATAAACGTCCAAACAAACGTGAATTACGTTAGTTTAGACATTTGTCGTTGCACAGAAAGTGTGCCGTGACCGAAATAAAACGAAAGTTTGGGCTTTGCAAGCCAGCATATACACATACATATTATATATATTATATAATACATACATATTCTCTTTTACAATTTCTGTACCCTACAATCAACAGAGTAATGAAGTAACCTCAGAATATAATACTTCGCCTGAACATGGCAACAAATGAAGCAAGTCAATGTTCACAGAGTATTTTTTCTTTATGTTGAGTGCTGATAATTCGGTGTTCACTTTATATGGACCGAAAATAATTCATTATCAATCAAATTACACTGTATAGAAATCATTTATTTTCAAATTACTTTATGTAATCTCATGGGTAGGAAATGATTATATTACTGCAGTACCGATATTATTCTATGTAATATCTTAAGTATTAAGTTATCCCCAGCGAAAGAATCATGAGATTAGTCGTGTTATGATGATGTCGTATTACCCGATTTCGGCCAGAACGGTGTTTCTCAAGAACCTTAACCTAGCCCCAGCGCGGGGCAAATATTAGTGCAGGTGCCAAAAAAGAAGCACTCTCTCTTCTAATGGGAAGGCAAAACAGACTCGACCGGAGAGATTTCCGCCAAAAGACCAACGACGAGTTAGTCGCTAACATCCCCCAATATTTATAAGACGACAAAAAAAATATATATATATATATTTGTAACGCATATATGATAAGTTTAATCCATGAGAAATACAGAGAATCTTTGAAGATGATTAACAAAATTCCCCTTGTTTTCCACTATCGAATGACAAGCGTTAACTTGTAGGCGTTCTATATTTATTTTAAAGTGTTTTACACTCAAAGAGCACATCGATCATTGTCAGCAGATGTGACGGCCGCCGAACACCGCACGCCGCTCGCCCGCCCTGTCTGCACGCGTCATTATGTCTCTAAAAAAATGTGTTTAATTACTTGAGAGCCAACTGTGTGATTCGAATCAATTGCCTGAAAAATTTTGAATTATTTAAACATAGATGGAGTTTGAAAAATATCGTGGTTGTATTACAATTCAGCTTTAAAAGTTTTAACTAACACAGTTTCTTGTAATTTTTATGTTAGGAACAAAAATGCATAAAATGGATTTTAAGGGCCAGCAAATAATTGGATATAAAAAAATATCGAACGGGCCTGTTTTTTACCATTAAACTGCCTTGTTGGTCAAGTGACTAGCTTATACGACTGCAGTATCTAAGATTCTGAGAAAAAAGTCGTCGTGGCAATAAAAAGTTACTTAGTGTATAATAAATAATAATTCACGAAAGAATGTTGAGGTTAAAGCGATAGGCGGCGGGGGTACTTATCCGCAAATAAATATAAAAGCCCATAGACATATGTAGGTACTGGAGGAAATATTAATCATTCCTCATAAAACCAATGCAACGCCAACCTTGGGAACTAAGATGTTATATAAGCCCACTGGTTCATTCGCCCTTTAAGCTAGAACACAATAATACTAAGTTTTGTTGTTTGGCAGTAGAATGTTTGACGAGTGGGTGGTACCTTTCCAGTCGGGCTTGGCCCTACTATAGAGTAAATAATTAAATAACTTGTTACTGAGACGTTTTGTTACGACATTCAGGAAGACCAAGAAAGTACACGTCACACGTCGCATTCATTATTAAAATAACATTCATAAAATCTGACGTGAGATGGTAGCATACAATCGTAAGCGCAAAAGGGAACGGAATTAGCGAGTCCCAAGTCTGAAATCCAGGCAAGCACCACGTGTTCGTGTTTAGATTCATCTCGTGCTCGATGGTAAAAGAACACATCGTTAGGATTCTTGTGACGGATGAAATTTTGTCAATTGTATCTACCAATCCTCGCCGGAGTAGCACGGACGAATAAACTCCAAGCCTTCTTTTTAAAACAAAAGGAACACAATCCGTACAGCGTTTACGGGCTACATATAATATGTAAATCAATATCGTAATTGCGATGATAATTATATTCAATGCAGGCTTATTCCGCCATCTTGGCAAGCGGTGCACAATTACGCGCAATTGTAATTGCTTGTTGCACATATTGTTGCGAGCTAGATTTGTTAATTTACTACACAATTGCTACTATTATTTACCGTAATTGTAACCCTTAATAGTTTCAATTGAGCAGTTCCATAATAAATATCCATATTGAAGTTAGCTTATTGGAATACTAATTTTACAAAACGTTTTAATTTTGAAGAATAGCAATTATTGTAATTATAATTGTATTATTTTAAATGGCTTTGTATGCCTTTAGTTAAAAGCAAGATCTATTAAGTTAAGGATGACGTCGACGACGACAATGCTTGCCATCTAGGAAATGGAAATCGTAGTCTCCCGAAAAAATAATGAGAATTCCTGATGATAATTCATGTGACGAAACGTAAAATATTTTATACGTGGAAATGTGGCCAGACTATTTATAGGTCCTTGGGAGCAGCAAAGCGGACAAAGGCGCAAAAGCAGCGCAGGATTGCGTATGCTCGTGTACACGAAAAGCGATGCGGACAAATCTATGTGTGTGTGTGTTACCATGACTGGGCTAACGCATCGGCGTCTCGTGATGTAAAGACCAGCGCATTCAGAAAGGAATATAACTGTGCCTCTAGGTCCTTCAAAAACGTGATTGCTAAGGCGAAGACGAATTACATTGGCAGAATTGGCGAGAGACTGGTGCGTCTCCCTTCAGGAACACGTGCGTTCTGGTCTCTCACTAAAGCTGTCTTAGGGAATTTCTGTCAGCCTTCCTTTCCATCTCTGCACAAGGACGGTGAGTCATTGGCCCATACCGCGAAGGAGAAAGCTGATCTTTTAGGCTCTCTCTTCGCGTTGAATTCGGCTCTGGATGACCAAGGAAAGTCACCACCAACAATCCCGCGATGTGATATTACTATGCCTAAATTCCGGCAAAGTGCAGTTCGTAAAGCACTTCTTTCCTTGGACATTCATAAGTCGAGTGGACCCGATGGCATCACTCCAATCGTGCTACGGACATGTGCTCCCGAGTTGGCACCGGTATTAACGCGTCTTTTCCGGCAATCCTACGCATTAGGCGTCGTCCCGATCTCCTGGAAGACTACTTTGTTGCACCCGATTCCTAAAAAGGGTAACCGCTAAGACCCGTCCAATTATAGGCCTATAGCCATAACCCCCTTGTTCTCCAAGGTAATGCAGTCCATTGTAAACTGCCAGCTCCTGCGGTATCTAGAGGAGTACCAGCTGATTAGTGACCGCCAGTACGGTTTCCGTCGGGGTACCTAAGCCGGTGATCTTTTAGTTTACCTTACTCATAGATGGGTGGAAGCAGTTGAGAGCAAGGGGGAGGCTTCCTTCCTATGGGCTTCCCGGGAAATTATGCAATTGGATTACCAGCTTTTTGGTAGATCAGAGCATCAAGGTCGTTGTCGATCCTTTGGCTCTGCGTAGAGATGTTGGATCACTCTGCATCTTCTACCGAATCTTTCACGAGGAATGTGCCGAGGAATTGTTTGGATTAATCTCGGCAGCTGAATTTCACCTTCGGACATCTCGTCAAAATTCTCAATTTCACCCGCACCACCTAGATGTCCGAAAATCCACAACAGCGCGATTTTTAAGACATTTTTTGCCTCGCACAACCATTCTGTGGAACCAGCTTTCGCTGGCGGTTTTTCTGCAACCCCTCTGGTGTTACAGATGTCCATGGGCGGTGGTAATCACTTTCCATCAGGTGAGCCTACTGCTCGTTTGCCCCCTATAACATAAAAAACACCATCGGGTACATGATTATTGTCAAGTTTTTTTATCACTAAAATAAAAAAAACTCCAAGTTTTATCACCATATTACAACACAAACTTCAAAATTAAATTATATTTATAATTATATAAAATTATCTACGATCTATTGTCAAAAACAACAGAGACGCGCTCAATAACAATAACAACCTTTCCATTATTAAGCCATACATGTAATATAACGTACACATGGATGCGTGTTTACAAAGCTACGTACGATTCAACTTAATATTAACAAACATTGTACAAATCTACCCAGCAAATGTGCTAACAGTCGTGTCGTAAGCGTTTCAATTTGAACACGTAGGTATTATCAACAAGCAGCGGGAACAATGCCGACTCCATTGTGCACAGGTAATAGTTATGATATTATAATGAATCTGGCAGTTTTGCATTAATATCCTGTGAGCCAACCCCGGATCTGCGATCGTTGGATACTTGTCGACACTACTTCCGCTAGGCGGGCCGTACTGTTTGCACTATGCATATATTGTATTTTCATACACGATGTATAAAGTTTTTTTTATGATATCGGTAGGCGGACGAGCAAATGGGCCAACTGATGGTCACCACCGCCCATAGACATTGGCGTTGTAAGAAATATTAACCATTCCTTACATCACGTCAGATGTTACGTCCCTTGTGCCTGCAGTTACACTGGCTCACTCACCCTTCAAACCGGAACACAACAATACTGAGTTCTACTGTTTGGCGGTAGAATATGTGGCGGTAAGTGGGTGGTACCTACCCTTTGGCTTGCACAAAGTCCTACCACCAAGAAAGTTCGTTGTGATTGTATTAAATGTTCAATATATGATTGATGCGAAACAATAACCTATAAAATGACGATTTAAATTTTTTATGTTTATATTTAAAGTATACCGTTGTTGTGCTACACTAATTCACTTGCTATATACAAAAAATGTACGTGTATGTTCCATACGTGTACAAAGTTACTAAATAAAAAGATAATTAATATATCATCAGCACAATTTTTTAGCAAAGAACCAAACAACCAAACAGTCACATAACGATCGTTAGTCAAGTTTGACCTTTGAGGTCAACAGTATTAGAGATAGTTAAAATGTGCAATATTGATAAACCAATTGGACAGCAATAAAATCTAAAATTTTAAATTCAAAAATCGCGAACGAAATTACACAACCGGGTTACACTTACAAAATATACAATAAATTTTGTAACATACAAACTAGTAAACAAATTAATTTTCTTTACAACGAACTGCCAATAGTTTCTCTATCGACAATACAGTTGCAATACATAAAAGTACAGTTAGTACGAACCCATGTTATACGTTAATCCGCAATACTGCGTCAGTTACGATAAATCCGCGCAACTAATAAGTCGCCTGATACCGGATATTGCACGCCCGGCGCGCAGGCACCCTAACCGCTATCTTCTATTAATACAACTTGTGTAATTCACGATCCGAAAGCTGGACTAAATTTCAATTGCTTTGAGCGGAAATCGGAACACACAAGGATAATCTTGTTCAAATTTGAACCCTATACCATTTGAATAAAATACCTTTTGAAGTTATTTTACGAAATGTAAAATCCGACCTCTGAAACATATTATGGATACATTAGGTTTTTTATACAATAGTAAAAAAAGGTCTCATCGGCTACTAGAAAATTCGATAAAATAATGCAAAAGACGATTGCAAAATACAACGGAAAACTGCACAAAGTCTCTAAGGGGGATTGGTAAGGTACTGGTAGACCAAATCACAAACAGACACAAAAGTTATTTTAATTCCTGATAATTTAATGATTACCTACAGGAATGAGATGATTTCAAGTATCTATTATGGAAGAGTGGGGTCTGATAATTTAGAAGATTTAACGACCTACCCAAGATTCACGAATAACTTAAAATTGTAATAATATTTTTTTTACAATGTTACAAAGGAATAGCACTAGTGCATTAAAAAGTTGACATAAATGTGTAAGAAGTCATTCGCACACCTATTCCAAGGGTAGGGGTTGCAGCGCAAGCTGGAAAGACAGTACGAACTTGTTATTGATGGGAAAACTTGCCAACTCGCAGACCGCTGGCTTGCTAACTCCACCATAACTTACTATATGCTTATAGGTGAAGTAATATTATGTAATAGAAACCGAGAACAATCCAGACCCTAAAGTTTGGAAATCTTGTTATCAATCGATTTCTATCAGACTAAAGACGCGGTCCGGCTTTAAACGGCTTAAATGACTTTTTTGCTATTAATATCAGAGTATGAATTTATTTATTATAAATAATAAATAGTTAATTATGTATTAATTTTTGTTTTGGATTAATATTATTTTATTTATTATTACAGCACCAACTATTTCTTATCCTATGAGTTATCACCTTCACTGTTGCTTGCCTGGAACAGATCGGTATGTTTTTTTTTTTATGATATCAATAGGCGGACGAGCAAATGGGCCACCTGATGGTAAGTTGTCATCACGGCCCATAGAAAATGGTGCGACATATTAACCATTGCTTACATCACCAAAGCGCCACCAACATTGGGTACTAAGATATTATGTCCCTTGTGCCTGTGGTTACACTGGCTCACTCGCCCTCCTAACCGGAACACAACAATACTGAGTACTTTTGCCGTTGCCGCTGAGTTTGCCGGTAGAATAGCTGTTGAGTAGGTGGTACCTACCCAGACGGGCTTGCACAAAGCCCTACCACCAAATAAACGATTAGGTCGCCAAAATTATATGCTACTTTTATTTAGGCCGTATCCATGTTTTGTATTTTTTTTCTCTTTGTGGTGTACAATAACGTATAAAGTAAAATGAAGTCTTAAGATTGAGGTTTCAAATTTAAGTAAATGAGTTTTGGTAGACCCAAATGGTGTTTACAGTTCGTCTCAGCGAAGAAAAATACCACGAGTAAGCCTTCAATCTCATTTCATCCGTTCCTTCCTCCTTAAAAGAAAATAGTTTTTTTAAAAAATGATATCGAATTTACCAACGGCGAAATGTTTATTTCAACGAATAATTCCTAAATATTTCTTAAGCATATATAACAATTAAACAATAATCTGTTTACCGTCGTAGACTCTCGGCCGAGTTCGCCGGGACATCTCAGTATTGTCGAGTAAATGCATTTCTAGTTGTAATAAGCGACTATTCGTGAGTATTTACGACTGTACGCACCGCTACTGCTGGCTTCCGCTTCCGATGCAGTATTGCAGGCACCAATGGAGTTTGGAAGTTAAGCTATTTTACAGAACTACGATATTACTTACTCCTTATGAGAACTAAACCTTTGTCGCAGTCGTTTCGTTTTAAAGAATATAATATATTAGGAAAAATGAATCGAACGAGATTGTTTTTTTTTCATACGATTACCTAAAAGGATCCACAGATGTCTAACAATAAATTCAATCAAATTATGAGTGGTTTGATAATAATCATCTTCGTCTGTACACATAAATATTGTGCGATCACCATTACGTTATTGATCTTAAAATTGCCATCTAAATTGTTATTATCAGTTATATAATGTCTTATACACAATCAATTGATAATATTATATTCACAATAAATTGCATTGAAATACTTTTCAATTATTTGTTATACTTTTTTGTTTTAACCCCTGAATAAAACTTAGATTTCTCCATTCTTGCACTTAAGTATAAGGATTGATAATAATCTTCCGTCGCTCGTCGTCATCGCTTCCCTCGCCATGACGGCTCCCACTGATTTGTGCAAATGACTAAAATACAACATTTTATCCGTACTATAACGATAACTAATCTATTCATTACATTCTACTTTGAATTAACATTATGTATACGTTTATTGTTTTGATACGAAAATTAAAAAAATAAAACCAGATTGAACCAGATTCTACTGATCAGTTTCAGCTATCAGGTTGGATATCATTGGGACAGCAAGCGTGTTTAACAATTAGTATAAATTGTCTGGGAGGCTGTGCGTTACAGACAGCAGACATTGATATTCTGGTGAGAACCGATCCAGGGCTGCAATCATGATTTTACGAACCGTGAAATAATGATACAACCGTGAAATTTTACGAACGCCATTTTTAACATTGGTTTAGGTTAAATAATTTATGACTTTTTTGTCGTCTATGTGTTGTATATCTCTATCTTCTATTTATACTATTTTCTATAAATTAATTGCTAGATATAATTAAACCAGGTTATATTTTTCCTCCATGTCAAATTAGTAAAGTTCGCTTTCATGAAGTTTTACCCTCTTTTTGTCTTAATCTTATGAACGTATACTAATTATGTTTGCATTATATGCTTAAACTTTACTTAATAATACGTATTTAAACTTATGCTGCTAAGTACACCTCAATCGCAAAAGTGTTGAGTATGCTCGACAGACGCGTCGTGACTCACGACTGACTTTAAATCCTTTTCACAGATTAACAGTACAGTAAAGTTCTCATGGATGAAAATAATTTTAGAGGTAATTTATTGAGGAATATTCGGTTTTTAAATTTATATATATTTTTAATTTTTACAACATAAGTTAAGGCATTGGATTAAACAATTTTAATTTCGTTAATTTCCAAAAATATGTCAAATAGCTTGCATTTTTTTTTTACTTCTCCCAGTTAAAAAAAGGTTTATTAATTAGTAATAAAAAAAACCATATCAATGAAATGAGCCAACATATTTCCTATATATTATTTAATAAGTCATAGATATAAAAACTGCATTATACGAGTAGTTATTTTATTAGAAATAACCAACATGTAAAATAAAAATTATGAAATTAAATTGAAACAGGCTTACTAAGCAGGATTATCTGCTGCAGTTCTTCTTCAGAGTTAAAAGTTTCATATTGTTATTAATTTTATCACATACATATATATTAATATTGTGTGAGCAGGAATGCAATCAGACTTTATAAAATATAATTACCACACTTGATCAAAAACGTTCTCATGATAAAAAGCATTAAGGTGAGCGTAGACTTGAGCATTTACTTGTATCAGAACATTGAGCCGTTATAAAACATATATCACCGTCTGCGTTATCGCTTCAGGCACCACGATTGACGTTTCGTTACAAATTTTACAAACTAACTAGCTTAAAATTTCAACAAAGAGTAAACGGAAGACAGTCGGAAATGTTAGAGATAAATGCTCACTCGCCGTTAGCATTCGTCGAACGTAGTCGAGCATTTGTAAATTATTTAATTTGAAACTTTACATCACATAGAAATACTCGAGTCAATACTCTAGTCTATACTCACCTTTAGATATGTCATGTATTCATGGTGCTAATGACTATTGATATTGCTTTTTGTACACTGAACTGACTCAATCTCTTTTCATCTCAGAATACGTTAAAGAATAACTGCTAGGAAGATGAATGGGTAGTGTCTACACATAAAGAGGTAATGACTTCTCAAACATGAGATTAACACGCAGCGCACCCCTCTAAAGCCAGATTCCATGTGTTCTATCGCTTAAGTATAATTCACACACAACACAGACGCATAACTAACAATAACTCTTTTATTTATCTCAAACATCCGAAATAGTATGTGCAATGTAATTTTAACGAGATTCCGTGAAATAAAAGTGACTTAGGCTGAAAGGCCTACGCCCTTTAATTAAACGCAAACAAACGGTCAAACCGCAGACGGTTTTGTTTTGATGGACAGTGGACCTCATATTACTTTAGCCACCACTTTCAAATTACAGAACCGAACGGACGAAACAAAGTCGTTATTTTTTTTTAGTTTCCTTTTTGAGAACATCGATTTTGATACATTTTTGATCCAGTAACGTTCAGATTTGTTTTTGACTACAAAAACTTTATGTTTATATATTGTATCTAATTGTTATTTGACGTTTTTGGGATCTAGTGACGTCTAGTGGGGGTGGCGGCGGCAAGCACCGTTAAATTCAGGTGCTTCATTTTTGTTTATAATTCTTCTCATACTCGCCGGTATAGGAAAACATCGTGAGATTACCTGCATGTGTCTAATTTTAATGAAATTCTGTCACATATGTGTCCACCGATCCGGATTGCACTAGCGTGGTGGACTAACCTCTACACCATCATCATCAGTAGGACTTCTACAGGTTCTTATTTTACTTTTCCTATCTATTACATTTGTTTCGATACAAGTTGTAATTCACAGTTTAAATAAGCAATGAATATATGTGTATAATATTAGTTATTTATAATATCGGTCGATAGACACAACGAAGCGAATGGCCAAACTTGACTCCTACAAGAATCAGAACAAAAACGTTGAACAAATATTTCATTATAATTTGAAACAATAAAGCAATTCCAAACGTGTCAAGAGAACCGAATTAAATGCGCAATCGCTTATTGACACTTCAATGAAATAGTCCAATTAACTGGCTGTAATTGGGGTGGATAATTGGCCCATGTCTGCCGACCAAGCTGAGACGTTCCGAGACCATGAGATGAGGTCGAAGATATTGTTACGTTAACTTCGTTTACCAGATATCCGATTAATTGAATAAATATACTTACGGAACCGTTTAATTATAAAAATAAAAGTGAAGTGACTTTGACTTTGTCTAAAACAGAAGATGTAGCCCATCTCCTGTTTTTTTGAGGAGTTTCTCTACCACGCTGCTCGGTTTCTCTAACACGGTGTGTTAGATACCCATGTGGCAGATTTTTATCAGATACATGCAGGTTTCCTAACGATATTTTCTTTCACCGCGATTAAAGCGATACGAAGGCGATAGATGAATAATAAGTGGAGCGCGAAGTTAACACTCGTTATTTCGAAGCATTATTTATGAATTTGATCATATTCCCTAAACATACATTTTGGATATTATATAGAAATATATATGAATACGAAAGGCGGGCGAGCAAATAGGCCACCTGATGCTTAGTGGTCATTACTGGTGGTTGTAAATGTGATGGGTAGGTGGTACCTACCAAAGCGCGCTTACAAAGCTCTATCACGAAATGAGAAAAGTAGTACAGTTAGTACCTAGTACATACACAAACAGTTAGTACAATAATCGTCATTGCTAATATAAAATTATATTTGCATCATCATACACACGTGGCACACGAACTTATACGACCGGAAAAGTTCAAGCGCAGGACCAACGAATCTTCTAGACAGATAAACTATAACTCATACTTTGGCCCAACCTACCTACCTACCTACCTACTACTTAGATCTCGGGATTAGCAGCCGCTAGAGGAACGAGGTAGTATAACAGCAATCATAATTGTTTATAGACTCTATTTTAAAATTAAATAAAAATATTATTATTTTTGATCAATAATTCAAGGTATTTAAATGTGTAGAGATAAATTGTCATTTCACTAGTTTTGTCTACACAATGGTTTTGCTCAATGCATTAATTATTTATTACGTTAATTTCAATTTCATTTGGTATGTTATATTTTAATCTGCCATTAAATAACAGGTTTAACCAGTGTGTGCGGTTAAATACTAACCAACGATTGTTTAAGCAATGACTCTCCGATCTTGTAATGTTTCTCTATAGCTGGCCCAAAATATTGCCATACTGTTTCTTATCGTTTAACTTCAAATCATGGACTTGTCAAAAAATATTTTGAAAACTGAGAAGTTGTGGAATTCTTAGAAATTCCTCGAGGCTTAGGGCACGTCCCTTGCAATCTAATACTAAGGAAGCCATATTGTAAAATCTGGTAATATTTTCTTTAATATTCTCTATATATTCTAACGCAAACCCTAAAACAAAGCAAGTTAACGTCTAAATTATATAACAGAAGCTTAATAATCGTTTTTTTTACAGTGTAGGTAGGCCAATGCACCTATGGGCCACCTGATCGGAAGTACATCTCTTATGCAAGGAATATAAAAAAAAGTAATATCCTTATAGTTAGACTGCCTTGGGCATGCTAAGCGGACTTGCCCTACCACCAAGTAAAATAGTAGCGATACATTATTTTTATGGGAATTTTCTTTGTGCGCGATAGAAGTAAAATATAAGGCTCTATTTTTATTGTAGCGTTCGTATGTTTAACTTAATCATCTTTATAAAAAGTAACCTAAAACTGTAGCAGCATTTGAAAGAAAAAAAAGTAGTCACTTTGTTTTCTTCTTTAAGTTTTGTCTCGTCGTCTTTTTCGCCTATCTATTATTGACCGAGCTAAGCATTCGAGCTAGTAACTGTTGCGTGTTCCGACTCGTCTGTTCTGGTCTGGTCTGGCTCTTTTTGTCACACAAAATTTCGTTAATTTCGCTCTGTATTTTGTTATAAAAAATATCATTGGCTTTTTTCCAAAACTAAACCTTTCTTTTGCAAGATAAGTTAGTGTAAGAAGACTAAGCAAGCACATTCTAATAGATTTTTCACGAGTAACTAAATATACGGCTAACTATACAAAACATTAAATAATTACAAGTAACTGAACATTAAGCGATTGCTAAAGGAGTCTTACTTATAGATGGTATTAACATTCATCAAGTCAATATTAAACAGGATATTCTTCATCCGGTAACTTGAGAGTTTTGTACTGAGGTGTCGACGTCTACGGTTCAAGTACTTCCAAAGTAAGATATACTGTTTTTATTTAAAGCGTGGCGAGGCGTCATGAACACTCAATGACAGATTCATCTAATATTTCATATCAAAATAATGTTACAAACAATAATTTACATTAAAATAATAATATTTGTTTTTATTATTATGACTAGCTGGTGCCCGCGACTCCGTTCACGTGATTTTAAGCCTCAAAAGTAGGAGTATTATATGATTGACGTATCTGTATATCTTCGAGTCTGTCATGGCATTGTAGTTCCCAATAAATATTTGTCTAACTGCGTAATGTATACTATACTGCTGTCGGGGATTAAAGCAAATATCTCTTTGCAGTTGCGAACTCTGCAAACAGGAATCGCTCATAAGTAAACAAAAAGTTTTTTGAAATGCGGAGGAACCGGGGTATGAACATAAAATCATCTGCGCCGCACCTTTTTTTATTTATTTTCAAATGCAAAGAGATGTTGTAACACCACTGGAACTCTTTAAAAAGGTTTCAACCTCATCACTCCTGGTTCCATAACATCCCAATTTTAATAAAACAGAGTTTATATGTTACCCCGAGTTAACCACAGTATATCAGTGAAAACCGCATCCAAATCGGTAAAGCCGTTTCCGAGATTAGCGGTAACAAACGAACAGATAAACAGACAAACAAACAAAAATTCTAAAAATCACATTTTTGTGATCTATTGCGTTAATAAATACCCGCAGTACTATTTTTTCTCAAATATCTTCTATGTACAGATTTCGATCAGTTACGATTTTATTATGTGTATAGAAGATAGATAATAAATTGAATTTCCTCTATTCTCACTCTCACTCTCACTATGACACTCATTCTCACCATGACACTCACTCTCACCATGACACTCACTCTCACCATGACACTCACTCTCACCATGACACTCACTCTCACCATGACACTCACTCTCACCATGACACTCACTCTCACCATGACACTCACTCTCACCATGACACTCACTCTCACCATGACACTCACTCTCACTATAACACTCACTCTCAAATTAAAACAACACATTTCAAATGATTAAAAACGAAAGAAACAAAGAAATGTCCGATGAGTTTTCTTCGCCACAGTTCTCTTAATTATGTAATCTAGAGGCTTCCACCATCACCACATGGATACTGCTTATTGAGCCGCTGAAATATTGTGACCATTGTCAGTAGACGATGTTTACCTGGGAATCTAGGTGAGCTATACACGAGGATGACTATTTGCGTGGACTGACGGACGCACGTGTTAGATTTTTTTATAGAGACTCAATACATTATGTCAGGATATTTTAAGATAATTTCTATTTCTTTATTACTATATTATATTTTAAGGTTTCAAGACAATAAAAGATTATATATGAAACACAAATATTTATTTAACCATTATAATGGCTGTAGTAATCGTAATATTGTATCAATTAATATTTAACTTAAAACCAATTACCTTAATACAAACTTTGTATCTTGATAATTGCAAAAACACAATTCCTATATTCATCAATAATTTAACAAGCAATAACAATTATAGTATATCACAAAATTATATCGTACCTTAAATGTACTAACATTTAAGGTACGATACGATACGTACGTACGTACTTACGATACGGTACCTTACTGGTCCAGGATCAAACTGAAAAGTAAAGTAAAGAGATCTGTACCGAGCTCCCATCACTTATACAGGCCTCACTACAAATCACGTGACTCACAATAATGAACAGAAAAGTCAAAGTACCCTCTTATTTAATACTAGCTTCTGCCCGCGACTTCGTCCGCGTAGTTTTCGGATTTGTGACAGGATTGCGTATCTCAAACGGAAATCAAAATAACCCATAAAGATACAAAATATATATTTTTTTAAATAAATAGAAGTAAGAAGATGAATTTTTTAAACTTTGCGAAAGTTATGAAAACTTTGTAACACTATACAGATCATGGCTGCGTGTGTGTGATGTAAATAGTTATATTATGACTTGATTTTTGATTTTGTAAACTTATTTACCGACAATTTTTTTCTATACATATAATTAAGGAGTAAATCGACCGAATCCGTAGGTGTACATTGGATATTTTTTGAAAATTCAAAGCTTATTATATTTTTATATGTTTAATAGCGGTCGCCCGCTTCTCCGCCCGCGTGGATATCGGTTACCGCTGCAAAAACCTTACCCAGGAAAGACACGGTCAGCAAAATGATTCCCAGGTCAATTCACAGACACCGACACTGACATCGACGACGCAGTCATTACCCGCAGGCTGCATAGATGAGCCGAGATGGCCCAGTGGTTAGAACACGTGCATCTTAACCGATGATTTCGGGTTCAAACCCAGGCAAACACCACTGAACTTTCATGTGCTTAATTTGTGTTTATAATTCATCTCGTGCTCGGCGGTGAAGGAAAACATCGTGAGGAAACCTGCATGTGTCTAATTTCAACGAAATTCTGCCACACGTGTATTCCACCAACCCGCATTGGAGCAGCGTGGTGGAATATGCTCCATACCTTCTCCTCGAAGGGAGAGGAGGCCTTAGCCAAGCAGTGGGAAATTTACAGCCTGTTAATGTAATGTAATGTGCATAGATTGTCTTTATGTGGATGTTAAAGTTGTTAGTGATGAAAATATTTAAATGTAATTAATACTAAGTTTTCACTTCTTCCGGCAGTCCCGGAGTGCAACCCGTTGTTTTAGGATAGATAACTAAAGCGATTATTGTAGAGCTTCTCTATACACAACATTTGACGTTAAATTATTTTCAGGTAACAAAATATACTGATGGTCGGGAGCCCCGGCCCGTGATAGGACAACGTAAAGTTAAAAAAAAGTCCTATCACGGGCCAAGTAAATCAATTCCTACTAATTTGAATGTTTGGCCCTGGAATTTTTTTAATATTTACTGGAAATTGGAGCCTTTTGAAGGGTATAGGCAAATCAGTAGGAATCATGGGTATTCTTGGTATATGAACTAATTCACCAGCTGCAGGGCCGGTGATAATAATCTTCGCTACTATTAAATTATCTTTTAGCTCCTTTATAAGAAATCTCGTGCCATTACACTTGTTGGGGGGGGCTTAAACTTCTGAGAAGCATTATCGGCGTGCCAACTTTTAACGACAGTTCATGAGGTGGTAGCCCAGCGGGGTTAAGAGAATTTAAAAAATCCTGGGGGTAGTGCACTGTGTCCTCGATGCTAGTGTCTATGGATTTATAGCACTTAACTTCACCCGGTACTTTCTGCATAATTAAATTGTTTATTTCGTTGACTGTTTCATTCCTGGGAGAAATTATTTTGATAAGGATTAATAGCATTAGTAAAATAAATGCGTTTAAATGTAGTCCAAAAAAATTCAAGATTTTTAAATAAAATAATGGTTGTTGTGCCTCGACATAGATAGTTATAGTGTGTCGCGGACTTTTTTGTAGATATTTATAAGATCTACAATTAATTTGAACATTTTATGGTTCTGTCTTTTATAGTTTAGGCAGCGTACGCAAAATAAGTAACTGTTTTGGTTGATTTTTTACAGCTTAAATCCGAAAACCCAAATATCTTACGGAACCCTATTTTTTTCAAAATAAAATTTAGCCAATCTTACTCGTGGATAATGTAGCTTTCGAATGCTGAAATATATTTTAAATCGGTCTAGTAGTTTTTGAGCCTATTCATTACAACCAAACAAACAAAGTTTTCCTCTATATAATATTAGTATAGATCAATGTTATCAATACAATTTAAAAATAACTTAAATTAAATTATCATTATTACAGAAATGATTAAAACATACAATACATAGTGTAAGCCTTGTTTGTAATCGTCTTATTATTTATTTATTTCTTACTTAAGCTGACACACGCGTTTTACTACAGGGAAACAAAATGTTATAGGCTGGAACAGCAAAATGCTAAAACAGTAACAGATCCTACTTTGTGCAAATGCATCTAGTTAAGAAGACATTTTGAACTTCATTCACCCACATCTCTTTATGATATTTGCCTTTAACGCTAAATACGAGATGAATTATAAACACCAATTGAATAATCAATTATTCGTTTAAAGAATAATAATTCCAAAGCTGGAGCATTTGTACAGAAATGAAAAAAAAGAGCTGTTCCCATCACGCTGCCAATACATTTTGGTGGGTGTTTTTCTACTCATACATCAAGGTATTCCCATAACGGCCGCGCGCGTGATCAATATAGACACAAATAAAGCACGTGAAAATGAACTGGTGCTTGTCTGCGTTTACCTCGCGATCACCCGTTAAGTTTAACATGTTCTGTTCTAACCACTGGTACATCATGGGTCAATTAAAAGTTGTTTTAAAAACACTCTAGACGGACGATTCACCACAATTAATCTGATAATAACTAAAAATATCCATTCAATATTCATCAATCAGTTTATATGAAGAATTAAAGAATTTCGTTCGTTTAAGGTTTACCACTATAAGATTTTAACCAGTAAGTATTGAGTACTAAGGACGAAATTAAAATAAATTAGTTTAAATTTTAAGTTCCGACGCAAATTACGTTCGCATGCGAAATTTCACTTATATTAAAGGTTAACGAACTCTCAATCTGTTTTAATAAACTATATTATCTTATAAAATAACATCCGTTTTAACATAAAGGTAATTCAAGTACATAATAGCCCGAGGAGCGGAGAGGCTGAAAGAGGCTAACAGAGGTCAGAAGTTATTATAGCTAAGATGTGGGAAATTCCATCCAATATTATATTGTTAGATTACAAGAGTCTAAGAATAACCTATTTCACATAATGGGGTAAATTTATTTTTTTGTATACTCTTCATAACTTTTAACAAGCTGATACAATTTTACTACACTTACAAGTTAAATAAGAGTTTCCATAACAAAAACAAACTATTAAATATAAATATTAGTCGAACTTTTAAGATAGCCACAAGAACTGGTATGATCTAAACTGTTATATTCGAAAGGCATGTAATCAAAGAGTGTTTGACTGCAGAATATCACGTCGATACCTCCAAACCCTTCTTTTTATATACTTGCTTCAACTATTTTTTAATATCGAGTAAAAAGTCAATGGTGTTAAACCGTTAAGTCAGTAATATGTTTTATAAAAATTTAAAAGCAAATATATGGTAAAGTTAATTATTATTAGCTCTTAATTAGTTTCGTTAGGCGATGCTTGCTAATAAACAATTAATCACTGGAAAATTTTGGGGCAAAACCGTTACGAATTTCGGAGCCTTAAAGTGAATGTAGCGAATGATTCAAGAATATACGGTATCTGCAGAAATTTTATAAAATATATAATAATAATGTTAAAAATCAAAACTAACCAAAATAAAATAAACCAGGAGATATAGGTACGAACGTTTCTTATTCAAAATTTCTATTTTCTTGAAATCTTTATTTCGAATTTTCATTTTTCACGTGCCGGTCGGGACGGTTCGCTGGTATTGTGTTTAAGTATAAAGCCAAGCTTGCATGTAGCATCCTCGACGAAACCCAATTAACTATATTATTAACAGAATAAAAGCATTTCAATGCGACAAAATAACAAAGAAATTCATTTAATCAGAACTCAGAGAATTATTCCAATAGCGAATAATAACAAAGCAGCTAGATTTAATGAAAACCATTGTCTCAATAGCTAGGTAACTCGGCTAGGTAACTCGGCTAGGTTAAAGGTAATAGGCTATTAGCGTCCGGCCTTACGTATGCCACCTGCACAATGGCTATGCCAACTAATCTACTTAACTGCCTCCCGATATCACGCTATTGTTGTGCGTTATGAATGTAATGAATGAAAAAAAATATTAATTGCAAGCTCGCTTGATTAATTGAATACTTTAAAAGAATATTTATTAAATTATAAAATGTTTATATTTGTATAAGGCTCTATCGTTTAGAATAAATAATTTGATGGTTATGAATGTGTTTATGGTTCTACTTTCAAATTAAATAATACATCTTATATTTTTTCAAGAGGTATTACTAGTTACGTTCTATATGTAGAGCTAATTGAATTACAAATGTGGTTTGAGAGAACAGATGAATTTTAATCAGTTGCTAGTTGAAGGTTAGACTATCACAACAAACACGACCTCTTAAAGTCAACATCATGCTACACGACTGCATATATCAATTGAGACCCGCGGCGAAGGTGAAACTACAGACACTTAGTGTAAATAAAAAAAAACTATTTAACTCTGCCAACTGTTAAAATTTGATTTGTTACCGAGTCCTTAATGGATATATCCGATCAGATTGTCATTGCCCGGTCTGCTGCACCATAATCTATACACTAGATCAACGCGGTATTCATTTGAAAATTACTTCAACCTTACGATATATATATTGTTTAGGTAATATTTAATCGTTTCTATATTAAAAGCAAAGCAAAACGGATATATTTTACTTCTACCAATTGTACTTGAGTCGCACTCATTCTCATCTATTTTCCATTATAAGAGTTTTTTTTAATTTAAATTCGAATTTCTCTATTAGAAGTAATTGCTGAGATAATAGTGACAATTCACTAAACGCAAATGTTATTCGTGCTGAATGTCATGTCTCTCTTTACTTCTGTACTCAGTACACCGGCTCTCTGCTTAAAATCTATAAAATTATCAGGTAGAACTTCGAATGGATTAAATATACTTTATGTACATAGAATTCTCTAAATATAGCTTTTCTCATTTTATCATTTAAAGCGGATTGTTCACTGAACCCAAATAAAGCTTTGATAATTATCATCGAGCGCTTAGCAAATCAAACGAGATTCATATTCATATAAAATTGTAAGAAATGTTTAACGGTTAATAACTTAATATTTACACTTTAGTATCAAACATTTTTTTAATTAATAATATTTATTTAATATAAATTAAAGTTTTTTTTTCGACCGTTGTCAATATGTTGGTTACTTGTTTTTGGCGGCAAATAAACAGTTAAATGTTAATTTGAAATATTGAATATCGTTATATAACTTCGTTGTTAACCGTGAGCGAAATCCGCAAAGAACAGAACGCGAGAAGGCATGCAAATATCTAAACTCAAGACAAGATCATGTCATCAGCGACTGTTATGAGGTTGAATCAAAACAGACATTTTGTGTTTTATCTTTGAAATTATCTGTTTGTTCTCGTTGAATACGAAATTCATATTTCTTTATTTTAATAATAATATTAAATCGCTGTTCATATTATCCCAAAGTACTTTTTGTTATCAAACAAATATGTGACCTTCTCGACGGTTTTCCGTGTATATAATAAAAAGACCGATAAGCTATGTGAACAAATATTTTAAAAAATAGTACAACATTCAGATTACCGATATCGGCGGTAACAGTTTTTCTATTAATATCTAAAACCAAAACTTAGTAAAGATCTTTAATTCAATTTATTTTTTCATTTTACTTTAAATTTCGTATTCTTCAGAATATTTCCAACAGTATCAAAATTTAGTTAGAATTTATTGTTTCAATATTTGACGCACACGTACTAAAAAAATTTTTGTAGGCGGACTTAAAAATGGGCCACACGTTAATGAGTGGTATTCATCGCCCATGCTCTTTGCTAAGAAATATTAACCATTCCTTACTTCGCCAATGCGGCATCGATCTTTTGGTTTAAGAAATTATACCTGTGTCTAGTAAAACTCTTCCAACCGGAACACAATAATAAAGTACTGCTGTTAGCGGCAGATCAGGATTGTACAAAGCCCTACCGAGTAAAGAAGTAATATGAAAGTTGAATATACTTAAAAAGCATTTAATTTGGATGTGAAGATGAGACATCAGAACAAACTGTCGGTTAAGTAAAACAGTTTAACAATAACAACATTAAAATGCGGATTACAGTAACAGTTACAACCGTCGCGTCTGAAGACAGTTCTCTCAAGAATAAGCAGATTACAACTTTTAACGAGCGCACTTTACACTTACTTATTCTTGCGAATTCATTAAAATAAGAATTAAAACCTATCTCGACTCCATTAGGACTTCCCGGAGATTTTTTTAATAGCAAAATCCCTGCTGTCTTTTAGCGATTTCGTTTTAAAATGTAGGTAATTGTTTTATATCATACTTCGCTCCAATTTTAATATCTGCTATGATTTAAAGTATTCTGACATAAATATCCTTATCCTTGTTCGTTTATTCTTTTCGCCTTATTTTGATTGAAAACGAAGTCATTCAATTTTGACCTTTAATTATATTTAACGTATTTCGTCAATTGTAGATCAGCAAAATAGAAATCCAGTTTACAATTGTTTATAAACTGCAAGAAATTCCAAACTTATTCTTTCAAACTGTTATTTAATCAAATATATTTTGAAACATTGTTTCGACCTGAATTGAACGAAACAATGTTATATTAATCAAAAACAAAATATACTTCATTCAAGTACTTTTGAATTGTTGTTTTACAAGATTCAATCAAATGTATCGAAGGATGGTTGTAACTTCTATCAAGAGGAATCAACAAAGTATTCTTATCAAATAATATTAGTTTGTATATACAGGAAGAGTTATCCTCGAGATGGTTTTAAAACAATAAGTTATCGACTTTGACTACCTAGATTTACCTACCTATTAATTGATGATAGATAAAAACAATTTTTCACCTGATTTCGACAACAATTTTTATGATTATACTGTTGTTAATACATCGAATCAAGATAGTTGTAAAGGTAATTGATGGACGTCAATAAAATTATTTACTTTTCAAAAAAAGAAAAAATTGGATGTGTGTTATGATTTATTCTATTTTTGCATGTTTTAATTGTTTCTAACGAGGCGCTCAGTAAACGACCTGAGTATATCGTTTTAATTTCAACACTTCAACCTCGACGCATTCCCGAGATTGTCTTGACAGACAGACGGATGGACAACAAAGTGATCCTATAAGTGTTCCATTTTTTTCTTTTTGAGGCACGGAACTCTATAAAACATAAAATAAAATCCAAAACTTTTTCCGGCAGCCTCGAAACCCGAAAACACCGTAACTTGAATCGAAAGAAACAATCAACAAAGTCAACTTTTTTTTTAATAAATTCGTTTCTCTAAATGTTGATTTTCTAAGGGACTTTCCAATATTGCGAATCTTACTCAGTGTTGTTTCATTATAATTGATAAAAAACCAAACGATTTGTATTGTATTTATATATTATATATGTTTTACTTGGTGGTACAATAGGATATATACCTATAACATCTTAGTTGCCAAGGTTGGTGGCGCATTGGCGATGTAAGGAATGGTTAATGTTTCTTACAGTGCCATCGTCTATGGGCGGTGGTGACCACTTACCAGATGACCCATATTTGAGTACTCGATTTGCGTTATGTCGTGCACTATAAAGTTTTCCAATTTAATTATTTTATATTTATAGCTTACCGGTTTCTTTTTTCGGGCTATAATTTAATTTGTCATCTAATAAAGGTGGGTTAAGTCGGGTTTCCATACGTCAAAGACTTCCAAAGGGCCCTCTTGCGTCTTCAATGTAAACAATATTATAAATAGACATTATTTGAAAAAATACATGAATTGTTTTATTCCTGTAACATGTTACGTATCACTTATACTTTAATATTGACTTCCTCGAGCCCTGCTCGTCAGACAGAGGTAGCTGCTCAGTGATAAGGCCGTATTATTGTTAATCTTGTCTATTTTTTTAAACTTACGTACCAGTGGTATAAAATAGAAATAAAAATGGTACTTTAATATCATGATTGATAGTACGATTATTCGTTTGCGAAATTCGCACGTTAAGTTTCAAAGAATCGAATTTCGCCAATAATTGATTTTCTTATTTTTATACATCTATGGGAGACGAGCGTTTGTGTAATATAAGTTTATCTGTTTTTTTTCTGTGACGTGTGTTCGCGAAGTGACACACCATGTATACCAGAACAAAAACTTTTATAAATTTGTATGCTTCTAATTGTTTCTAATCTACACTAATCCAAGTTTTAGTAGTAGTTTTATTGATAAAACATAAACTACCAATCAAAAAAATGTTCTCAACTGTTTTGTCCTTACCTATTTATACCTTAGTTATATATAGACTAGCTGGTCGCCCGACTTTGTCCAGTTGAAATAAGAATTTTATTTGCTTCTCGGACGCAGCGCCTCCAAATACACATAAAAATCATCATAAACGTGCTATCAGCTTAGGAGGAGTTCGGTTACATACACACGTACAAAAGATATATATACATATATAAACATTTCATACATACACCTTAAAAATTACTTATGTATAGATATTGAAAAGTTTCACAGATACGTTCACAAATAAAAGTGAATGTGAAAAAACCAGCGGTAACTTGAACTCGATTTATGTTAATCCTTATCGAAGCAAATTACGCGGCAATTTTAAGCATATTCCGAACATAAAAATTGCCGTTAACATTTTGCAATTTGAGGATAACATCGCGAAGCGATTCCCGATGCGAAATCTTTCCTTTCCGTTTCATAACAAGTCACTATAAAAAATTAAATATAGCGGCATTAGTAATTACGGTGCTAACACTTTGATTGTATCGTTTCTGTATAATGACGCGTGTTAGGTTAATCATATTAATATTGCCCGTCAATGTCTATATATTTTCCTTCAGGTGGAGGAATTTGCGTCCTACCCAAATGTATATACATATATTTAAAAAAGCGACGAGCGTTACTGTCAGTTAAAATAATCCATTAGACTTGTACTAGAACAGAGTTAGACTTTTATGTAATATTAAATAAATAAAATGCACGATTTATATATATACCAATACTATGTGTATGTTATTAGTTGTTTAATTATGAAGACAATTTATCTTCAATACATTTCATAGGCTTATAATGACGATACCTGAACAAATTTTACACATACACTTACTGCAACACTAAAAATATTGTGAAGCATCTTGTCCTACAACGTCAGGTCTCCGAATGGAAAGAATTCCTATGCTATGAAAAATAAACTCACTCGTAGTGAACATAAATGTATACGCAATAATAAATATAAACCTATATTTTTTTTATCGAGTACATGATTACTATCGATCAATCGATCGATGTTTTAGAACGCCAGAATAGGGCCACACGCTTAAATTCAATGGAACTAAAATGTAATCAACAAGGATTGAGCGATAGTAGCATGAATTAAATAGATTGAGTTATTACACAATTAATACGAAATACAATTTCACGCAAACCCGCCTCAACTTTACAACAATAAGCAAATGAATCCGCTTATTATATTAACGTCCGAATAAATATTTATTTGCATATGACTTATAATGGGCTAACCTTTATTTTGTTGGAAAATACGCCGATAAATCTTATTTGTATTTGGAGAATAATTTAGATTCATACCATTATCATTTTATGAATTGCGTTGAAGATTTCAGCGGAGATTACCTACTGAACATCTTTTTTCTTTCTATCTCGTAGAGCATATATCTCTTAAATAGCAAATTAGCATAATACGAGTCACTGATTAATCACGAAATCTCAGAAACTATCACACGTAAGTTTTTACAGGATTTAGACATCCGCTGGGAACGGGTTTTACGAAACTCCACATCTAAGGGGGTAAAACGGGGATTGGAACATTGTGTTTTATAAATCTTATAAATCTATATTCTGTATGCGCAACTTCACCAAAATCTAAATACGCGAGTGCCTTAATTTGATTTTTTTTAGATTTGAATTAGAAGCATACTGATGTATACATGCGAAATTTTGTGTTCACATATTTGTTTTTAAATTACGCTCGAAGGGTTTCGACAGCATCGATGAGATGATAACTACTGAGTTTCTTACCGGCTCTTCTCGTTAGAATCTACTTTACGAACCGGTTATAGGTTTTGATTTTGTATTTAAACAAACTTTGCTTTACGTCCTAATCGTATATACTTTCAAAAACGCGATGTCTGGATCGCGTAACTACATTGGTGAATTCATACAATCGCAAACGAACTACGAAATATAATATTTTATCGCTTTTAACTCCAGCAGCAATGGAAGCCCAAATAAATATTTATAAAAAAAAATTGATATAAAGATTATTTGAAGAGTTTTATATTACACTCTCTTACTCAACGGACAATAACCGGTATTTACCTATCCAGTGTTTGTGTGCTTGGGCAAGTACTAAGATATCGATACTGATAGATTCTTCTAAAAAATATTCTAATTATTTATTTAAATACCTTTTAGCACAGCATATGGATAACTGATAACATAAGAGTAAGCAAAAAAGACAATCAACAAATAGTACGCTAAGGCTGTCTTATCACGTATGGCGATCATTTACAGAGAGCCTTCGGTAAAAAAAGTTTTTAAGAGAATAGGTAGGTGATATGAGAAAGGAGATAAGAGCTATTACATTAGAATATATATATATTAAACTAATTTAACAATAAAATACACATCTCTACATCCCAATGATACAAATGTTTACACACATCATTTTTCAGAAAAAGATGAAGGTTGACCCATCAAAATTGTGAATAGAAGCTTCTAGAATATGGCAGACGAGGGACGCAATCCAGAACCTTGGGTATGTAACTTTACAATTTAGCCACAACGCCAATTAGGGCAACGTTATACGGACCGCTTAGTGATTTAAAAGGCACCGCTTTGATCCGCCTCTTAAACTAATGTAGTATCCACTCCTAACATAACTTTACGCATAAATAGTGTAAAAAAAATAGTCTTCATTAGGTCTGAATAAGATATATAAATAATCCCCAGCGTTATTTTAATCTATCATTAAATATTATTTCATAAACCTTACACTAAAGATTTGTACATCCACGAACATATTCTATGTGCCTGCCTTCGTATATGCCTGCGTGCGAATTTTGAAAGCAATCTCTCTACTTCGCCGAAAAAACACAACTGGTGTCGACAACACAGATATTTCTGATGAGAGGAATAAGAAAGTATGTCGTCATATATTATTCTTCATGGCACTTTCCCTCCGTTAGTGCAGATGAGCATCAGGCTGCAGTTCCTATCCGTATCAGATTCCAAGGTCATAAAAATATACAAAAAACGTATTCCTTACTCCTATTGAATAAGATAGCTTTTGAATCGTCGTGTTATAGGATTAAGTTGAATATAAAGCTGCCTTCGACTCAGAAAGCAGATTCTACTTAGAATAACCGGTAAGAAATTCACAGCATATTATTTATTTTTTAATTTAGTTTCCGCTTTGGCCCTTGTCCAGTCTTTTTTTTTAAATAATCAATTAATCAAAAATATTTTTTATTTGAAATTGTTAATTTTGTGTATTGTAAAGGTTAATGCATGTTATTGGATTTTTGTGCGTTATAATTAATTCCAATGTATATGTATTACCTGTTCAACTATATAGTACTCAGTAGTTACTCTGTTTTTTAATTTTATAAATTATCATATATGTTTATTTCGAGCCTGAACGAGCGAACAATCGAGCCTTCTGTATGATGTTGTATAGAAAAATATGGTTAGTCTGTTGATATATTTTTTTTTTAAATAAGCGGTGCCGAGATGGCCCAGTGATTAGAACCGATGATTGCGGGTTCAAACCCAGGCAAGCACTGAGTTTTCATGTGCTTAATTTGTGTTTATAATTCATCCCGTGCTCGGCGGTGAAGGAAAAAATCGTGAGGAAACCTGCATGTGGCTAATTTCAACGAAATTTTGCCACATGTGTATTCCACCAACCAGCCTTGGAGCAGCGTGGTGGAATATGCTCCACTCCTTCTCCTCAAAAGGAGAGGAGGACTTAGCCCAGCAGTGGGAAATTTACAGGCTATTAATGTAATGTTAATGTAAATAAGCTTTTAATTGCAATCATTATCTATTCTACCGCTAAGTAGCAATACATTTTACATTACATAGATTTTGAGTTCCGGTTTATAGAGATTGAACCAGTGTAATTACGGACACAAGGGACATAACGAGATCCTGTGGTTAGTGGAGTATTATATTTTTTACAATGGCGATGTATAAACGATGGCTAGTACTAAACACTTACCATCATATAATGCCCTTCTGGAATAATTTACAATTTAAAATGATATCATGCTACGTGCAAACAGAAAAGCGAAAATATTATAATTATATTTCTAGTTTATGTATAAGAGTAGTTTTTTAACAACAATACTTTGTTACTATTGTATTGCAAAAATAATATTCGACTTCTATCCACTGTTTCCGAGCCGGGATATTCAAGCCCGGTATTGTTAATCATACATACAGTTGCGCTCTGGTCTAGGGCTTGCTCTGATTCCTGAACTTAAACAGTCCGCTTAACTAAACACGGGCTAATGAAACACAAACAGAGTTAATGTTTCGCTTATTATGTTACATTTCAATAATGTTTATATCGAAATAGTTTCGTACATTAATTCATTTTGATAATATTAAAAGTACTATTTTCAATCGATTCAAACGGAAGACATATCTGTTTGTATACATAAAGTTTTTATTGCTATTACTCTAGCAAGGCTTACATAAATATAGATCAACACGTACTACTAAAGAATTACATATTTTTACGCTACGCGTACCACAACGGTCACAACAACCCACAGCTTAATATTTTAAGTTATTACTTAAGGTAAATATAAAAATAAAAAAGGATTTGATAATTGTAATGAGTGTTCAATCAACAATGATACTGTCTAGCATATCTGTCACGGTAACTATGGTAACTGGTCCGGCGAGATATAATGTTCATTGATCCTGTAGCTAGTCTGTTTTACTTACATTGAAACCCAAACATAACAAAACAATTATTACAGTTTCACAGCTATAGAGTAATTTGTTAATCCAGTGCTAGCTTGTACTGAAAAAACTCCTATAAGTTGAATTGATCGGTAACAGTGGTCATCAAAAATATTCGCTAGAATACATGATCAATACATATTGTCCAACGTAACGCTGCTTGCCTTTCGTGTAGTCGCGTTAAGCTTTACAAATTGTATGTAATAATGTTTTATTTGTGCAAATTTGGTATTATTGGATATTCTTTCTCGTCGCTTATACTGAAGTCGTAAGTATATGAGGGTAGTTGCGTAAATACCATCGAGATTTCAATTTACCTATGCAAATTAGTTCCTTTGAAGCCTCCCTATTTTATGCTCGTATTTGAATCGAAACTCGATGACAGTAACGAAAATACATACTGTAGACTAAAATTTCGTCCATTGAACTTTAATATTATCGTTATGCTTTTAGTTTTGGTAATTCATAAATTTAAATACAGTGTTAATGATGTTATATGTATATGGCAATATGTATGATGAATGAAAATTGTAATGTATTTAATTAACACTCCTATGTAGTTTAACTGTCGAAAAAGAGATAGATTTCCTTGGTAACTTTCAAAATAAAATTAATCTTGTAAAATAAAGATACAAAAGTGCTCATACAGTGGACTTGAATAGAATAAATGATTTTAATTGGTATACTAACTGACAAACTGTCATTTTACCATAATTAAGGATAATGTGGCCACAGTTTGTTGAAGATATCTTTGTACGAGTGTTTGGTTGCTACTCGGCTATTGGTCTATACAGATTTTGTGGTTTGTGCGTCGTTAACTCCTCACCCGTAATACACACTCATAAACCCCTTTTGTTACCAGTTGTAACGAGTCTTATAATAAACTTTAATTATACTTAAGAGTAATGTTCTAGTTTCGAGTGTTGTTGCTCCATTGCCGGTTGGTTAATACATGTCAGAATTTTACCTTTTCTTCAATGTTAGGGATTAAAACATTTGTGATTACCAAGGTAAATATTACAATTGTTAAACCATATTAGAGTCCATAGTTAAGTCCATCCATTACGGCTGGACTCCGCTACTAAACTAAACTATGTTCCGCTAGACTAAGACATCCTGTCAATTTGAACAAAAGTTTTGAATTCCAACATGCTGTTTCAGGTGGATTATTAAATACACATGACAAAAATTATCCTCGGAGACATAAACCTCACAATGTTATCCTTCATTGCTGCGCACGAAATTAATTATTATAAATACATATTAAGCACAGAGGTAAACACTGACGCGCTTGAGCTGACAATGTTCGATTAAAACTCACTGGTATTCTTATCACTGGACGACTCAGTTCAAAAAGTTATAAAAACAAGAAATCTTCAATGTGCGGTTGCCATTTTAAATTTGTGAGCTCGCGGCTCAAACGTTCACACCAGGATTAATACATAAACTCGATTGAGTTATATTTTATGAGATATTGAATGAGGATTTCAGTGGTCGATACGTAATTTATAACTTTTCAATGATATTTTGGTTTGGGTCAATGGCATAATAAATGGTACGGGTATGTGGTCACCGTTGTCTACCGGGATTTAAGATGTAATAGTAGTAATCCCTTGTTCTGTAATTACTCTGGCTCAAGTTGTAATTAAATCTATTTATAATAATGGCTAGTCCCTACCTAGATTAATCAGCACGAACTTTTTTATGTATTTTTTATAAAAGGTAAATTGGTTCTACGAAAGGCCGGATTGCCCACAATAATCTGGGTAAGCGGTTATTAGTTCTTACGTCATCGATCAGTAGATGGGCACTGGCCCAGTGATACAAACAATCGTGCACCTGTCTGATGAAATTATGCCGCATTTAAGTTTATTTAATCTCCCGTCAACCCGCATTGCAGCAGTGGATTCAAACCTCCTCGAGGAGAACTCAATTGCCACACCGGCTAACATGACAGCGACAGAGCTGTGGAGGCATTCACATTTCCTGCTGCTTCAATAGTCTAACATCACATTTCGGAGCAATACTTTCGGGGAAAAATTCTAGTAACTATTTCAAAGCACTTGTATAAATGGAAGTTCAGTGAAATCGAAAAAAGGTTAAATCTTCAGGGAATTATTGTAATAAATATAGTTTTACTATTTTAAAATACGCATATTATTTAATTTAAATTTTAAGCACTCAAATCAGCGGTGCTTCCACAAAATAATTAGTAAATACATTATAATAACTCCCGATACAAAAGCAGCGAACGCAGATTATAAAAACATTAGCGTTTTCATGTCTATTTTCAAGCGAAAATAAGAACTTCAATAAAACAAAGGATCGCGATAGCACATACCATATTTTTACAACGAATAATGAATTCCAAGAAGATAATCAGGCCTCGAGTACAAAGAACATGCGATCGAAATTTCGGGCGCAGCTTCTATTAAATAAAACCAAATGACTCCCTTTAAGATGCTACGGATATATAAGGTACTTAGAGAAAAAACATTTTACTTAAAGGACTTTTAAAATAAAATGCATACGAGTGGCATGCACTCCAGTTTATTAATTATTCAATAGTTTCTTGCTGTCTTAGAGGAGACGCCGAAAGTCGGCGCTTTGACACAGCAGTCTTATTTACGCGGCCATATCTCACAGTGACGTCACATGCATGCGAGATGCAAACCGTGATACAAATATGTAGGGAGTTTAACATGCGTCTCGCCGGACCCGAACTTGCAACGTCGGCATCAAGTTAGAAGACAGAATTATTGATGATGTAAGCAATTGTACTCTTGATCAAGGGACACAGAAGCGATCACTTATTATATTATACAACAATTGCGATTACAAAATCTCTTTGTTATCTTACTTTCTTAAATTGAATGAATTGATTAATTTGAATGAAATTTTAAATTCTTTGAAAAGAGCAACTATGCGAGTTTCTTGCCGTTACTTCTCGCTGGAGGCTGCTTTCCGAAACGGTGGTAGTATTTTAACATCGACGATTTAAAAACGCTTTATCGCGAAGTTTACTTGAATAAAATTGATTTGATTTGATCTTATTGTGTTCCATTTTTTTGGATAAATTTGATTACGAATAAGCCGAGATAATTATAGAGGTAAACTATTACTTTTTATATTGAGTGCGGTGTGTCGACAATGACAATTACCAGTGGGTTTCGTGTAATCCACCTGGGTGGGTACGACTCAGCATCCTCCAGACAACAACAATTTGAATAACCTTAAGTTTAGATAACGTTGCACTTTAAAGAAGTAGTTTATGTTACTTACATTTCCAATGTTTGATGGCGGAGGTTATTATTTACCACGAGGCTTGGCATTTACTTGTAGACCTTGTTTATATAAATATAAAGAAAATATATAATACAGTAAAAAATATAAGAGTATTACGTTGAAAATTTTATAGTTTTAGTTTTAATTTTATAACAGCAATACTAAAAGGATTTGAATATTGAATTTCAATAGAATCAGAAACTTGTAAAAATGAATCGCAATTTTCGTTACTAAAATCGTCGTTTCGTTACTGATCGTCTTGACGGGATCGATATTTTGGGCAGTTTTTCCAAATCAATGTTCATGTAAATAAAAATAATATACAAAATATGACGTCATACATTTAATCTAAAATACACATTAAGAGTCGCGCCTAGTAATCGCACTCAATGCTTAGGACATATTAACCATACAATAATCTTTAATAAATACACGTCACTAAGAACGTTTCCAGTACAATGAATCCGCTGTCGCTCGTGACTCATTCTGTGCTTGTAACCATTTCGCCTAAGACGTGGCTTCTCACGAAGGGGTTGCGGGTGGGAAAAGGGGGCGGTCACCGCGAATTTATGGCGTTAAGCCGAGAACTACGCTGTCTTCATTTATAATAGAGCTTACTCGTGCTGTATTAATTTCACAACGTTTCGTTAAAGGCTTTTTTAATAGAGATACAGTTTTATCAACACGAGGTTATAAAGTAAATTACTCCTGTGGAGAATAACGCTGAAGGAGATTTATATACGAAATTAAAAAACTTCATAAGTTTTAATAAAAGCACTATCCGCTATGGATTCGCTTGCGTCAAGTCAAGAATGATTTAAGTGCGTTTTTATACCGATAAATTGGTCTAACTATACCAAAAATCAAATATATTTTGTATTGGTGTGGTAAAAGAGTTACTTGGTGACTGTGTGCAAGCCCGTCTAGGTATACCTACTTACCACCCACTGGTCACGTCATATTCTACCGCCAAACAGCGGTGCTTAGTATTATTGTAATCCGGTTTGAAGGTTGAGTGAACTACTCGTAGTGTAACTTAAGACTGTACCCTTGTGGCGCATTGGAGTGGTTAATATCTCCTAGGGCGCCAATGTCTATGGACGCTGGTGACCACTTACATTCAGGTAGTCCATTTCCTAGTCCACTTATCGAATTTATTATAATAAAAACAAATCAAACGCTTCATATACTGTTATTGAAATCCGTATTTGACCTATCTGCACAAAAATGTTTTGTGGCAATTCCGCGGCGCAAATTGTTTGGTCAAACACAGCAACCATATGAAAACTGTTACAACCGAACAGTTGACGCTGACAAAATAAAAACAAATCTAAAAAAATATTGCACACGCCACGATTTGCAAAAGTTCGAGCCCCGTAGGTTCTTCGATCCACTAAATCACGACTTTGATTCTTGTTAATTCTCAAAATTGTTTGTTCGACCCTGAACATAATTATAGCATATTATATTATAACTTTTTTATCGATACCAGATATACGAGCTGATTGACCACGAGCTGATTGAAGATATTGGCATCGTGTCAAGCATTAAGCTGCGTGCTCTACTAAATAAAAATTGGCAACTTCGACTAAAGTCTCCGTAATTACCTAAATTTGTCAACCAAATGTCGTCTAATTGTTGATGACTTTAAGGAATCACAAATAATGTTTTCTGCACTAAAATTACAAATAGTTTTAGAGAAAGCGCACATATATACCTTGTTAAACCCTCGTAAGTCGTTGTACAGAAGACACTTCTTAGAAAGTAATTTCATAAACATTTAAAAAAAAATCAAGTTAGAACCAAGTCACGCGCCGCACTCGTTTTTATAAAAAAGTTTTTAAAAATAAAATTAGTCCGTTCCATTGAATTCAAAATAATATCCACATGTTGGATTTATAAATTTATTTATAATTATTTTTTCGTTTAGTTTCGACATTGCGCGGATAGTGTAAATTTTAAGCTGTTCAGATTTATCATGTCAGTTACAGTGAAAAAAACATTTAGTTATAATATAGTATAGTCTTAATCTGTGAAATAGAATAATAGCAATCAAAATTCAAACAAAACGCTACAGAAGAAAACGATCACAGTCAAATATTGTATTTACATATTTACGTCATTTCCTTACATAGAACGAAATCAAACAAAAGTATTCCACGTGTTCCTTTATCAGTAAAAGTATTCATTTCTACCGTCCGCCCTTTTGAGAAGGTTACCTAACATTTCCACCTAAATGGAATACTAGGAAGACAATTGTTAGTTTGTTCGATGTATTTTTTTATCTAAAGATAGAGTGCATTATTTTTAGTTTATAGTGAAACACGATCTTCTTGGGAGTAGTCTATGTTGTCTATAATTTATAAGCCTATTTGAATTGAAATATAGGGACGAATAAGTAACAACGTAACTCCAAGTTCGCGGAAGCCACGGGGTGGCATAATTAATACTATTGCGTATATTTACGTGTGACTGTTTTGGTGTATTTTTCTGAGTGGTCATTAGGTGACAGATAGTATTTTATTCACCATAATTTATGTAGCGTTAATGATTTAGCAATGAGTTATTATAATTACATTAATTAATATAAATAATTGTAACTTGATCAATAAACATTATTTCAATGCAGGTGACTTTCTGTCCGCGACTGTACTACTACTACAACTACAACTCCCACAATGGAAACTTTTCACTTTTCAGTCACTTAACAACTATTACTACATTATACCTTAGGAATAACATGTCATGTTAAAGTAATTTCGTCCAAATTGTGTTTTTGTTCCATTTGCAGTTGAAACACTTGGATCAAGAGTATAACACCTCGCCTTAGTGCCTCCACTTGTGACAGTAGGGCTGGTAGATTTTTCGCCCAGAGGATCAGAATTGCGATTCAACGAAAGCTGCTAGCATTCTTCACCATTCCGTCATGATTTTGACAGTCACTATTATTTTCTTTTTTTGAAAATGTTGAGGCTTTAATATTAATAACTCTTATGTAAATTTTTCTGATGCAATTGGCATCGATTAAATTATTAAATGATATAGTTGCCAATCAATTATACAAGTCCTACGTATGCAGTCACACCATCATTCACTTAACTGTATGCGATAGTTCAGTTAGTCGATTGACGCCTGACCTCTGGAACCCCTCAGGGAGGCAAACAGCAACACATCAAATTAATTAACTACCTGAGATGTTAACGATCACTATCAGAACTTGCGTTGATAACCGGCACTAATGGCGTAAAGTGCTCCTTTATGCATTAGAGGGTGGCCCTGACATGGTCACAGTTTGTCTTAACATCGTACTGAAAACGTAAATAACTCACTTTTTTCACAGTTTCAATATTCATGTTTTCTAATATAAACATAACACTTTCATTTAAATATTTTAACAATGCCAGTTTACACGGCTCCGTTTATCTGACTGCCCCGTTTATCTGATGACTAGCTTATATAATCAAAGATGCATAGTTTCTTGGGTCAAATCCAAGTCAGTAACAGTTAATAGTTAATACGCCAAGCAATCGGTATTTAATTTTTCCGCCAGAAATATCTCAATAACCATTCGAAGTTAGCAGTATTATACTTGACAAAGTAAAGACGTTGTTCCTGCATGTGATCTCTCCGATCGTTTCGGATGCAGTTTCAGGCTATTCGAGAAAGGATAAGATAATAACTTCTGCACTATATATCTTCTGCACAGATGACTAGTCCTTTAGTTAACCGACGAGGACAAAATTCGGTCCGAAGAACTTCTTTACATATTTTATAACAAGTTAGCAGAAAACAAAGTAAAAGGAAGTCTGTAGATTTTTTTTAAATTTAGATGATACATGGAATTTCATTTGATTTGTTATTAATAGAAGGCCCTTGTGCCTTATTTATAACCAACGTAGGCCACCGTCTAAATGGTCAACCTGATGGTAAGTAGTCACTGCTATACAAAAGCACTGTAAGAAATATTAACCATTTCTTCGATAATCAGTGCGGCGCTAACCTCGGAAACTAAGTTGTTATGTCCCTTGGGCAACTTACACTGGGTAACCCAGTCTATAATACACGGCATTAATGTTAGGAATCAGGATAATTCATGAGTGGGTTATACCATTCACAGCTATCGAGTGAAATACAGGCAGGCTAACAAACGTGTCAGAGGCGCTCCTTCAAAAGGTTACCACAAAATACTGTTCATTAAATGTACATACGTTTTTGAATGCCGTTTTCACTACCGCCGTGGTTTTTAAAAACATTTGAAAAAACTGTTCCCATTTTTACAAATGGAGTATTATTCAATTGTCACAGCTTCACAGACTTTTGACAATAGCCGGAAACGGACAATGGACGCCGAATTCTAAAAAATGAAAATATTTATAATTTTTAAACTAGTCCAATTACAACTGTTCTATGTGACAGTTTATTTTACAAAGTTAGGGTTTAGTTTTTATCGAACGCACTTGCAATCATAGAATATCCGTTCCGGCAAATAGAGTCGGCTTTGAAATGAATAAAACCAACTCCATTATTTTGGTACTCATTTAATCAGATTCGCTATCGATCGGATACGATTTTCATAACGAGTGTATCGCTCAGTTACTCGATGGAATTGTGACGCCAGTAACGAATAAGAGATGAATTTCGTTCAATAAATTTATAAAATAATCAGATGAGCAATATTCGATGGAAAATTGCTGCCTCCAACCATTTATATCTATAATAAATATTAAGTGTTCCTAAAACACTCAAAAAGCAGCAAACCGAAAGATCTAAGATAAATCGCTTGTGTCTGTCACTACACCAGACTACTTCCAATACAAATTACGGTAGTACAAACTACTGCTCTTTGGCGATAGACTTACAACTATCATTAGAAAGCCATAACAACGGGCACAAACCTCTAACCACAAGGTTAACAACTACTATATTCGTGTATATCAAATCAGTTTCGGCGCTTAAATTAATACTGATAAAAAGGGAGCGATTTTACGCCAGCTATAATTCTCGACGAACAATTAGGCAACTGAAAGATATTATATTCAGCGCCATCTTAGCACAACCAGCCCGGGTAGGTGTTTTGGCGATCTCATCACACATTCAAAAAATATTTCAATGGTTCAATTCTGATGGCCCGCCCGAGTTTTTTGCAACCCAAGCTTGGGTCAAGACGGGCCTGAATATATTTTTAATGTTCATGTTATGCGCAAAAAAGGTGCGCGTTCTTTCCTCTTACTCTCATAAATCAAGCCAGAGTTCAAGCTCAGGATTGATGCCTTTATATGCTTTCCGAGCCACGGGCGTATAAACACTACCAATTTCCAAACATAGAGCTGCTATTGAAAATTATCGAAGAACCGCAATAATTTTTATCGACCCAACCAGTTTGAACATTTAAGCCAGGCAGTCTATCGCACACTTATATATTGGACTATTCCTTTCCACAATAGCTTAGGACGTAAACACAACATATTCTTGTTCTTCCATTAAATGAATTGGGGACATTTGTTCAGCCGCAACCACAGACCGGCTAATAGCACAAATGAATCGCATTCGTTAGCTTTGCCATTAAATCACCAACCAACATCTATTTACTTTGGATGCGAGTGTCCTATTTAGTTATCCAATATGTTAACTTAAATACGCGTGTTTTGATGTACAGATGCAGTTGTTTATATCTTTCAACGAGACACACAAAATATACGCTTTACTATTTTATTTTATTTGGGTAAACAGCGCTGTTCTGAAATATCAAAGGAAAAGTTAAGCGCATGTCAGACCGTGGAATAATTTAAAAAGCCAAATTTTACTTGAATTGAAACTATTTTGCTGTAACTAAGCAATGATAATACGCACTGCACCGATGTGGTTGCTATACAAACTCCTTATGTTTATATGTTTTTTTTTATTCGTAATTTAAAATTTTAAAGGTATATTTTAACAATTAGTAATTAGTCAAAATTATTTTAAAAAATTATACAGTTTAAGTTGTATACAAATATTATATGAGGTTTTATTCTATTATCATATCGGAGTACTAAATGATATCTAATTTATCAAATAAAAAGCACATAATGAACTATAAATGGACTACTAGAGAGATTCCCATTGAAGAGATTGTTAGGGCTTTTTATACCGCGCTGCTCCAATGCGGGTAGATAGACAAGGGGTAGATATGCATGCAGGTTTCCTCGGAATGTTTCTCTTCATCGAGCACGAGATAAAGTAAAACTCAAATTAGGCAGATGAATACATAGTGCTGGCTTATAAACCCATAATTTTTAACGAAATTCCAAGAATTCCAGCCACTGACCCACTTTCGGAACATATTATATAAAGAATAAATATTTGTCTTCAGTAACAAAGAATTTCTGGATAGAACCTTCCTCTAATCAGTAACTTATATTTATGTACAATGAGTTGAGGCTATATAGTATGTATATTGCAGCTCAACTTGGGTCTCGTTAACATAACTTAGGTACATATAAATTTATTTAAAAACAAGCACTTGTTCAAACCTTAAGTATGATAGATAGATATTTTTTTATTTAAACGTTCTACACGTTAGTCGACATAATAATATACAAAACGTTAAAATTAACTTAAGAACGTAACGCAAAAGTGGTGTGACGTCGAAAATTATTATCCACTCAGTTAAAGTTAGGATGACGGCTAACACTGAAATTCGCCGCCTCCGGGCGATATCAGACAGCAACGCAAGCGTGTAGTCGATAATTATGATGAAATATTAACAACATTAATATCTCAAAATAATTTCAAAATGACTGACTGATATACAATCCAGTGGGTCTAACAAAATGACATCTTGCACTGGAATTCCTTGGGGAACGTAGTTTGATTTTCTTAGGATAAAAGTTCCTAACCCGGCGTCAATGACGCTAGGACTTAGTTACCCGTCGTAATTTCTAAAGTTAATATTTCGATTTGTTTGTTCGTTTTTAACATCACGTATTTGAACATTTGAGTGACTGAAGACGTGACCCTCTACTCATCTCAAAACGGGTAAATATGACCCAGCGTCACAGAAAGTGTGATATTTTAGTAACGTATTTTGTTTTGCGTAATTAGCGATTATTTACAATTTATATTTATAAAGCGAATATTGGTGGCAAAGAGTTGGACTCAAACGAAGTATGTCTAAATCCTGCTTATCTAAATCCTAGAAAATGAACATAATTAATTATGCGAATTTAGTGATAACAGCGACACATCGAGAAGCAAGCAATATGAATGCTTCGAAATCTTCGGATTCAGTTCCCTTAGATAATCTTAATCTTTTCATAAACTTGATCACCTTGAGCCAGATTTTCATATCATGTCATTTCTGATGTTAAAAGTATGGAATTTAGGCGGACGGTATTAAGCCTTATGCTAATGAGATAAAGACATGCTAAAGATTTTTTAAAAATTCATTACCCAGGTGGTTGAAATCCAGGATGAAGGTTTGTATGTAATGTTATGTATAAATGTTAATAGTGAAAAGATTAACGTTACAGTGTACACGACTATGAATAAGACTAATAATATATAAGCATTAAATATGAACATTTCATTATAGTTACGTTATAAAATTTTAAAATATAAGTGACGTCATTTCATTTTATTTATTAAAAGAAATAATCCGGCAAATTAACTCTTCGCTCAAATCAAGCCATTTACACGTGAAGCGAAAGGGTTACATCAATGTCAAACGCAATTAATTCTCTCGACGCTCTGTGTCTGTTAAATCAACTAGGTTATGTACTGTCCATTCACCAGAAATACCCTATCAGCCTAGCCTAGCCTAGACGGAATTATTTCGTCGTTCAAATCTTCTTTGTTTCGTTCCAATTTCGTTTGTTGATTATTTCTTAGAATACATATCGTTATCCAGAAAAATATATTTATCTCATATAAGAAGTGGTCACAGAGCTTTGCACTATACCGCCTGGGCAGGTAACACCTCACCACTCATTTTCGAATTATTTCTTTTACTAATACTTAGTATTGGTGTGTTTGAGTGTTTGTTTTATTTGTGAGTGAGATTACTTATTATCGGATGGTTCAGAGCTCTTTTTAATAATAAAAAATGTCTAACCCAACTAGATAAAAATAAATTATAATAAAAACTTTTAAAATCTAAAATTAGTATTCCCTGTAAAGAACTTTTCCTGTTTCATAAATATTAGGATTAAAAAATACGATTTTCATCAGAAATATCATCAAAGCCCTTAAAATCCTGCAAAAAAATAAAAGCCATGGAGGCTGATCATCCTTTTGTATTTAAAAAAATCTTATCAACGTTTAAATTCATAACTCATAAATTGTTCATGAAATTTGAAGTTAACTCGAACACATGTCCCGAAAACCATGGAAGTCGGCTTTCATGAAAGCTTTTATAGCTTCGCTTACATACAAAACTTTTGTAATAAAATTGAACATTAAGCAAAGTCGGAACCATTAATATTACACCTCTGTAATATATAGTTTAGGCATAATTACATCGTTCGCCTCCCGAGGGTTATGAGTCCTAATGAATTGCAAGTTTTGCTTGTAGACTTTGGACGAGAGTGTTGTTACATTTTAATATTCGCGTTTAACCGAGACAAAACACGTGTATTTATTTTAGGGACTAAGTATTATCTAACTAACCGGATAAAAATGTCGTATCTATATTGGCATTTACTAACCCGTATTCGAGTAACATGGTAGAATTAGGCCTACCTAAAGCTGTACCATCTGAAATTTATTTTAATATGGAAAGCATCTAAATGCCGTGCACCAGTGGTCCAGTTTGCCATCAAATTGGACTGTGAGAGTTACTGAAGAAAACTGCACACGTGTGTCAATGTTTCACATAAGCTAGCCTTTAGGATTGGCAATTTGCACCAAATTTGGGTCGAGCATTATTATTGTTACATAGTTATGATTAGTTACGTCCTATGATTGTCTGTAGAATGGCCACATTTTGTGAGTATGAGTACCAGTGCGATACTTCCTGCGATTACGCTAAGAAAACATTCGCTTCAAACGTTTTTATTTTATTGCCGGCAGAGTTTAAATGGCGGACACCGGGAGAGGTTTACGGGGGGCGAGGTAGGGCGTTAATTAACGTGTTTTTCACTCGTCTGTTGTTGCTCCGGATAACGACTCTGCCGCGATCCACTTTTCATATGGCCTTAACCCGATTATCCATTTCTTTTTTACATTCTTCTGCATGAAAATAAACAGTTAATCGGGTTTGTTAAAATGCAATTCGCTGTTATAATAGAAGGGCTTATACAACTATACGCTATGACAATAGCCTCGATCAGGATTGCATTCAATTGATACGTATTTCTATTACATCAAACAAACAGTTTTCCACGACAACATCGGACTAGGCGACCCGAGGCCGACTAGGTAAAGAAACACCTTTAGAATTCGTAGTTGGTAGCGAAACATATATAGAAGTGAGGGTACATCTAAACGATATCTGTAAATTATATTCAATATTAATACCCATCTAGCCTTCGATGCTCTAAAAATACGAAAAAACGTAATTAGGATAGGTAGCCGTGATTTTTTTTTCAAGTACAAAATTATTTAATATAATTATAATTATAAAATGATACGAATAGGTGAAAAAAAAACATAAATTAACGCGCAATTATTCCGTACATTTCTTATTCCAAAAGTATACTTATTTAAACTTCCAGAAAATATTGCAAGGAAACCCGATTAGGCTACGTCTCTACCGAACTAAGCAATGCGTTTTAATGAAACTTTTTAATCATATGATTCTCAATATAAGGATATACTGAATGTAATTATATGCAATAACTATAATTTATCATTTTCTTTTAATATTACATTTACTTTAAAAAATGTGTGCCACCTGTTTCAGATTTATAGACTTCAACCATTCATGATCACCACACAAAAACCACTACCACTTACTTACTTTTATTAATTTGTCATTTTGATTCTTTAGTAACGACATAGAATATATTTTGGTTGGATTTACAATTGTCTGTAACTATTTCAATGAAGTATAAACTACCTTTAGTAAAGTATTAGAGAATAGGAAAAAATGTATTGGGAGCGGTGATCAGAGCTCATTAGAGTCGTATTAATTGACAAAATAATTAACGCTATGCTATGCTATATATCCATTGAACGATCACCCTTACGGTACATTTTTTCTTAGGAAAACTTATTTCAACATGGCAGCCGACTAAAACGGACACCGTCTCGGCACTGAGTAATTAAAACAATTTTCTTCGCATTTAAATTATTAAGGAGGAAAGATTTGAGCGCAGTAACTAGTAGCGAGGGAATGCGACCGCATTTCAATTTTATTTTTTCAGCTTAAACTAGAACTTATTATTTTTATAAATCTTTCAAACCAAAAATAAAAACTTTATACAAAAATAGAATGTGACCTGAATATAAAAGACAAGCTTATCTCTTAAATAGATTTATTTATTTATATTCGACAAAATCCTTAATCCTCCCAGGTATTTGTATCTATAATAAGATTCGCTGATATTTATCTTTGCCGATTAACAATTTCAGATCGTTTGTAAATAAACCATTATTGGTTAAGGAGCCTTACTCCTCCGTACCCACTCAATATATAATTGATAAATAACGTGGAGTTCCTATTCATTCATTTCTATATAAATTATATTGTATGTTAGTTGGCTATGTACTTCATGGTAGTTTTAAATGACGATTTAATAGTGATTGGAGCAGGAGCTTGTAGCAACGACTTTCATGGTCCTGCTCCGTTAGTGAAGGAGCACGGATAGAAATCAGCATACAATTAAGGGATATGAAAAGAAGTTGAACTTTAGAAGGACAAAGGACGTGTTAATTATGAGATAATTATTTTTGCTCATTACTTTTCTGAGAAATTAATTTGTAAATTAACACTGTTTCAGTAATAGTAATATATATCTATACTAATATTATAAATGTGAAAGTAGCTCTGTCTGTCTGTCTCTCTGTAGCTCTTTCACTACCAAACAAATGAACCAAATTTGACGGAATTTGGTATGAAGCAAACTTGAACTCCAAGGAAGGAAATAGGCTACTTTTTCGTCTAACACTTGACAACCAACCCCTAAAACGCGAACGAAACCGCGAGCGACAACTAGTAGTAAATATGTTATTTATTTTAATTATATAAAAAATGAACGATATCTTATTTAACAGTAACATTTATTTCCTAAGTGTGAAACTTGTACTAGGATCTTAAATGATGAAAGATATACCTACTTAAATAAATTCGAATATAACTTTTATAAGCCCGTGTTAGAACTTATGCTGACACAACACCTCATAAAATATAATATAATACAAAAAGTTTCTTTATTTCTTTCACACATCAAATATTTTCTAATAAGTATAAGTTTTAGGGAGAATCCAAATTGACCTTTCATGAAGGACACGAGATTGCAAAATCGCCTCCTCCCGCTGGCCTACATTTTTTCTAATAACTCAATCTCCTTTACTTTCAATGACTTTTTTCACATCGACCTAGAAAAAGTGACGCGCAAAGATCCCACTAATGAGAAGTGATGGCAATATTTTATCTTATAAATGCTTCTCGCGAGTCTCAGACAATTCGGTAGTCGTAGATTTTTTGCAACCCAATACCGATTGCTTTTCCTCACATGAAAGGAAAAAATGTCTTGAAGAGTTGAATGGCAGTCAAGATTATATTTTAAGCAGAATAAGTTAACCAAATGTAATAATAACAGCATCAGCAAAATGCAGCTAATGAGCTAGGACGGAATGGAAATTCGTTTAGCAGACGTAAAGTCATACCTGATTTGTCACTTACGAGTCTCCAAATTGAAAGTACAGTACCCAGTAAATGATAATGGAAAGGCGGGAGTTTCCTGTCTGGAATAGTACGGGCCAATCATCCTCTCTGATATTACTAACTTGAAAGTAATTTGTGCTATTGTAATGTTTTGTTTACGGGGTATGCAAGTTCTGTTGGGGTTTTGATCGCGTAATTGGAGAAGAAAACTCACGCAACAAAGTATTGATGTATGCGGCTCAAGATCACAACAAATGTAATGTGTACGCCGGTTTTCATGGGTACACCACTCCGAGGTCTCGGGTTAGTTTTCTATGTTGCCTTGGGTCTGGGTGTATGTGGTACCGTCGTTACTTCTAATTTCCATAACACAAGTGCTTTAGCTACTTACATTGGGATCAGAGTAATGTATGTGATGTTGTCCAATATTTTTTAAGATAACATTTATTTATTTATTAAGATAATATTTTATACTGAAAAAATGAACAAAACGGTCAGTTCTCGACGAAAACACAAAGAGGATTACGTGCAATTGAAAATAAGAAGACTAACGTTATTTTAAGCCTTGACTAGAAGAATTACGATGCCACACGTTTAAATAATAAAATAATCACGGTAATATTAAAATGAAATTGAAAAGATCACGCTCGAAAAAAATAAAATTAACTGCTTAAAAAAATACCGACACAAGCTTAAAATATTTTCACTAACAATAGAAATATGTAAAAAAAAACAAATGCAACTTGACACACGCAGTAATTCTAAACTCGCTCACGTTTATTTCAAAAAAGCTTTGTAAAATTGACGATGGATCTCGATTAACGGTTATTTTCATAGCGGTAATCGCTCCATATACGATTGGTTTAAAGCGGGATATAATAAATAAAGTTAGTTAAATGATATTGTAACTTTTCGAGGTTCTGCGTTGACGTAACTCGTCTCTCCACACGAGTTGTTTTAAAAATACGTAGTGGCAACCATGTTTCCCATACACGTATACCACGCGACCTTGTTCCACTTGCACCCATTGTTGAGGTCAACCCCGTTTCTCCGACTTCAGATAAAGGTTTCCGAGAATGAAGCAAAATCTGAATATGTAACAAGCAACTCGTAAGCGTATACAATAAACCTTTAAAACTCGGGAAGCTAGCGTTTAATTGTTAGACCTATTTTCAAACAAATTACGTGCTTTAAAACGCAGTTTATATGTTATTTATTCCCGACTTGGGCGAAGTCAAAAGCAAGAGCACCTAATGACTTCATACAGTAGTAGTTCATTTCACGATAGGGCTCTGTGCGAGCCCGTCTAGGTACCACCCACTCATCAAATATTCTACCTTCAAACGGTACCACTAAGTATTGTTGTGTTCCGGTTTAAAGGGTGAGTCAGTGTAACTACAGGCATAAGGGATATGGCTTTTTAGTTCCCACGGTTGGTGGCGTATTGGCGATGTAAGGAATGGTTAATATTTCTTTCAGTGCCAATGTTTATGGGCGGTGGTGACCACTAGCACCAGGTGGCCCATGTGCCTATCCCCCTACCAATATAATAAAAAAAAAGTTAACACAGAAATTACTTACAATATTTAACTTATTAACTACTTCTACTTCTGCGCCTGGCTGAAGAGTGCGCTACACTGTTTTTACTGGTCTGTGGTCTCCACTCAAGGACTTATCTGTTCCGAAGGCCATCAGTCCGTCGACATACATGCTATACAGCCTACTTTTATTCGTAAAAATATTTATTAATTATTTTCGAGTGTATGATGTTTTATGATGTGTTGTATGATGTTTTCATTTGCAGGACCTTCTACTTAATCAATTTATTATATAAGGATAGAATATAATTCAAAATCAAATAAACTTTATTGCAACAGACTCTTTCAAACACTTCAGAATTGACATTTTATACGATTACTTTAACGTCAGCCACCAGTGATTTGAAATGTTTCATCTAACAAGAAAATCTAGCAATAAAATATTAGAATAAATATTTTTCATGTAAACGGATTCGATATAAATCGAAATTTCAGAAGATACATGTATAATTGGTAAAAACCGCTAAATAGTCCCGCGATAGTAAGTGTGTTACTAGTAAGTGACTTAGGCGCTGTTAGAAATACCACACATTACTTATAACGCCAATGCGCCGTCAACGTTGGGAACTAGTATGTGATGTCCCCCTCTAGTAACACAGTCTATCTCATTCTTCAAACCGAAACACAACAATACTAAATAGTGCTGCATGGCGACAGACCAAATGATGAGCGAGTGGTCCTAGAGTTACCACCCACTCATCATCTGGACGAGTTTGCACAAATCTCTAGCGCCGAGAGAAATTATTCAACAAATATTAAATAAAATCAGATAAATTCAGCATTCAATCGCAATTGTCATACGAGATAGATTTCAATAAACTCCTCCGAAAACAGTGTCTAAAATCAGAACGATCAACTAGAAGCTATACAACTGTGAAACTAGGGTTAGCAGAAAATTGATTACTTTGATTAAGTTTCTTGGTAACACATCAGTTACTAAATGGTATCATAAATAAACTTTACATTAATTGAAAGATATTTTCAAAGGGCTATTTGTACTGTCATAAAAGTCCATTTCAATGAAGCGGTTTGGTATTCCTCATAGGAAATAGAATGTTTGTTTGTTTAAAGTTAAAGTCTCTTAAGTTGTTAAGACGTCGTTATTTTTCTTTAAATAAATATTTGTAAGTCGCTGCGCAGCTTCGTCTGCTTCAAAATAACTTGCTCAAATCCGGTGACCTTCGACTTCCGTTTTTTTGATGACAGATGTTTTTTTTTTCATATAACGAACCATATTGATTAGGTGAAGGATAACATCAAGAAAAGTCAGTTAATTATTATCATTTATATTTTTAAAATTTAATGAGCAGAAAAGAGTAGTTTTACTTTTAACAAATTTTTACATCATTATCAGTCATCTGACTTTGAAGTGCTGCAAGAAAAATATTTTTGTTTTGATAATTGTTACCAGTTTTATTTTATTAAAGACCTTCAGAGCCTCAAATATTTTCTTATTCTTATTATTTGAATAATTTTACTATTTTCGTGTATAATCTTTTTGTGACGTAATTCCTGTGTAGTCTCGCAAATGTAATTGTTTCATAAATTCTTCACAATTATTAGTTCTATTGTATTTTTCGGCGTTTTATCTTTATATATTGTCAACGTCTCTTGGAATTCGATTTAAATTTATTTTTCTTTCTTTCATTTTAATTAAATTCTTTACTCTATTGGTTTTATTGTTAATGCGTATTGTTTCAATTTGGTCTAGTTCCACGTAAGACTAATCATAACATTTTAAAAATATACAACTTTATCTCCAAAATAATCCATAAAAAAAACTTGTAGGTATTTTTTGTGTCCACCTAAACTCATTTATGCATTTGATACCGCAGCGTTAGCGTTTGCGCTTATATAAAAAATATTGTATTGACACCAACACCAAAAACGTGTTTGAAATTGGAACGTCCTTTTAAATTCAGTTACAAGATTTGACAAACTGGCAAAATTGACTAATAGGCGAAGTTAATGAAAGCTTGTAAAATAGACGACGGGTCCCGTGACTTTTACGTCGCACCAAATACCGCAGTTCGTGAACATTTTTAAAAATAATCGTCTCAATCTTGCTAGTTAATTCTATATTGCTGAGATTTCGAAATTTCAAGAAAAGGACACGAGTCTGAGGTAGTAATTTATATTGATAAATAGTTATTATAAAAGTTAGTAGTCTGCAGAGCACGTAGACAGACGATGAGCACGCTAACTCAGAACCGGGGGAGCACTTGAGAATATTTCTAGAAAGTAAGTTTTTAATTTACAACATTCACATGTTCCGGTTTCCTTTATAAAGAAACTTGGAGATGCGAGCCGCAGTGCAGGGACATGCATAAATTATATTTCATGTATTTAACGAACAGAAAAACTTGCAAAATTTTATCACAAATATAATATACAAGTTCGTCCAGAAGTTTTACCCACGTCGAATTTCATATGAAAAATGTCTGATTCATTCAGTTTGGTATATTGCTTCGTGCTTAAAAATATTGCTGTACTCGTCGTATAGTAAATTGTACACGTTCGAGATTAAACAGAATATTTATGTAACTAAGATTAATTTCATTAGAATTTTCATTTTTGACATTTCACGTTTAACGTTCAACCATATAATATTTTTCAGAATTTGATCAGATCAGAATCGAGACAATTGCTTAAACTATTAAATAATCTCTTTTGTCGCAATAAGTATTCCTCTATTGATAATTGTGTTATTGTAATTAACGCAAATAATCAGAAGGGAATCACAATTAAATGTAGAAAAGTTACGAAACAAAATGCAGTTTGCTTCAAATGCGTTTACTGTAGGTATTGGTAAGCCTGTATTTATTCTCTTTGCAAATCCCGAGGTCCTGGTTTTAATCGCCAAAAAGTTATTGGGTTTATCTTGCAATATAAATTTCGGTAAAAGCCCGGAGTTTGATATTTGGATCTGTATACAATCGCGTGCCTCGGAAAGCACGTACAGCCTTAGGTCCTAGTCCTGCACCTGTACGCTTTTCGTACGTGACGTATTTTCACACGTCAATCTATACTTAAATTATAGTACATTGTATTGTATAATTTAAGTCTATCAATACTTCAATTACACAATGCAAAATAGCCAATACTTTATTTCCCATTGCTGGGAATAATTCCTTACCAACGAGAATGCCTTGTCAACGAGAAGGATTTAAGCTTATAAGCTCGTGACAGTACTTTTTACAAATTAAACATATTTTACAAGTTCGGCAGTTGAAACTCCCTGCAGTCTCCTGTAAGACCGTGACCTATACTTAACATATACCGTATCGACTCAACCAATTCATCACAAATAATGTTCACACAATAATACCACATAATACGACAAGAATCCTTTGAAATACGATATTAAACGAAATAAGCATAATCGCGGTCGCAACCCTAACTCGTTTCGCCAACAATAGCGTTGACATGAAAATAACTTAGATTTATTTCATAGAATATCCTCTATTAAATCAGCTATTGGTGATACAATATAATTATGTCTCTAAAATAGACGGATAGGATATATAGATTGGGTAGATGAAAAATTAGTCTTCAATATAAAAATATACAACATCAGAAAACCTGTAGCTACTCGTACCAACATATTACAAGTTTAATGTTCAATTAAAATTTGTGACGTCAAAATTTGTCATAGAATTTGCCTTGATGCTGCGTGGATATAAAACAATGCGAGACATAAAAAATACTTTAATCTAAATCATCATCTACGACCAAAGGCACGATCAATACGTCTGATTTATTACCTAAGAGAAAAAGACATATTACAAACTGATGGATATAAAATAAAACTCACAATGGTAATCAATTACGGTCTGAGATAAAGATAAAAAGGTTTCAATTCTCGGATAAATGAAACTACTATATGATAGGTAATGATGTTAACTCATCTAGTCTCTCGAAGATTTCTCAACAAGCTGCAGGTAACGACCCAGGAAATAGACGACGAGGAATTCACTCAAGAGAAATGCTCAATACGAACCAGAAGAAATCTCACTTTAAGTAATCAAATACATTTTTTTAATACTTCGGTATTTTTTTCATCGGTCGTCGTAATTTACTAATGCACAGATAACAAAAGACTTTCACGAACTGCGATTGAAGTAACATTTTGCTTTTTCACTATTTTTTTATTTAATTCCTCGACGATATACATTCTCGTATTATTTTTAGTAGTACAATGTGTTTAACTAAGACGTCATCCTATTGCAAATTCAGGCCACAGATGGGTTTAGAGATGGGATTTAGTGGAACTCAGCGGACGGATGAAAGGGACCTCAGAGATAAACGCTTTTAATCTTGACTTGAACATTCAGAACACCTAAACATGTGATACTTTGTGAATATTTCTTACGCATATCAAATGATGTTTATTTACTTTACGTCTCCAATCAACTAAAATAAAATTTAATTTTGATCTACAGATTAAACTTATTACATATAGGCCATACTGTTTAAATAAAAAAATAAATAAATTCACATAGATGTTGGATTAATAGGAAAAGTTAAGTTTTGAACATGTACAACTAAAGAACACGTTAAATATATGACTTACGATAAAACGTCGTAATTAATTAACACTGAGGAGAAAGAAACTTTTGTTGATATATGTATATATATATATAAATATAAATTATTATTATTTAAGATAAATGCTTAGCAAAAACAAACTTAAAAAATATTTATATATATAGAACTGCTACGTCGATTAGCGGGTAGGCGGCTGTTGATCGTAAGACCTATAGAAACCAATGTGTTTTTCTATCAATAAATTATGATTAACAACCCAGAATTAGCAAATTCGTGGTACTTAAGCAGGTAAAGCCACTGGACTTGCATGTGACCCTCTCTGATCGTGTTAGTTTTCACACTATGAAAATGGTACATTTAATATTGGATATCAATCATAAATACATAAAATTTTGGTCGTAAGCCCTGTTCATATGGACAATATTTCTCAATCACCGATTTAAACATATTTTTTTATTTCTTCTGGTATGTTATAATGGTCATTACAATATATAAACTAAAATAATTCCCGTAACACTTATATCAGTTGGTAGCATCCGTAAAATCTTTACAGGTCTCGGACTAATCTTTATGTTTCTCGAGCATTTCAATACTATTTAAAAATAATACTCGTAATACATTTTTAAAAGAAACGACTAAAACGTCCTGCATATTTAACACACACTCCTATCTATTGACAAAGTTCACACTCAAAATCAAAATAGACTTGAAGTACGATCTTACAAGCACTTTGAAATCGTTTTTCACAAGGTTTAATTTCATGTAAAGCTACCACCGTTATAATATAATGATCATTATATTTCACAGAAATGATCACTGCTCCCGTAATCCAACTTTATCATAACAAATATATCTTAACTTTTCTAATTTATAACTGAACAATCAGGGTTTATATCTTGGTGTATTGTTTGATAAAACCAAACTTAAATTCGCAATAACCGTCGGACGAACAAAATTTCAATTTTGTTGCATAATTTCGAAGTATTTGAAGACCGACGCGAAGTTTACCTAATTTCTATTGGCTTTTATTAAAAAAACAATATTTTCATCTCCGTAAACATCATTGTTTACGATCAGATCAGACATAAAAGAGCGTCTTTTTGTTGTCGATGTATAATTATGTAAATTTCTTTTGGTTATTTCATGATTTTTGGAGCTAAAATCGTGAGATTGCTTTTTTCATTAATTTGTTTTTAATTGATATTGTTTTTCAAATTTCAGCTGGCGAAACAAGCAGAAATACAATGATATTTAAAACTTGGCACAATATAATAGTAAATATAAATTATATTTTATACCTGTTAGTATTTAATTTAACTTAACTTTTAAAAATCATTTATTTTAACCTAACCTCGAATTGAGACGCTAATACCTATATATTTACACGTAGCAGATTTTCCTCCAGTAAAATAATTACTTCTTCCGTCTTCCTGAAACGCTTGGCTCTACTTTGTAATTCCAATCTTAATCACCATCAGCTTTTAATGTTTGTCAGCTAAATGCTCAAAGCCTCCCTTCGCGTTATTAACTTTCTTAACGCCTTTTTTCAACACCCATTGACGTTATTTTGCATCGTCGTTCAAGTTTTTTATAGTTTTCCGGATTTTGTTTTGATACTGAACGACCGATTTGGCAACGATGGTGACGTCACTAACTCGCACCTTAGATACTTTTTACTGTATTACACACTAATTCGTCATCGATACATTCTACTTAAAAACTGTACTCGAGATTATATTATTTGCTCTGACATAGTTGAAGTTAAACGAGTTTATTATCCTATTAAGCTGAAATTGAAAATTGTACAGAACATAATACGATATAATTCGAATAGCGTAGTTTCTGTATAATTCAAAATGCAATTCTATAATTGAAAATATCATCCAATCTGGAAAACGAACGAGACGCAAATTTAATGTCATGCATTTACAGGGCTTATGAGGTATTCTCTTAATACTGTTTACTGACTCCTGTATCTTCTGTATGTTTTGAAAAAACCTTCCAGAAATATTCGTTGATTTCTTCATTTTATTTAAGTTCTTTATTCATGCGATAAGTTCTGCCAAAACTATTATTTCATGCTTAGAATTTCTCAATCCGACCAGAATCTAAAATTTATTTTAGGTATCAACTGCAGATTTCGGGTGAATGGATTTAAAACGTTTTTTGGTGGGCAGCTCCGCTAAAAGGCGTCCTGTTTTTATAGGCTAGAACCCGAGTTCCGATATGCGAACAATGCTTGCATAAAAATTCAAATTTTTAATCTCATTTCTCGAATGATTTCCAAATAAATTTTATTCCTTGTACTTTGTATTTTGATATCCAAATAAATTCAATATTTTAATAACTTTACACAAATTACTTTTAGACAGCAATGTATTATATTCCTATTTCAATATTTAAAGCAACTGTTTTGTAATTTGTATGCGTTTCTGTTATACAAAGTCGTAGTACAACGTGAGCCAATGCGAAATGTTTTGCACATCTGATAAATGTTCAAATAAATCGGACATCCTGCTATCCCCGATTCGGTGATATTTTATATTTGATAATAAAAAAAATCTAAACCTAAATAAAAATCAATTCAAAAGCAAAATCCATACCGGAGCCCTCGGCTCGGCGCGCCCAACTTTTTACGATTACGAAAATTTTATCGAGTTCAGTTATTCATACGAGCGAACCTTTCCCGTGCTCCGGGAAACGCTTTTCAATTTCAATAAGGATCGTCCTTTGACGGGAAGAGTATCAAGATATACCGATTTTTGTCTATCCGAGCGATAATTTTTCGATTTATCTACCAGATTCTTTAATCGATTATAGCTAATTGAACAAAAATGTAAAGATGTCCATTAAATACAATTCACACAGATATTTATATGAAATCGTCAAAAGGTGAAGTCAAAAACTTAATAATACACTATGCCAGTCAGGATTAGTAGTAAAATTAAATAAATTGAAATGAATTATAGGTAAAAGACATGATTAATATTTTCTCATCGATAAGACTAAGAAGACTAACCAGGCGACACGTATGTCAAGCAGAGGAGCACGAAGTGCGCCGCGGCGGCGCGCACGCGCAGCATGCTCGCGCTAGCGGCGCGCGAGCCCGCCCCGCATGCCACTCGCACTCGCGCACATGCACACACCGACGTCGTTGTTAAATGCACCTGAGGGACAAATAGTTCTAAGTTAGTTTTGTTAGCTTAATATTACATATATACAGGTCAACGAAATCATTTATTTTTAACCATAGTAACAATTCATTCGGAATAAATACAATAAATACATTTCGACCGAAGTATATTTTGATTTGTATAAATTGAAACTTTTTCGGCTGTCACATATAGATATTGACTTATATAATCTTCACCGACGAGCTATTTATTTAATTAATTAAAAACGAGAACACAGAGTAGAATAATCTTTGCTTGTCTAATTTATTCCTCCAGAATTAAAATGGAAAATTCCATTACAATGCAAATTGCGCTTAAACAGGCCATTAGTGTAGCGAGTTTTAAATGAAAACAATTTTTCACATCGCCGATGCCGATGATCGAACATAAATACGGCGTTCAAATAAATAACGGCGAACGTAGCAAAACTAATTAGGCGGGGTTCACTAGTGATTCGGAGTTAACTCACTAATGAAATTCCCGAGCGGGCCGGCTCAAACTGACTCCGAGCCCCCTTTCGGCTCGTCCCCTTGAAAATTCATATAACAAGTTTGAAACTACCTGCACGACCGCTATAAGCGATTGCCCATAAAGGACCTGAACTATCAAATTTAGGATGAGGAGTTACCGTCTCAATCGTGAGGGAACGTCCAGTGGAAGTACCTTTGTGTTATTAAGATTATAAGGGGTTGTACATACCGACCTTACGCTAATAGCAAATGTTATCAGATTTCCTCAGTATGCAATGTGCTTTATTCGCTAGAGCGAGTTCTATTTAATTAAGTTCAAAGATAAAACGTCACGGCTATTTTATTTAAATTGCCATCAAAAACTGAACAACACAAAATACCTCATTGCCTACTTTTACACAACAAAGAGATAAAACTGTTGGACTTGATTGCTTTTCCAACAAACCTCGCATGGAATTGAGTCTTTAAAGTTTAAAATAGTCCGCCCGTTACAATGTATCAATTTTAACCTTTAAGTACATCGTACTCGACTTATGCTGGGTATGTGTATAATTAATCGATAAGGCAAATCCGATAGTATCTGAGTTATGTGTATCGTGACGTACAAGTCGTTCCAACAATTCATATCCATATAAATATATCATTAAGATAGTTAGGAAATATATTTGGATGGGGTCGACTGTGACTTACGCCTCGTATAAAACAAAACGGATCAAAACATCAGACGTTGGTTTCGATCGTTTTGTTTGTTTGTTTTTTGCCTCATTATGACAACTTATTTCCTTATATATTATACTCTTGTTAGTTCGCGGAATCAGGATTGTGTACTTATTATGTACTTTTCAAAAAATAATTTGAAGTCGTTTACTTTTAAATATTATTTATAAAAAAAAACGGAATATATACAAACAAACTTTAATTAATTATTAAAAATAATCTTGTAACAAATATAGAACTCACAGAAATAAATAATTGCTGGATCTCGTGTAGAAAGCAAATTAGTTATAATGAAAGCAAATTTATAAATTAATATTTTTTCAAAATGGTAACTAACTACTCGTTGCGTACTGGTAACTATTATAAATTCAAGAGTACTTGTAAAAAATTAATTGAAGTAATATATTTTTAATTAACATTAAAATATTGTTTATTCAAATATGCACCTACTAGCTCTTCTGTATTGTCTTATTAGAGACTTAAAGGAGATGTAAAGTTAGCAACTGTTCGGAATGTACATTCAACCGAGAACCTTTTTTCTACAATGTATTACGTAGTCGATAAACAACCGCAACCAACAAAGCTTTAATGTTACATCGGGTCAAAAAGTCATTGATCCATTGTAATTAAACGCGGATAATAATTCGGGTCCAAAGCTGGCAGCGCACTGGCAATACAATATCCGACCTATTGTCATGAATAATTGTTTGCCCGGGGACGACCAATCACCACAAGGCGGGCCCAATGTTGTTCAAAACTGAAAAATCAACGATAAATTCCTTTTCGTTTATTTTCAAATGCTTTGACACAATATTGTTTTATCATGAAGTGATAAAATTAAATAAACGTACGCAACTGATATGATTGTCTTTTTATTTTTGATCGGAATGTAAAATTTTAATGAAATTCTATTTCTATAGCTGCACGATATTCGAAACGTCATGCAATGTGACCGTCGTAGGTTCGATCCGGTTCCATTTGGCTTTTCCGTACCCAATGTTAAACAAAGCTTACTGCATAAATGGAGGATCAATACGAACATTAAGACTATCTGAAAACATATATCACTAGGTCGAGGTAGGTCTAGGTCTAGTAGGTCTAGGTCTAGTAGGTCTAGGTCTAGTGATTAGAAAATATAAAAATTAAGAGATGACTGCGAGTTCAAACAACGCCGAACTGCAATGGAACAGCGTGGTGTAAAAATTTCAAAACCTAATCCTCAAGAGCAAAGGATTTCTTCGACCAGTAATACGATACATAGGCTGTTAGTAGTATATACATATGTATACTAGCTGTTGCCCGGAGATTTGCTCGCGTGGAAGTAGAATATATTTACAGTTTAATTTAAAATATTACGTTAATTTAAGACCTCTTTTTGTGGTAAACATTAGTGTGTATTTATCCCTTATGGGTAGAATATCCAGAAATGAAAATTAGATACGTATCTACTTATTTTTAATCAGGACCCCAAAAATAAATATTCATCCTCCTAACTTCATAGTGGTCGAATTTCCAAAATTCCTTCCTCATTGAATGTCTTCTCAACAAAACGAGTCTAATACCAAATTTCATGGCCCTAACTTTAATATTTTACGCTCGGCGATGATGAATCAATCAATCAGTCAGTCGGGAAATGTTATTTTATAAGTATTGGTAGCTGTACAAGACATCACTAATGTATTAAATATTAATAAAAATCCAAATCTCATAAATAAGGGTATTTTCGTTTCAAAGCTAAAAGTTATTTGAAATACAAACAATTCTACTTAAAATTAAATTATGTAATATAATATACATATGTTTTATTATAATAGTCAGTAACGATTAAATACATGTTTAATATATTAATAAACTGTTTCATAAACTTACCTAATATAATTTAGTTAATTAAAAGCAATTGTAACAAAATATATCTAAAATTTAATGCAATTTGAATGTTTCGATTTGCATTTTAACAAATTGAATCGGTATTAACTGCGCCAGTCGTTATTGTTCGTCTGTGCGTGTGTGTGTCACTGAACAACTTCTAAAAGGCTAGACTGATTTTGAAGCGTTTGAGTGATTGGCTTATATTGGATTGAATATATTTTTTCACCTGTGAATATTCGGGACGAGCAGCTCGTTGATATGCCATGAGACACGATACTATAAGAATGTTCAAGAGATACAAATCTAGCGGTATCAAGGTGTTATAGGTATCTGCTATTTAACGGAAAATCGGGAAAGTGAGCAGCATGTCAGGCGTTGGAAAACCAAAAATAATTTTGGGTCGTAAACAATGTGACTGGCTGAATGTGAACGTTTATACGAATTATTGTGATCGTTATTTAAATAATAAATTGAATTGTGTGTGTGAGTGAGCCAGTGTAAATATAGGCAGCGACACACAACAGGGACAAAGCATCTTAGCTCTCAAGGTGAGTGTCCCATAAGCGACCAAATTTTTCGTCTACCTATTCAATGCAAAAAATAAATAATAATAAATATATAAAAAGAAATGACATCGATGACGTTTAAAATAATTACCGTTATAAACTAGCTTCTCAATTAAGTGAATTTTTGAAGAGATTTAATAAACTAAATACTGAATTGTTCATGAATGTTCTCTTGTCATTACAAAAAGTTGGTGGAAATAACACTGAGTGATTCCCTATTTTATTTTTCTAATCGTCCTCTACTACTCCACCACTTCTGGTAGCGCAAGATGCGCCACAAAACAGCGGATAATTTAGGTTCGTTTCTTTGCTGTCACAGCAGAGTGACACGGCCCGACACAGCGGGACGATGCGTTTGAAAGCAAAACTAAAATCTGCTTAACAGCACCGATAAGCGTGCAAGAGAGCCGGCCGGGTTGACGACCGAACAACAACAGCTGAAGTAGTTACACGCTCCCGTTCCCGCTGCATATCCATTGTGTACGAACGAAAGATTAAAAACTTTATTCTCGTACAACGAAATTGTTTAATCAAAGCCTCGTGTGGTAGATAAGTACGACGGACGGCAGACCATTCCGGTGATGGGAGTGAATTGAAAGAAAATTAAAAAGTTGTTTTAACTGCGCCGCGAACCGAAATGAAGCTTAGAACAAAGAACGAGGGAATTAAATTAGTTCCTAACAAGTCAAACTAGATTTTCAGATTGCAGCCAAGAGAACGTTGAATGCATTCGAATGTACGAGAACTCAAATTATAGCTCCCTGATGAATTGAAATAGAATGTTTTTGTAACTGAAACGCGAAGCGATAAATACGAATAACAAACTTATCTCTATTTCAAATACAATACGACGAATCATTTGCCATTACTTGATTCTTGATCTTCTCAGACGCTTAAAATTAAGACAAAGATCATCACTATCTTGAGCTTAATAGTAACAGTATGGTTCTATAATGAAACCATGTTAAATATTAAACGGTTATTAAATATAAATTTACAAACGTTTTATATGAAGTTAATTATAAAAAAAAAGAATTACTCTCTCACGTCTTAAATATAATTTTCCATATATTTACTTAAATAAAATCGTAATTGTTACGACTAAATGAAGCATGTACCTTTGACGAAGGTTAGACCTTACTAAAATGTTCATAGTTTATCATTAAATAAATAGAACTAAAATATAATGACGTATGACGGCGGTGGGTACACGAGACATACCCAAAATCGACGTAAATAAAAAGCTTTTTCTTATAAAAATATCTATAAAAAAAATCAACGCGTGAATTTAGAACTCGTTTAAAATTAAATCAAATTTGAGATTTAAATACATTGGGATTGTACGAATTCCTGAAACGAGGCACGTAAAATTTATAACCGCAAGCTTGAGCGTGACAAATTAATATTTTAGGTAGGAATATTTTACATCGCGATACATACCCGTATAGCAGATGCAAAAATTTGTTACGTTACAGCTGTAATCTATTAACTTCGAGTGCAAAAATCAAATCAAATAATTAGTAATTTACAAAATAATTTCTCAAGAATTTCAATTAAATATGAAGTAAAGTAAAGTCAGAGTAACTGCATGTAAATGTACCACATTCTTCACATTTGGGGATTTCTCCACAACGCTGCTTTAATGTGGATTGGTGGATACAATTGTGGCATTTCATCCCACTTTTATAACTATTTTAGTATATCGTTGACGAGATAAATTATGAGCACATGATGACTCGTGAAGTTTTCCTGATTTTGAACCAATTACCTCGAAAATCCATCGCTGAACAAAATATATCTAAATAAACTCTATTCAAGTTGGCCATCCAATGTACACTTTGGCATGGTATTGGATTTTACAATAATTATACGCAAGGCTGCTACTGGTTCAGAATGTCGTGTCCACCAAAAAAAAGTCTTTTTTTTAAAACGACCTTTCCATTAATTAATTGCCGTTCTGTAAGTGTCTCTGTACTCATAGGTAAAAAAGATCAATCAGATTTAAAAGTGGATTAAGTCCATCAAAAATACAGGGAATAGTCGATGGTCCCAAAGGCAAACTATTCATTATAATACCAGCTTTTCCATGTGTTTCTACTGCTCTGTCCTCATCAGTCACCGTGGGATGAGGTATAGTTTACCTTTTATATTAAAGGGGCCATCTAAAGAGAAGTACATTTGCAAATTTCATTTTGAATTCCTGAGATCAGGCTGTTCAAGGAAAACTTGGCAAAGAGTGTGAAATCAGTTAGGTGGCATTTTTCGTCCATTTTACTCTTTTACTCAAAGAAACGAAAAACGTGACAAATTAATTATGTAATAAATAATTAGTGAAATTAATATTTACTGTCCCAGCTAATATCGACTTAATAAAAACAAAAACAACAAAGCCCCCAGCATTGATTGAACTGGTATTGATATGCAAACATACCGGCGATAACAATACAATAATAGTTTAGACTAACTTTAACTTTACCTATGAATAAATTTAAATCCTATGTTACCAAAACATAGATAAGGTTTAATATTCAATACAAGAATATTTAGATGATATAAGTCTGGTGCTAGTATTCGTTAATTTCCATAAAAGGCTTCAATTATTGACTTGTCTAAAGTTGACTGAGTATTTCATTTGAAAAAATTGAATAATTACTTACTTACATTATTTTGGTTTACATCACATTAAATCCTGCAACATGACGATTCACGAGTGCTTATAGCATTACTTGTATTTTATTTGTATACTTTTCTGTTACGTCTAAGATTGATTAAATGTATGTCTGAAAAGTATACCTTAAAATTACATTATTACAGAGTATTCAACGATCAAATCTTTATTTCTAAGGGGAATTTTGCCGCTATATTATAATTTAACTATTTACAATGGCACGGAATTTTGTTGTCTCAATTTCATACAAAATCTTGCGCCAATATCAGTTATATAACAGCTTCTAAAATAACACTGGGAAATATACATAAAAATTGTCTTTGAATCAATATAACACGGTTAAGAAATATAAATGGTTCTTTTTTCAAGAAAATAAAGCAATCGAATTAAGAATTAAGCCTCATCATTTTCCAAAGTTTCACGTTTTGGTCTTGCACGAAATTAAATGTGAACTCTTCTTATGATTATTGTAATTCTGTTGTTATTGTAAAAGCCATAACATCTTTAATTCATCGAAAATTAAAGAATTTTATTTGTGTTCATTTCTAATTTTATGGAATATTTTATTGGATTTATTGATTATGATTTATTTATTTAGTTAAAAAATGTATTATAATTTCTTATCTCTAATTATTGCTTATAATTATTTTATATTTTTAATACATATTGTGCAATACGATAGTGTATGGTGAGACTACCTGTTGGTAGTAAAACTTTTGCCTAGATAATTTTGAAATATATTTATTTTTATTTGATGTAATATTGTATTTACTGTTGGTTGCCCTAATGAAAATAAATAAATAAATAAATAACATCGAAAATGGCTATGGTAAGATCTTATCGTATATTATATATACATATATTGTATCGTATATGTCATGTTACGAGATTAAGTTATATTTAAAGCTACCACAGGTTCTGAATGTAGATTCTACCGTGGAGAATCGGCTAGAAACTTAGAACTCTTTTCCGACCGTAAGGTTACATACATAATTTTATATTGTATACAATAGAATTATTATTTTTTATTCTCTATATAATCCTTTATATGTTGAATGTTGGATCCCTAGTATATCGAATATCACGCTCGATTGAACTCCATATCCTTTTCTTTATTCAGCAGTGGGATTGTACGGAACTGTATATTATTTGAAGTAAATGGTAAATACACCTCGTATTTAATGTTCTATCCTTTATTAATGAAATTCTAGTAAAAGTAAAATCGAACTATCAATTCTCTGAAAGATCACATGAATTCTGGGAAAACACTGGAAAGTACAATATTGGTAAAATGTAATTAACACCAGAAATAAAAATTAAACTATCGAAAGACGTGAAAATTTTATATGACTATTTGTTTATCCTTTATTAATGAAACATCCTTTGTATTGAGTAACATAAAACTATTGGAAATTCATTTCAAGCTTTGCTAATATGTAATCTGTGTCTAATATTTTCATTTTGAACTTTATGAAACTTTATCTTACATGCTTTCTCAACATCTGCTGAATTGAGATTGGCCCGACTAGACCGTAATGACTATTCGTGCTCCATTAACTCAGTCCTCAAATCCTCACAAAGTTCTCTGTTAGTGGCAACATACACTCACAAAAATGTTTGAACAGTTCGAAAAGTTTGTTCCGGCTCCTAATGGAGGTGGGAAGTCGATCCAGAATGTTGCTCCTCCCGCCTATCGCGAATTTCAAAACTTTGCCCTTTTCGAAATGATTTTGCCTTCGCATTGATGCTGTTCAGCTTTGGTAAACTTAATACTTTGAATTCACTTCGATGTCTCCAATAAATTTGAAAGAGTTGAAACACTTTGTACAAACTTGACTTCCGTTTTTTCGTTGATATCCTACTGATGAATGATATCGATCGCAGTGCCTTCTTAGAACATATGTTTCAAGTTACAAATTAGCTGATTTTTTAACTTATTAATTATTTAAAACTTACACCATTTACTTGGGATCGGCGCTATCGGACAACTCTCTTTGGGAATTGGCAATTTTCTGAAACCGTGCGCGTATTGCTGTAGTCCAAGCGCTAAAAGTTGATGGTATTTATGGAGCGCTTAACTAAAAAAATGCCTTCGTTCGGTTTGTACGAAATCCACGATTGAGTGAGTCAATTTTAATCTACTGAATACCATCTAGCTAAAAATTCAAAGGAGTCGGACGAAAATTCAGAGAACGTTGCTTCTGATAAAATAGAAATTGTTTTTAATTTATTTTACAGAAATATTATTATTCCATACTCCTGTTACGAAAGAAAATGAAATATTGCGAATGTCTAATAGTAGTAAAATAATATATTGGTTTTCCTTTTTTTTGGCATGTTTGAGTATCTACGTTAATTAGACGCAAAATTTTAACAACGTCACGTGGGAGAAGACGCAGATTGATCGAATCTAAATTTCGCAAATATTATATACATATATAATGTAATCCAAGTATGTAAGAGTAGCATATTTATATTCAAAACACAAAGAAAAATGCAATAATAAAAAAACACTATTGCAATTAGTCAAAGTATTTCCATTTAACAATTTTCTATGATTACACATCGGAACACTCATACAGTAATCATAGTATCAAGAACACGTTGACTTTGATAAGAGAATTACTAATAAAATTACAATTGTGTACGCACGCACCTAGCACTGAAACCCTACGCTTCCATCAAGACCTGTCGATATGTCGGCTCTTGACAGACATCAAATAGTGCAAAATGTTCCCGTCATTAAAGAGAAATGCCCTGAGGGCGAATGCGGAGCAAGAATCGAGTTAATATTCCATTCCGATTCTGTTCATTCAGAGATTTTTGATTTCGGACAATTGAACGTAACATGACAATATCGCTTACGTACTTTGATTTTCTGGCACTTTCGAATATTGACTTATCCGAAAAGTTGATTTATATAATAAATGAACAAACATTCACTGTGATATTTTATAATAAACCAACTTCCTATTAAGCCCTTGCTTGCTTTATTTCATAAATGCAAATATAATAAATCTAAATGTAAATCTTTGTCCGGAAGTGGCCAGAAACTAAAATTTAGTTCTATATCCAATTTCACATTGTTTTAAAAGTTAAAATAAACAGACCATAATTAATAATTTTATAGTGGTAGTGCCAGACTGCATACTTTCGGGTTGCAGCCGAATGTGCCGGCACGCACGAGGAAGTACCACTCTCTCACTTAAAATCGGCGTAAAGTGGTAGCTATGCTACCGCGTTTCGTCCGGTATGTGAGAGTCTCGGAGGCCCGATCCCCCTCCCCCTCAAAACATAATGGTTGTGCAGAAATGCCCAGGCAGCCATCCGAATTCTGGGGGAGGGGGGCAAAGGGCGCTCGCCACTGTTCGGGGCAAGCGGAGCAGGCATCATAAGGTAATCCCTACCACCCTCACTGTGGACTTCTGCAACATAAGAGGACTCAACTCCAACTTGAACGCCGTTTACTTTAACCTTGAGACGGCGAAGCCGCTCTTGCTCTTTCTTACCGAGACCCAGATATCCTCTCCTGCCGAGACGACTTTTCTTTCCTACCCCGGGTATAAATTGGAACATTCCTTTATACCACGAGCTGGGGTGTGCGTTTACGTCAGAGATGATATCTGCACTCGACGCCTCGGCAGCCTTGAAGGCAGAATTGGCGAGAGACTGGTGCGCCTCTCTTCAGGAACACGTGCGTTCTGGTCTCTCGCTAAAGCTGTCTTAGGGAATTTCTGTCAGCCCACTTTTCCATCTTTGCACAGAGACGGTGAGTCATTGGCCCATACAGCGAAGGAGAAAGGTGATCTTTTAGGCTCTCTCTTCGCGGCGAACTCGACTCTGGATGACCGAGGAAAGTCACCACCAACAATCCCGCGGTGTGATACCACGATGCCGGAGGTTAAATTCCGGCAAAGTGCAGTTCGTAAAGCACTTCTTTGCTTGGATATTCATAAGTCGAGTGAACCCGATGGCATCCCTCCAATCGTGCTACGGACTTGTGCTCCCGAGTTGGCGCCGGTCTTAACGCGTCTTTTCCGGCAATCCTATGCATTCGACGTCGTCCCAAACTCCTGGAAGACTGCTTTGGTGCATCCGATCCCTAAAAAGGGCAACCGCTCAGACCCTTCCAATTATAGGCCTATAGCCATCACCTCCTCGTTCTCCAAGGTAATGGAGTCCATTATAAACTGCCAGCTCCTGCGGTACCTAGAGGAGTACCAGCTGATTAGCGACCGCCAGTACGGTTTCCGTCGGGGTCGCTCAGCCGGTGATCTTCTAGTTTACCTGACTCATAAACGGGCGGAAGCAGTTGAGAGTAAGGGGGAGGCATTAGCACCCAGTCTGGACATAGCGAAGGCCTTCGATCGCGTATGGCACAAAGCGCTTCTTTCGAAGCTTCCTTCCTATGGGCTTCCCGGGAAATTATGCAATTGGATTACTAGTTTTTTGGCAGATCGGAGCTTCAAAGTCGTTGTCGACGGTGCATGCTCCGACTTAAAATTCGTCAATGCTGGTGTTCCACAAGGCTGCGTTCTATCACCCACTCTGTTTCTTCTGCATATCAATGACTTGTTGCAAATCAGTAACTTTCACTGCTATGCAGACGATAGCACCGTAGACACCTCTTACGGCCGTGCTAATATTTCTCGTGAAAACGTCGGAGAAAACCGGAACAAACTTGTGTCTGAAATCGAGTCTTCGTTAAACAAAGTCTCGAACTGGGGCCGGCTAAACCTAGTCCATTTCAACCCCAAAAAGACGCAAATTTGCGCGTTAACTGCTAAAAGAACACCATTTGTCGTATCTCCGCGATTTGAGAACATTCCGTTAGCCGCCACAGCTAGTATCGGAATACTACGCTCGAATTCAAAACCCGCTATCTTCAGAGGATCCGTACATATCATACATGTTTATATAAACTTTGAAAAAATATAAATTAAATGAAGCTTGTACATGTTTTCTCTTGCATTGTTCTCAGGAAACTTTACACGTCTTCTCAAATATTTCAATGAGGATTCAGAACAGCACCGCATTCGTCATTCGAAGAATGTTAAGCGTTTAGCACGGTTATTACAACGAGTGTTAATGTTTTCGGTATAATGGGCTGTTTCGCTAAATTGCTGTAGCAGCATTATACCATGATTGCGTTAGTTTATATTCTACCCGGCTCCCGTACCGAATCAATCTCTCTTAATACAAAACATAACACTGATTTTACTGCCGGCTTTTTAGTACCGCCTAAGTTTTGGGTGTGAATTTTGACACAATCGTTTTTTCAAAATGAATAAATTAATTAACTTTTGCTGATATTTTGCTTCTAATTTACCTTAAAAATAAATATTATAATATTGATGTGTATTAACATCAGAATCAATTGAAAAAACAAGCGTGAACCAAGCCAGTGATCGGACCTTATTGTACGCATCACGTTGTTTTATTTTGATCCGTACACAGTCTTCGAAAAAAATACGCTTTTTCTTAAAATTTAAACGACTGTTTTATGCACCGAAGACCGTTTAAAATTACTTTATTATTTTAGGTAAGTACTATAAATACTCATCATCATCATCATCATCATCATCAGCAGCAGACCATAATCGTCCACTGCTTCGGCGTACCACTGTCTTCGGTTACTCGCATCTAGATCCTGCCAGCCATCTTGCGCAAATCGTCACATCACCGTGCCTGAGGACGTCCTACACTACGTTTGCCGAGACGCGGTCTCCACTCTAGAACACGTTTTTCCCAACAGTTATCGATTCTATGACAAATATGGCCAGTCCACTGCCACTTCAGCTTTCTAATCCAGTGGGCTATGTCGATGACTTTGGTTCTCTGACGGATCACCTAATTTCTGATGCGATCCCTCAAAGAAACGCCGAGCTTTAAACTAAAGTTATTGGTTAGTAAGAACTGATCACAGCGAGAGACACTACATACTTGTGACACGATATCGGTAGAATTAACCTAAAAACAAAAGTTATAGGACATATTATATAAATATATTTATTATTATTATACAAATAGTCAAGTCATTTTATTTATTTTCAACCACAACAAAACGTACAGCACCAGGAGAAATACGTTATAAATCTCGATCCGCCGTATAAACGCGCCCTCGGCATGCCTGTTGATTCCGTACCTCGTAAACTCAAGGGACTTCGTAAAAGAATAGTTTTATGGCATCCTTGATTACGAAATGCGACCGCAAAGCAGTCAGATGTGAGTTGTGGTAAGCTCAAGGATACGTCGATAGACGTTGGTTTCCTTTACTAGTAAAATGTGGTTGATGGTACCATCCGTTCCCTTTCCTCGTTCTATTTGCATTTGTTTTGATTGAGAATTCAAACGTATGCGGTTGAATGGATGACTATTAAATATTATACCGTTCCTGTATTTACATTTGATTTTATATTGTAACATGACGATTCAAAAGTTTACTTAAATAAAGAATAATTGTAAAAAAACATATTTTAAATGTATTTGAAGTAAATTTAAATTATATTAATTCAGCGTGTCCGCTACGACTGTCTTTATGTACATATAATAAATACGTGATACCAATGTACATAATAATACGACGTACACGCGATTTCGTTTGAGAATTTCTTTTATGGCGGTGTAATTATCTCTAGAAAATTAATCATCAATTTTTTGCCCTAATCTATTTACGTAATGAATTCTCGTATAACGTAGGGTCTGAGTGAAATGTGGAATTCGATGTAGCAATAATAATTCATATATATTTATTTTTAACCAGCTATCCAAGTCTTCTGAAACAAAGAGTTAAAGGCAATATTGGTCTAGTTAAAGCGCTTAAATTCCAAAAGATTAATATTTGACGACTAAGAATATCAAACGAAATCTTTCATTATTAACCGACTTCAGAACTTCTTATGTTTGTTACCTCAGACATCTAACATTTACGAGTCGGTTGTCTTTAATATATGTTATACTTCCCATTTGATTCATTTATTTAAAAAAATATATGTTGATCATTTCTTTGTATAAATTTGTAAATATAATTTGTAATTGCAATTGTAATGTTTTTTCCAAATTTTAAACGTAAACATGATTAATATGGGTTTTTAAGGGGCAACCATATATTCTCATAATATGTAGCGTCTGTCCAGTAGTTTATACACGAATCTGTAAAAAAATAAACAAACCAACAAAACTTGATTCTTTAGGCGTGTATACTAGTACCCTTAAATAAGCAACATTTTTTCTGATATTATGTATCCAGAATAAAAATGCTGCTGTCTCTAACCGTAAAATAATGCATACCAACACATGGACAGAAATTAACTCGGAGCCCGGTGAAATTTCTTATATTTTCTGATTATACAAAAGTATAATTTTAAACAAAATAATATTTATTATAAATTTAAATGAAGGAAAAAATATATAATATTTGCTCTTTATAAAAAGTAACTGTTATTTATGTATTTCATTTTTTTACTGCACCTCTTGTCCCTGAATATTTGGGTAAACAATTGATATTGATTTCTAAAGTTACTTTTGTTGCACAACCGTTGTTCCTTATAAAATGTTTCTATTATGAGGCCTTTTGCAATATATACATTAAGTTCTGCAATATATTAAATATACATATATTAAAATATACATATAAATTACAATGCTTTTTAACGATATCGCTAATGAATGCAGTGGTCGTCAAAATTATAAATGTCGCTTCATCTATAATGATTCATTATTATGTTACACATTATAGTTTATTAGTCCCCCCGTGGCTGCGCTCGCATGCGAGAAGAAGGCAGACGTTACGACGACGAGGTCTTGTTCCTCGTAACGTGTATGTGAAATTTTATGATCATCTGTGGACTAGTTAAGATATGAATACGTCACAAACAAACACACTTCCCATTCGTTAAATAATATTAGTTAGGATATGTCACGGTAATCTGGTAAACTCTGGGGTTGTAAAACTAACAAGAGAAATGATTAAATCTATTTTTAGTTTTTTTTTAGTATTATTATTTCTCCGCGACCAGCTGTCACTGCCAAGGCACACTATACCATAATATGATATAACTATCGTATAATGTTATAGTGTGCCTTCATTTTATTCAGACAGCATCACAATTAGAGTTTTTGGATTGTGTATATTTGTAGTTTAATAACTTAGTGGTGGGGTTGTGTTTGCGCTCGTGTAGGTAGGTAAAACCACCTTATTAGATACGCTACCGCCAAATAGCAGTACCGTCAAACCTGGCAACTTTACCTAGAGTTAGTAGCTTTGCTACCAGGAGAGTGCAATCCTTTATTTCTTTCATTTAACACATTAAATAATACCTACTTTTTAATTTTATAATAATTTTAGAGGACAATAGAGTTATCAGTTAGCAAAACTAGTTTGAATAAGACAATGCCACGGCATCCATTTTTTGTAATTTTCAATTCGAAATTCGTCAGTCATTTATCATCAAAACGCTGTACTCGAGAACTTTTAACATTTTCGGAGATAAACCTCGCATCCCAGGTACGTAAATTTCAGAAATAATGTTATTTTTATGCTAAGGAATTGATTGATTACATTAAAAATGCTGTAGTGTTTGAATTGCGTCTCATAACATTATTGGTAACTTAGCCATAATTTGTGATAGGGTTGTACACAAGCAAAAAATAAAAATAATAATTATTTATAAGACAGTTTTTAAACCTTTATGTGTTAGTTTACCATAAATAGTTCTTATTAACTACTTATGGGACTCAATACTCATCAATCAAAAATCAAAATCAAAATATACTTTATCAAGTAGGCTTTTACAAGCACTTTTGAATCGTCATTTAACAAACTATTTAAAGTAAAACTACCACCGGTTCGGAATGTAGATTCTACCGCGAAGAACCGACAAGAAACTCAGTAGTTACTCTTTTTCAACATAAAAAAATACAGTCATGTTAGTTAAATACAATTATATATGTATGTTATGTCTCCTGCCTGGAAGTCAACAAGCATTAACTCCACGCTTTTTTATCATCAATATAATCTTGTATCGAAAAATATGCCATGAAGAAACAAAAATTAAGGATTTTAACGAAACTTGGCACAATTATTTTTCAATCTCCTGAGCTGGTTATAGTATACTTTTCATGACGCTACAATCAATAGGAGCAGAGAAGTTACTCCATTTTTTACAAACTTAATGGTTAAAGCTACACAGAAATCACGTATGACGGAAATGTTCTCCTTAAAATTATATATCAAATATCCCACGACAGCATATGTCTATCTTTCATGGTTGACTCACAATAACACGTGTAACTCCCGATAGCTTAGCAGCTCGAAGCTGTCTGATTATATGTGTCTACCCCTACGTTTATAACACTCCCAGTCATCCCTAATTAACAAAGTTAACAGTATTAGCTATTCCATAAAAAAGAATCATAGAAATCGGTATAGAAACACCAAAGTTATACATGAATTACGCTAATAATAAGCCATCACACGTGAATACTAAATCATGCTATAAGGATTATTTTTGTATAAGGTCGCAAACGCACAGGCGGGCAGTTTACTTGGCGCTTAGAGGCTAACGAGTCACCTAGCGAGTAGCTTCGTACAACGAACATTCTCGAACGTTCGCGAATCGGTCGCCGCCATCGAGCTTCATACAATTTTTGCCTGTTGATGGGAATAGACGTTCAGAGCGTTCGACCTTATTGACAGACAATACTTAATTGATATTAACTAACCGTGCTTGTCAGCGCGACTTTTAGTCTTTGATAATTTATTTTTAGATAATTTTTGTTGTTATTTAATAAAAAAAAAAAAGTATGGACTTAGTCTTTATTGTTTTTTTTTTTTTTAATATTGGAAAACATCACATACATTACTCTGGTCCCAATGTAAGTAGCTGAGGCACTTGTGTTATGGAAAATCAGAAGTAACGACGGTACCACAAACACCCAGACCAAAGACAACATAGAAAACTAATGAACTTTTTCTACATCGACTCGGCCGGGAATCGAACCTCGGAGCGGCGTACCCATGAAAACCGGTGTACACACTACTCGACCACGGAGGTCGTCATTAAATGGGTATTAGTTATTTTGTTAGCGTTTAAATATTTGTTCAAATTACAAATCCATACTAATATTATAAATGCGAAAGTAACTCTATCTGTCTGTCTGTCTCGCTTACACGCCAAAACTACTGGACCGATTTAAATGAAATTTGGTACAAAAATAGGACAGAAAAAAAGGACACAGGCTACTTTTTATTTGGAAAATAGTGCTGTAAAGGATTGAAAAGGGGGATGAAAGGTTGTAAGTTGTTGAAAATATTGTCATTTTTAGAACTAGAAGCATAAAACTTATATTTTAGGCTGTACACTTATAAACTAACATATCGTGACACCCACTAAGGAGCGAATTTTGGAAATTCTACCCCTAAAGGGGTGAAATAAGGGATGAAAGCTTTTATGGAAGTCCGTCATTTTTTAAATTAAAAACATGAAACTTTTGGGATACTGATAAAAATGAGTAGATACGTATTTAAGCGTTTCTGGATATATTATGCCTAAGGGAAGAAATCGGGGTTGACATTTTGTATACAGGTTAGTTAGTAGAACACAATAGAATGTTTAAAATTTCCCCCTATTTACTTTTCCTTAGGAGCCAAAGTAAATAATTTACTTTAAACACAATACAATTGAACTTTTGTATAATTATGTCTATTCAGTAGACGACGAGCGAAGTTCGTATTTTAATAAATCGTATTATTTTTCAGTAACCTTCTAAGGGCTCATTTTTAAGGATTAAATTAAGCTGACATTTCCAGTAGCCGTGCCTCCGAGATATGACAGACTTCATTAAAATCCTCGAAGCAAACATTTTTGTCTTTATAAGTCTTTCGCGAATATTTATAAGTAAATTGAAGTTTGATTTTATATTGTAATTACTTTGTTTATTTCACTGTTTAATTGATATAGAAATTCTTTTTGATCTAACAGATTCTACTATTTAAACATCGCAATTCAAAATAATTGAGTTGACTGGCTGAATTCCACGAAGAATAATAATAGGCCTTCGAGGAATAAAACTGGTATTGTAACTGGTACCGGTACACTGGTATTCCGAGTCAAAGAGATGATCTCCGACTTGTATTTGAAAACTACAACTATATTTATGACCAATAATCCTAAAATTTAGACTGTATTGAAATTAAAACAATGCAGACACGTTAAAATAAAATAAATGCAAATTATATAAAAGATATACAAAAGGCTATGGAGTCCAATTATCTAAGAATATCTCAAATTAAAATAATATATTGTCCTAACAGTGTGTCCAGTGTAATCACAGGCACAAGGGACATAACATCTTAGTTCCCAAGGTTGGAGGCGCATAGGTGATGTAAGGGATGGTTAATATTTCTTACAGCGCCTTTGTCTATGGGCGGTGGTGACCACTTACCATCAGGTGGCCCATATGCTCGTCCGCCAACTAATGCCATAAAAAAAACTTCGTTTTAAAAATCCCAACCCTGAATGTATGAATAGCACGGACAACGTACAATACTTCGAAACAACAAATGTCCTGTGTTGCTTAGTATGAAGATATATGATAAGGTTTAAAGGTGATATTTCGTAGAACAAATATCTTCGCAGAAGACATACCATCAAGGGACTCATTTCGTCGTCTACGAGACGACTATAAATAAAAAACGTACCACTAATCCTTGGAAAAGGAAACCCATCGTTTTAAGACTGATTTATACCGAAAGAAAAGTTACCTAACTCAAGGTCTCGGTTCATTTTGCTTTTTCATTATTTTTGGAAAAGGATAAATTAATCATTCATGGACGAATTTTCGATATAATATCTATGGTCAATCAGTTGTCAATTATGGTTTTAATGAAATACGTTAATATATACATTAAATGGACGCGTTAAAATTATTTAATTGTACCTAGAGTATTAGTAATAATGATCGTCATCAATTGGAATATAATTTTCTCGAAATTCTATTAAAATAAAAATAATACTATAAACAGTTTTAATACAGTTTAGTTTTACCAACATAATAATTAAATTTCATTATCAGATAAACATTACTGTTTAAAATAAACGTTTTACAATCGAGATTAGCTTATGAATTACACACAATTTAAGAACAAGACATGGATAAATAAATTCCAATACGAAGTTAAAGTAACACTGCTAAATAAACTGAACAATTAAAAACATTATTAATGAAACACAAATAAAATGCAGATATTTTATATACGGATAGCGAGTAAAGTTGAATCTGTTTTTTCGTATAAAGGCCAATGTTATCCTTTATTTTAAACAAATTCGAAATTAGACCATAAAATAAAGGATGGCTGTTTTGTCGGTTTCCCAGGAGGCTCGCGAAGTTGGGTCAACCATCGGGGCGTCACGATAGTATATGCAAGCGATCAAGTGATTCCCCTCAGAAGAGACGGAGTGGATACCGCTGGTTTTTTAGTGAGGCGCACCAGACTTCCTCAGCATCAGCGAGCCCCTCATAACCCCCACTAAACGTGCGGGAAAATCGTAAGAGTTCTATTTATATTATTCTTAGAAGCAGATTATTTCGACATCATACTAATATTATTAAGAACTAAGTTCATTGAGACGCAAAGTCAATAATACAGGGGATATTTTTAGCTAAGCCAATTAATAAATTTATATTTGTTTTTGAAAAATTCTTTAGTATTAAGCCTTATTAATAATAAATTTTATTTTTCAACAAAAGATTAACGCAACACGAGATTTTATAGTGACGCGTGGAGTTGGTATTTGTTGATGTTCAGGTATCGAAATAATTTTATCCTATTGTTAGAGCTTTGTGATTAAATCGGTGGAAAAAAGTAACTGCTAGGTTTACATTTAATACAATCCCTGGAAATGACGAATTAAAGAAGCTTATAAATATTGGACAACATCACATACATTACTCTGATCCCAATGTAAGTAGCAAAGCGTAATGTAAAGCACTTGTGTTATGGAAATCAGAAGTAACGACGGTACGATAAACAAACAAACCCAAGACAACATAGAAAACCAATGAACTTTTTCTACATCGACTCGGCCGGGAATCGAACCCGTGACCTCGGAGTGGCTTACCCATTAAAACCGATGTACACACTACTCGACAACGGAGGTTGTCAAAAGCTTAATTAATTAAAATATGTTTTGATTTCGACCACTGATCTCATTGATATGGAACGTTCACAATACGCTGTGAGTCTTCGTAATATTATTTGTGAATACGGGGCTGAGTCGTAATCTCAATCAGTTTTCGGAAATAAATTATAATTTGGACGATTTATTCGTATCGTATATTAAGTAGTCAAAGTGAGTCGCTATATAAATCTCTCATACTCTGATATTAAATAAATAATTTATTCATAATATAAACATTAATAATATTATTAACTAAATATACACATACGTGATAAACACAAACAATATTTATCTAAGTTTTATTGTTTAATCGTATCGAATGTATTTAAATGATTAGTCTCGTGTACTTATGGAATATGGAATATTATTTCGTTACGCGAATGTACAGAGACTAGATGTCTGTACTGCCATAAAATATTTCCAATCTTGCACTATAAAGACGTTTGTATGATCTCGGAAGGCAAGGACTTGGCAGTGTCGTCACATGTATGTCGGTCAACCGTACGACTCGGATTATTGAATACTTCAAACATAAAGATAGGTCAATAACGAACTTATTGCCTACAAAAATGCATCCATTATATTTAAATACGTTTTGCAAATGTCTTTATGTTACAATACTATTGAGACCCGTAATATACCCAAGTTGCTAAAATTCTTGTTATCAAAAAGCCTAGAGGGACCATCGAAGAGACATATTGTCACAGGTTCATATCCGAGCAAGAAGAAGAGTTGATATGCTTAACTTATCAAATTCTTGACAGTAACGTGTATTCAACCGCACTGCTTCACTATAGATACACGTGCGACAAGAAATTAAAAGTTAGGATTTGAACCCGCAATCTTCAGCTGACTCTCACATGTTCTAAAATAGCGACTCTCGTTCAAGTTTTTTTTGCCTCTGTGTCGTAATAATCTTTACCAATATTGTAAATAGTGAAAACTTGTTTGTTTTTATGTAGGCGGTAATCTCAAGAATTTATAATCCAACTCTAAACATTTTTCACGTTAGATAACTACATTATTCCTGAGAGCTATATATCATAAATTATATTTATCATATGACCTTCCTTATTAATAAATCGAACAGTATATAGTAATCGATTGTTCGAAGTTAAAAAAGTAGCAGAAGATATCGTCGACGGGAACGCGAACGTTGAACGCATCGCGAGTGTAAAAGCAGCTATTAATCAACGGAAGCGCATTCGACTTGTAGCGGAACACTTTCAGAGCGTTGAACAACTTAGAAAAGTTCAAAAGGGAGATAAAGAACTTCGCAATACCCGCGCACTAGCCTTCGCCTTCGAATGGTCTACTAGTTATCCTCTCCAATTAGATTGAATAAAAGTTTCTGCATTTGGAAACACTGAACGTAAGGTGAGTAAAATTTCATTAAAAAGTTCGCACTTTGGTTTGACAACTTCCAATATTATATTCGAGTTCCCTAATTTTATAATTAACATCGTGACATCACATCAACATCTTGAGAAATAAATAAAGTTTTCATATATTCTACCACTAAATGATAGCAGCAATACTTTGTATTTTTTCGTTCCGATTTGCTGCCAGTGAACTAGTGTGATGCAGGTATTAAGGCATACTTCGTAGTCCCCAAGTTTGGTGACGTATTTGACATGTAAGTAATGGTTAAAATTTCTCACAGAGCTAATATCTATGGGCAATGTGGACTAATAACTACCAGGCCATTGCAGGTCAGCCGGTATATTTGAAAATAAGAAAGAAACGAATAAAAGCTTCTATTTTTCTCAACATTACAGATCTAAAATAACGACGATTAAAATTTCCGCTGCGCCCTCTCCTACGGAAATTATAAAACTCGCAGAACCAATAAGCAATGTATTATAGCAAAAAAAAAAAAAACATTATCCATAATATTACAATAACAACCGGAGAAAAGTAAGTTATAATAAAATTAATGATTTTCGTTCAGCTTCGGCGGACAATTGCCCAAAGCCCAAAGAAACCGATAGTCCGCACGACGTGACTTTAAGTGCTTTTCGAAGCACGAGATTGTACACACTTGTAACTTACAGAATTCAGGTAGTTACTGATATTTTTCGACAGAAAAACCTAATAACTACTTAACGATTGTGATGCCGATTCGGCAGATCAGGATCAGAATCAGGCACAGACCCAATGGCTTTCAGTGGTGTCCGCGGCATTACACTTTCGTAACACTATTGACTACCTAAATTCGGGCTGCTACTTTGAATATGTTGAAAGAAAAACTCAACAAGTTTTTACACCAACTTGATCCAGAATATGAACGCGGAACCTGATGATAAGAGGCTTTAAAACTAATCAATGACTAGTGATATGAAAAGTTAATTTAAATAAGAATAAAGGAAGTCACTCCGGCCCACTCCAATTATTATATTATATATAATAACAGTTTATCTCTGACGTAACTGCTAATGGAGTCGTTAACCAATTTTATTTGTTCAATGCCATGTATAAGGAATAAATGTATTTCGCCACAGGTGTCCAAAAGTACTAATATTGGCACAAAAACAAATAGAGCGAGTGCTCACGAAGCCGGAGTCTGAGCTGGAGTGGAACCGACCATCAATCAATCGAAAATGCTTTAGCCGTCGTTCGAGATTTATGACGCAGGTACTGAGCGCCTAGTTGCTCGTGTTGGCTCAGTTACAGTGCTTTTATTGAAAACCAATTTCTTAAATCGTGTAACAATTTTATCACAATGCGATTATGTTAACTTTTAATAGGCTTACCCATAAACTTTGAATTAATTGGAATATAATTTGTATTCGTGATCGTATCGTCAATTAATCAAAATCAAATTACACTTGTTTCTATTAGGTTCTTAAATACCATGGAAGACTTAGGCAATGTAGATTATATCTTGAAGAAAGAAATCGTCGAGAAACTTAGTAGCTTGTATTCTCCACATACTCCACGGTGTGTTGATTTTATACCAAGAGTAAATCCAAATTAAAATCACATATATAAAAATTGTATCAATTTATACGCTTTGTTTATTTATTTTTTTCTAAAGGTCATGTCAATTTTTCAATTGATGAAGCTGAAAGTTACTCTGTATTTTATCATTTATACCAGCTATATATTAGCCAATATTTGCTGCAATCATCATTACGACAACAACAGTTCACTGCTGATTATAAGCTTTTCCAACGTTTCACCAAAGCCGGATTTCCGCCTTCCACTTTCATTATAGTCATTCCATAAAACATTAGTAATGTAAAATGCATAATTCATATGTCTGTTTGTTGAAGGATGAATTGGTCGAAAGCGCCCTTACGAGGACCAGATTATTTTCTCAGATGCGACTCCGGACAAAGTGAGGGCAATCGCTCAAATATTGGAAAATTATCAAACCTCGGAAAACGCCCGAGCGTGGGGAGTGCTTGTACGAGAATTGTTGACTGACGACAAATCCGAATTTCATTATTAATTCAAAGTGGATTCATTAAATTATTTGTCTTTTTGGAATTTGTAAATATCGGCTCAATATTTTAATATAATAATAATGATTCAAATTGTTATTAGAAACGAAGATCTTTTAGTCAGCTTACAGTAGAGAGCCTGGCACAATCGTCACGTCAGTAAATAACGTTATGTTCCTCAAGACCCCCTTTTCCTCTCTCTCTCTGTCTCTCTGTCTCTCTCTTTATCTCTCCGTCTCTTTCTCTTTTTAATACGATTTTATATTATATTATTTATATTGTTTAATACACACGGGATATTTAATAACAATTTTGTCACAACACATATAATTATTCTCAAACGTTGCAAATTTATTTCATAGTCTGTTACTTACATAATATATAATGAAGGCAACTTCATTCCAGCCTGATGTACCTCGACACCTCTCTCTTGTTGGACGTCGGCTTATACCACCGTACAGCCTCTCAAATATAACAGTAAGCAATAATTAAACATAAATAATATTCAAATATAATGTATTTTGTAAGAAAAAAGCCATGAGTTATATAAAGGTAAAGAAACCTTATTGTATTTTAGTCTATCAACGTCTCGAATATTTGTCGAAGAAAATACTGACTCAATGAAGTCTATATAGATTTCAACTTTTTTTACAACTTATGCAACTATGTCGCCGTTTTGATGTCTCTTGCTTCTCGTTTTTCAACTACCCTAAGCAACTGATTCCTCAAATATTTATCAGGATATCGTATATATTCCTGAAGACTATATCCATACAAAGTAGGATTACAAAAAAGTAAATATTTTTTATTCACGCAATAACTACAAAACTCTATCGTATGAAACTCTTATATTACAATAGTTTATAGTTTCGTAACGGACATAGGTTACTTAGTATATTTATTGGTGGAATATGTTGAGTTACATTGTGCATTATGTCAACGTAGTTGGAGAGAAAATTATCGAACTACTTCCAAGCAAGCTGAACATGAAAGTCCTCGAAATAATATAATATATTTATCTTCAACAAATGTCACGTGATCACATTGTTTAGAGCTATCATTACATTTAACAAAAATATAATATTATGAATAACAATCCTTATCATAATAATAACATTCTTTTTGCAATTTGCATCGGTTTATTTCAAGAAAACTGAATAAACGCATGAGAAAATCGAAGCGAGGCGTGTGATGAGATGTATTAGCCCAGCGCGGGCGGAGCGGTCTCTTGGCGCGATACTTTTTGTGTACTATAAATGTAATCATTTGAAAAATATTAATAAAGTTCTCTAATTTTTATCCTTAATTCCAGATCGCTGCTATGTGTTTTGTCAGTTTTGCTTTTGAATATTATTTATATTATTTATTAGTATTTGAATGTGTATTTATTAACACAATAATTATTAACGTTGAGGCCCTAAATATACACAAATAAAAAATAAAAATAGTTACTTTATAAATCACGACCGCACCGCATGGTGGCAAGAATGTCAGAGCATTTCGATTAACTCAACATAAACATAGATATAAATATTAAAAAAATATAGGAATTTCAAAATATGTTTAGTAGGCTTTAGCGCAGGTGTTTCATACATGTGTGCGTCGAAACGTAATAAAATTCGAATGCACCGGTGTCGCAGATGGTGCGGAACGAGCCATCAATCAATCGGAAGTGGTTTAACTTACCGCCTGAGAGACGTCACAACTGTGTCCGTGACAAACGTCCTCTGTAAAAACATTTGAGCAACTCTATTCATGTAAAAAAAGGATTATAAAATTTATTTAAAAATTTGCTGGCTTGCGAATAAAAAGATCGTTAATTAAAATACTCTGACAATTATACAGTAAGTAATAATCATCGTTAATTTGAAATTTATTTTCGAGTTTGCAGATACTAACTACCTACAAAGTTGTATTTCTATGTGGGCGACTAAAAGATAATTAAAAATATATAAAATAATGTACGGTACCGCTTTTATTTTCAAAATTTGCAAATTTATTCACGGAAAGAATCGAATGATAAAATGGCAAAGAAAGCCGGTCATAATGTCAGCCGGTACGTCCTAATGAAGATTATAAATCAACGCGACATGCGCCGTGACGGACGGAAATACACGCCCTGATTAATACAACTAACAACGAGGCAATAAGGCGGATATTTTCGACTGCAAGCCACTGTTTAGTGGTAATCTTGTTTGTAAAAATGTACAGAATCTCATTCGAAATACTGCGACGTTGAATGAAAATATAAAAAGCTATTTAAAATTGTATTCAATGCTCGGTGTCATCGACTTCTTTCATATATAGTTAGCTTAAAATAATAATGTTTACAAACGGACACAATTAAGAAACAACATTAAGATTTTGAAATTGTGTTTTTACAGTAGCTAAATAGAAATACGTAGTATAGTTGCGTCTCGGTTTGAAGGGTGAGTGAGCCAGTGTAAATCCAATCTGGAATGTGATAGATCAGACACGGGACAAAAGGCTTTATATTTTTTCACGGCATCATAGCTATGATGACATTAACGTTGCAAATAATTACAGGATTTTACTTAAGCTGTCCTTAAAATCGTGAAACGGAAATGAATAAAATTAAAAACGCCAAGCACTTCAAATATGTGGCAACACAGATGATTCATAAAGATTTTAGTTGCCAACAATAAAAACTATTTTTACCAACGAACCCAAGCTCCGGATATTAATGTTTACACTTACTCAGAATAGGCCGTTGTCTCCTCTCGTCACTGTTCTATTTACCATTGTACTGTCTGCTGTTGGATCGTCCAATAGTCTATACAATCTACATATAACAACGGTGGACGTGGCTGTACATTAATATATCAGTTTAAAGAATCGCTGTATCGCACAAAGAGATGTGCAAACATCACGCAAAAACAATTGGATGGAATTCGATGAAAGTTTGCCTACCGACCTGCAATACAGCAGTGTCATGGATTAACCTTTAGAACATTCTCTTGAAAGGGAGAGGAGGACTTTGCCCAATAGTGGGACATTTACTGGGATATTTTTGTAAGAATGTATAATTAGTTGATGGGAACTTAGATCATGAGTTAATATATGGTAGTCTTAACCACCGTTATTTTAAGATGAAAGAAATAGAATTAAAAAGTATACATATTTCAATAACAGGAGTATTTGGTATGATTTAATCTCAAAAACAATCGCGATGCAATTCATGTATAATAGGTATTTGTATTTAAACAAAATGAAAATAAATAAATATAGGACAATACCACATACATTACTCTGATCCCAATGTAAGTAGCTGAAGCACTTGTGTTATGGAAATCAGAAGTAACGACGGTACCACAAACACCCAGACCCAAGACAACATAGAAAACTAATGAACTTTTTCTACATCGACTGAGCCGGGAATCGAACCCGGGACCTCAGAGTGGCGTACCCATGAAAACCGGTGTACACACTACTCAACCACGGAGGTCGTCAGGGGTTTGTATTTAAAAGCCAAACGATCATAATTCAGAATAATCTATAACTAAAAACAGTATTTGCAGTTTAATTAGTTTCCAATTTAACTGCATCTGAGAATAATGTATTTCCATTGTTTTGAACTGAAAGTGACCCATTGAATAGTTATAATTAATTATTATGACTGTTACAATGTTACCCTTACACCTTTAATGCACCGCGGCCATGAGACTTAAGAAGTTATGTCCCTTACAATTAGTGCCTCATGTTTGAAACAGGGATACCCCATAATATTTGGGCTTTTTGGCGAACGGACAAAAGGGTCATCTGATGACTAGTATCAACCTCTGCCCAAAAACATTGGCGGTGTAAGAAATATTAACCACTCCGTACATCATGAAAACGCGCCAACCTCGGGAACTAAGATATTATTTTATGTACCTTACGTCTGTAACACTTACCTACTCAAACCGGAATACAACAATAGCATTGCTTATTGGCGGTAGAGTAGTGGGTAGTATCTATCGAGATACTTATAAGTACGTGACAGCCAAAATTAGATTAGTCGAATAGTAGAGTACGATGGCAAACAAAACCCAAATCAGGACATTAAAAGCTTTATTCGATAATTAAAATTGATTGCCGCGACAATAATAAGCACGCCAATAAAAGTAACAAAATGTCACAGTACTGGCCGAAAGCCTTGTCTACTATTAATAAGGCAGATTCGGACGTCGTTCCTCTGCGCACGCCGTGAGGTGAACGAAATAAAATGCATTTATAGCAACGCGACAAAAAATAAGTGACACGTAATTATGATACCAGTATCAACTACATTCTGTACTTTAAATTCGACTGTATTACATTTATTGATGAACAAATGTAAAGCTTATTTAAACGTAATAATAAATAAGGATTATTATATTGTAGCTTGGAGGTAGTATTCGTCGATTATATATGTATATGAAAAATATAATTGCATAGCATGATAATAGCATTTGTGTTTTTTAAAAAAGAGTAACTATTGATTTTCTTGCAGATTCATCTCCGTAGAATCTTTCAAATCGATTCCGAACAGGCGGTAGTTCAATATGACTTGTAAGATCCTTCGTGAACAAGGTATATTTTAATTTTACCGATAGAAAAACTAATGAACTTAGCGAAAATAATCACGTTATTTATCTCCACAATTTATTTGTACTATGAAGTCTGCAGTAAAAGCGTGCTTTAAATTTCAGGGCGACAGGTTACCGCTTAAGTTGCTCTCTTAAAATATATCGTTTGACGACGCATGCGCGGTAATTACTTTATAAATAACTCGTACGTTGCAGGCGCTCTTTGGGTTAGTTAGTAATAATGTTTGTTAGCTTTATGAGATTTTTTATTTGTTTAAATTAAACAAATGAATGTTCCATGAGAACACAATTATTATTAAATTAGCTTTATGAACCTACGTGTAATACATAATATGTTCATCAACTACCTCGTTCGTCTAGTGGTTAAGCTATAAAGCTATAGATCTCGAAATATTAGGATCAATCCTGAGGTCAGACGGTCGGAGCAGCCCAGTTTTAGGAATTAGACAGTTTTTATACTCCCCCCTCAAAATAGAGAGTAATGGAATAAAGAGTGTGTTTGTGTTCGCGCACACACACATGTGCGTAAGAATGTTCGCGTTGTCAAAATCAGTCTCATCAGTACATCATCAACATGTACGTTATTCGTTCGTCTCGAGAAATGTTCCTGACCCGATGTAATGTTGATGTAATATTAGCGACAATGTATTTTGCTTCACAGATGGCAGCCCATAGCTATTGTCTTTTTGAAATCATGATCCCTCGGTGCTATGGCCTTATGCAGGGTCGGTTGGTTATGCTGCTCATTATATTACCACCAAACTACAATTTCTGCAATAATTGTTTTAATGTCAGCCAGCTAATAGATGTGACGACTGGACGGCGCATTGAAAGCGTAAATATTTAATATTAGGCCCATTTACTCGTCGCCTTTCGAAAATAAATTATAAAGGAAACTTAGTTCGTCCTCGTCCCTCTTACGCAATGAAATCAACAAAACACTCATTTATAATAATAAGTATGCAGTTTTAAATGTAAATGTCAATCGGAAACTAAGCCATTTATTTGAAATACAAATTCAAATGCACGCTCCGTTTCAATAACAAGAGCACTGCAGCCTTAATACAACCCAATCAATGAATTTTACGTATGAAAAGACGTAATTCCGATTTCCAGCCTTTTTTTTATTTCAGTGCAGCAAAATAGCAGCACAAAAAATCTTGGATTGTTCGTTACCGAGCTGGTGAAACCGCTGAAGTTTACTTCATAAACGTAATTGCGAACTCGTAACAATGTTCGGGAAGCTTCATTCTCCCGGCCTCGATATTTGGGGATACAGGTATTATGTAATTGTTTATGTGAGAAATGTTTTATTATATGCCATCAAACTTTTTAACTTTTGACAAACAAATTGATATTTTATAAATATTATAATATACGCATAGTTATGTTTTATCTGTATACTTATTTTAGTCGTTATCTAGTCGTTTAGTAATATTTATAGATTATATGTCATGTTTTATAATTTCATGTATTTTTAAATTGTAAAGTATAAAAAAGCACTAATTAAAAAGATCTCCCAGATAGTACAGTTTTGTTGCAAAGTCGATAAAGTAGTAAAACATTTAAATTGCAATTATTCAAACGATATACCAAATAAAATAATAATTAACCATAAATGTTATTTGAATAACAATAATAAAATTATTATATCTTCTTGTCCGAACATCGGTAGTCGATCTTGAAAAGAAGCACGAATATGTGCGCAACTCCGAGTACAACTCTCGTGGTCACATTCATACATGGGTTTGATGGGAGAACCATCCAGCATGAGCGGGGAAAGACCAGACGCAGGAACCGACCGAGTTTCAAACAGCAGATCCCGTGATCCCGTCACGGGATCTGCCACCGTATATTTTACCCACTAGAGCCTACAACTACCCAGTTAATATGAATGGTACTATTCTCAAGAAATACCTACACAGACGGCTCTACTTGTAACAAATAACGCAACCGTCACTAGTTGAAGTCTTCTATCAATAAATCTTCTTGTTATGAGTCAAAGCCCTTTCAACTGACAAGAAATGTGTCCCTTGATTAATGCCGTCCTTTCGTTCTCTGACGTCTCTCGTGTTATGAAATTAGAAAATTTATTACTTTCCAAATTTTAGCAGTAAAAAAACTGGGGCGATTCGATGTTACATTATTGGGAGGGGATTGATCCAGTCGGAATTCACTTAGGGCTGTTCTATAAGAACCTAAAAGAAAATTCAAAACTTATTGCCGAATTAGAAATGTCATAAATGACTTATGTTTTCAGCACTTAATAACTTAATTATGGTAATTTTATTAAATGTATTTTTGAATAGCTTTTTTTATTATTACTAGAAATATTTACTGCAAAAGTTCGTATGTAAAATGATGAAAATGTTCTCGACTGCGACATAAGGCACAATGGTTAAAAAAATATATATTTTATTTTTAAAACGCCGAGATTTTTTTATCAGTTACTGATAAAAAATAATACTATGAAATATTTATTACAACAATTAATTTACACGAATTTATTTTAATTTAATTCTTATTCGAGGAACATGTGATATGATAGCGGTTAATTTAAAACATTATATTTTATTATATATGAACGTTTATTCTTGCTCAGCACTCAGGAAGAAAAGTCAAAGAACTTTTCACATGAAATAATCTACAATTCGAATTAAGAGTTATTGCATTATGGTCCAAGCCCAACATACTTAAATATACTTTCTGTGTACAAAATAACACCAGAAAGCGCTCGGGTGATCGCCACCTGCTATTGCGATCCATTAATAACAGTAATACGGCTACAAAATATAGCTGAAAAAATTGCTCAGTTTTGTCATGATTTTCTTGTTTATAAAGGTATTTATAGCGCTTTTATTATAAAGGACACATTACTCAAAGAAATCCTTGAAATGGAGGCACATTTAAACTTGGATATATAATAAGTAAGATGTTCTGTTAGTTTGTGATAGGGTCTACCACTCATCCATCACACAATCTACCGCAAAACAGCAGTACTGAGTGCAATGTAACATCTTAAAGCTTAGCGGCGCAATGGCGGTATAAAAAATGGTTATTATGGGCGGTACTGACCACTTACCGCCAACTGGCGATATGTTTCTCTATCTACATATTATATAAAAAAAACTTACCTAATAAAAGAACTATGGTCGCATATATATAATATTAGATAGAATACGCGAAACACAACCGAAAATCGCGGGTTTCAATACGGAAAACTTAGCCAAGATGTCATGTGCTAAATTTGGTACTTTAGGTTCTGCGGTAGGGGAAACTGCATGAAGGTTACTGCAGACGTAATGGGTATATATCCATCACCTCGCTTAAACTGTTACTCTGAACCAGGATCAGTAAGGCGCTTATAAATAAGGAATGAATGATTTCATTTCCCATTCGTTCTGATAAGGTCACTTTTCATTTGTTAATATGTAAAAAGTAAAGTAAATCTCAGGGTTCTGGAAAATGGCTTTCTTTTATCATGATTTTCAATCAATTGAAAATGTTCAACCAAGCAAATTCAAATCTGTATATTAAAATATATAAGAATGCTTTTAAATATTTTTCTGTATAAATGAATTATTTTTAATATTATTGCATTCATAGAATAGTAACTTCAGAATAATTTTCAGACCGTCAGCCCCTCCTGGCATCTGTCTCGCAGTATATTTTCCAGAGTTTTTACTTAATTTACTGAGAACTTTGTAAGACGATGCTTCGGATAGCTGGAATAGTTTTTTTCAAACTAAATATTAAAAATTAATAAGGCAAAGGATGAATATTTTTCAATAATTGGTTTTTTCAATCATCGGTTTGGTGGTCAATTTTTAAGGCTGCTAAGAGTTTGTATCCCTCCTACCTCGGAAAACATCTAAAGCGTGGTTTTAGGTGTGATTTGATTTCGATGCACAGAGAACACGTTTTGTGTTTTCGCACATACTTAGTCTCTGTTATATCTTCTGCACATAGTGCTTCTCTGAGAGTAACAGTGTGTTCATAAACCTACGGTATAAGATCACAAATCAACTATAGTGTTATATAATACAAAAAGTCGTAAACATAATAATAAATCTTGCAATTTATAAAATAAATTCCGAGCATGTTCGCTCGCTACAACACTATCTAATCGCGTAGTTAAAAGTCAATGTGATGCAAATAGCTCCTGCCAGTTACTGACACAGAGGCGTCGCATGGCAATATTTCTTTAATCCGGCGCGCGGAATATTGAAATACCAGTGTAACCTCCCTCCCAGCCTCCACCTCCATCTCTCTGTTCTCTCCGCTCTCCGCTCTCGAACTGACACGCTATCGATACGTGATTCCCGACATGGACGTGATCAGTTAATATAATGGGATACCATTTTAATTTATATATTTCACTCACACAGTTAAAAAGTGTTAATGCTTTAAATATAGACACACTATAAACTTGTTTGTTAATAAAAAAATAATTAATAGCAAAATGTTTAAGAAATTATATTTTGTTTTTAGTGAGAATCATTTACTTCCAGCCAAAATGTTAAATGACTTTTTATTTTTCTTAGTGTGTCAAAAACATTCAACGAATCAATTGGATTAAATTAAATGCCCGCTTGAAATCTACTTATCGAAAAACCGTCAGTGCGTACAAAACAAGATCTTTCCAACTTGAGAGTCTCTAGGGGTAATAGTTTAAGCCGTCCTTAGAAAGTTAGCAGGATATTGTCTTCATATAATATATAATCACATATTCGTTGTTGTACTAATTTTATGATTAGAAAGTTTTATTTGTTCAATACTTTAATTAACAAAGGACTTATTTTAACCACCAATATGTTCAAATACAAATCAAAGGTGTAGGCATTTTCTATATATCGGTTAATTGTAAACAATTGTTAGAGAGAACCTCAGCTGCCATATGAGATAAAGAAACGTTCAGCGAGCCGGGACCACGACAAAACAACAGTCATTATAATGAAAACTAAAATAATAATATTAAACAAACAGTCGAGAGACTAAAGCTACTCAAAACTAAAATTATTATATTAAAAGAACGTGAAATATATGCAAAATTATTTCTTTATCATCAGTATAAATTGGAAAAAGTAATAATTCTTCAAGTTATTATGATGATATCATTCTGAACGACTTTACGCACTGCGGTCAATCTCAAGGCGGACCAGCCGACTACGCAGGATACATTATAACGCACAAGGGTGTACACACACAGATTGAGTCGCATTTTTAGTCGCATTTTATAGGTGTAATTAGTGATCTAATTTAATATAGTCTTGGTATAATAGGATTAACAAGAAATTGAAATTATGAATTATTTACGTTTCTTCTATTCACTAATACACTAATTAATTAATTAGGTAAAGGATGAGCGTGCGGTGTGCGAGAGATCAGATGGCGCAGAATACCAACTGTATTACAATATTTTAATATCCGCGAATTGACAATCTTGATCTAAATAATTATTTGGATACTGAGATGTTATGGTGACTATACGTGCAGTTACACTGGCTCCATCTTCCAACACACCAATTTTATAAGCACAGCTGCTTGGCGGAATACATCGACTATGTTTAGCAATAGAACCGTTGTTATATCAAAAATATTTCAGCACGTCAAACTTAATCTACACGGAACAAGATTTTGAGAATACGCTTTGAGTTCCAATAACATCGTAATACACGAATATTTTTCAGTCCATTCGTACAATAGTTGTGATTGTAATAAGCAGTTCAATACAATTTCCGCTCAAAAGCGAATCGGACGTGATCTGCCGCCTCTATACCCTCGGACGGGCATCCTGCGAAATACTGTCATAGAATTATTCGATGCAAACAAGAACTTTGAAAATGTTTGTGATAGATACAACTTTTAACTTTAAAATTTTCTCACATATCCGAACACGGTAACATCGTATTATTTTTTAATTATTTATAGTTTATTTGTTAATATTTTAGTTGTAATAAGATACCTGATAGTAAATAGTTACATCAACCATAGATACTGTAGAAAATAAGAACCACTTCTGAGATGTTATGTTCCTCGTTCGTGTAATTACACTGTCTCACTCAGCTCAGCAGTGCAGCTATACAGTTATTATAATCATTCTCACTCTGTTGAGTCCGTCGTATCGAATCGTAAACCTAATTTAATAAAAATATTTCCCGTAGCAATTATTATATTGGATTGTTTAACAATTTTATTAAAAGTTCACTATAACGTCTATTGAATACATATATGTATGTATTCAAATTTATGTTTGTATATAATTTATTAATAAAAGCGTTTACCTAAAGTATACATAATAAAAACGTAAATACCCGCCCACATATAACAATACTTTCTAAATGAAAGCATACTTAAGCACGTTCCGATATGTCAGTACAAGATCAGAAATAAAAAACAAGGACTAAGACAGGCTCTTCCCACAGCCGCGTAATATAACACGAGTGAACCTTCCTTTCACGGAACGAAGTGGAGAGTTATTATTTTCACATATCATTCGTATAATATTCTGTTAACTGCTATCTGCTGCTACTTGATCTAGTTGGTTAGGTCTCTAGGTTCTTTCTTGAGTCGGGCACCTAATTTTATATCGAATGAAAAACAAACATCAAAAAATTTACAACAGTGGCTTTCTCCAAATAGGGTATCCATTCAATGTGAATCAGATGTTTGTGTTTTATGCAACACTGATTTTCAGTGGTATCCTGTAGTTGCTGCTAATGACAGAATTGAAAAAAAAAAGCTATTTTTTTAGGTCTACTTATTCCTAGTAAAGTCTGCCATTATTCCAGGAACCTATTGGTCAGTTGAGATAAGCTTTCAAATTGCTTTCGGATGGATAGCGGTTTTATAAAAACAAAGGTCTTACAACTAACGTTACTTTTCTTTGAATTCGTCGTCTCTATAAAGTCGTCCAAAACATAATTTTACAAGAAAAGAGACGAAAATATATCCCATAAAAGATTTTATTAAGTACTCGTGGGTGGACGTTTATTCAACTGTTTGAGGGTTGTGACGTAAAATAGAACACGTTCCGACGTGAAAGAAAAATTAGAAAACAATGTCAAGTTGTGAAGATGTCATGGTTATTATATAATTTAAAACCCGGTACATAAATAGTTTGCAGTGCTATTCCGTATTAATGACTTCGTATCTCACTTGCAGAATGTTTAAAGTCGTTATACAGTGATACGCTATTCTGATGCGTGTATCCTCTAAATGTTATAATTATTTTAGTCAGTCTCGCATATCGCTATATGAAATTTCACGATGTTCTGTGATGAGTTTAGACTTATTTCTCATGGAAAAGCTCTACTGAGCTTTAATCGCTATCATTACATAGTATAAAACAAAGTCACTTACCGCTTTCTGTCCCTGTGTATGCTTAGATCTTTAAAATTACACAAAGGATTTTGATGCGTGATGATTCAAGAGGAAGGTTTATATGTATAATACATGCACAATATAGTAGAGAAACACTGACAATTTTAAAGGTTTCTAAAGTGATGTCGTAAATAAACACATTTTTTGCGCTTACATTGCAAACTCAGGCTGAACCCTACGAAGTAGATCAAAATAATGTACTACAGTATTGTACACCTTAAGAAGGTCTTCAAAAAAGTCCGCGATGGTATATGTCTATGTCTTAGGGATAACCCATAATAACCATTTTTTATCCTTTACTTTTTACGAGAAACAATGGATTACTTTCGTAGCGACATTAATACTTTATACAGCATTAATCCTTATCCAATTAAGTACCTTATATACATTGTGCATTGAATATAGATCAATATTGTTTTTTACAGCATGTAATTTAAATGAATATTTTCTTTTATTATTACAGATTTGCAGGACATATTGGTTTGTATTGTCTAATGTCTGAAAAACTGTAAACGTTGTAAGACATTTTGTAGTACATTTAGTATCAGCATTGCATCCGTGCGAAGCCGTGGTGGGGTGGCCAGTGAACTATAAAATATTTCCGCATTCCTTTTTGATCAAAATAACTAAGCTCGTTTTTTTCTCAATGGCAATCTTATTGGTGTAATCGGTATTAAACTTCCTATACATTTAATTTAATTCATTCTAATTTTCAAGTAGTTCTATGTTATGTACGATGAAATATTTCAGTTTATTAATAATAGTATTTTATTTTCCAATTAAATAATAATGTTATATATATGTATTCTACTATTTTTATTTATTTTAATAAATAAACTTGTGTTAGTAGTTTTAACGCTTTAAAAAAAAAAAAATAACACACCTAATACTTTACGTCAAAATCCGAGGTATTTTTGGAGCGCTTTTAAAAGTAAAATGAGTAACTGTACTTCAATTCCAAATGAAATGACACTAGGAATTGAAAAAGCAGTGGGTGGACAAGCCATAGCTAACCTTTTTACCAAGCATTTTCAAAGTACATATAATTTAAGTCATGCATGTTCAGAACTGCCAACACTAGATTTTAGTAATCCATATGGCAACGTTACGTCGCTAAGTAAATTGTTCGTAGCAGAGATCGACGTTTTGAGATGTCTTCAGTCTTTAAATACGAATAAATCATCCGGTCCCGATGAATTACCTCCATTATTTTTTAAAAAATGTGCAAAAAATTTGTATAATCCCTTAACAACTATTTATAATAAGTCGCTGGAGACGGGTATATTCCCATCCATGTGGAAGAAAGCTCATATAATACCAATCCACAAAGGGGGTGATGTGGGTGATGTAACTGCTTATCGTCCTATTTCTTTACTTTCAAATTGTGGTAAGATATTTGAGTCCATTGTGCGTAGGGAAATATTAGACCACACGCGTAAATATATAGATTGTAATCAGCACGGGTTTTTGGCTGGTAGATCAACAGCATCACATTTAGTGTCTTATGTATCTGTATTTGCCGATGCCTTAGATAAAAAAGAAGAGGTTCATTCGATATACACAGATTTCAGGAAAGCGTTTGATGTTGTGAATCACAGGATATTATTGAAAAAAATTGAACATATAGGAATTCATGGTTCTTTATTGAGATGGATTGAGTCTTATCTAGAAAACCGTTCACAATTAGTTAATTTTCGTGGTTTCAAGTCAGCAGAAAATGAGGTAGCTACAGGAGTACCTCAAGAATCACACTTAGGACCTTTACTTTTTTTAATTTTTAATTGATTTATGCTTTAACATAAAATCAAATTTTAAATTTTTTGCTGATGACTTAAAAAATTATCGTGTAATAAAAAGTGATTTAGATAAGCTAATATTGCAAGCGGATATAAACTCTATTTGTGATTGGTGCCACATAAATCAAATGTACATCAACCCTACAAAATGTTTTTACATAAAATTTTCTCGCAAGATTATTTCTGAGTCGGTGACATACTATATTTATGGCAGTTCAACTATACAAGTAAAGAGCATACGTGATCTTGGCGTTATACTTGATAGTTCATTAAGTTATAGGCTACATGTTGATCATATAATAAAAAAAGCATCTAAACTCTCTGGATTTATTACTAGACAGTTAAAAATATTTAAGCAGCCGAGTGTTGCTATTATTTTATTCAATACCTTAATTCGAAATATCCTGGAATATTGTAGTGTAGTATGGAGCCCTTGCTATCAGGTTCACATTAATAGACTTGAACGTGTTCAAAAGAGATTTTTATATCACCTAACTTACACTGATAATAAATGTCACCAATTTAAATCGTACATACAGAGGCTCAATTTTTACAGGGCAAGCTCACTTCGTACTAGAAGAAAAATGAACGATATTATCTTTCTTTACAAGCTAATTCATGGGCTTACTGACTCGTCCGATATCCTGCAATGCATAAAATTTTCCATCCCTCGTTCAAACAGTCGCCTGCCCAACTCTAGGACCTTTTGTCTTCCTACCTCTAGAACAAATGTTCTTAGCCACTCGCCTTTATACCGTATGTGTTCCTCTTACAATAGTATTAGTTATTATTACGATATTTTTGCCGACCGTTCTATAGCCTCATTAAAAATTGTTTTAAAAAAAATATTTCAATAGATTAAATAACTCAAATTAAACAAAAAAAAATGTATGCTTGGTATCTGCTGCTCTCATGGACTAGACGCTAATTGGTACTTAATATTAAACGCATGCCGTGTCTACATCATCAAAAATGTAATCATGTGTATTTTTGTAATTGTCATTTTGTTTTGTAGATCTTTAAATATAAAAATAAAAAAATAAAATAAATAAAAAACCATTTTCGTACAATAATCATATACAATTATATTTATGTATCCTGTTTGACTTTCAAAGAATTTTAGTAAAGCTCTTGGATCATTTATATAATCCAATCAAATAACGGTATCGTACTTTGCTTTGTGTTCCTGTGCTATTTTGAGATTCTATAATACAGAACTACTTTATATCTGTTCACGTTAATAAGTTATAACATTTAAAAGTCAAAGGAGAAGGAAATTTCTGGCATATTGTCATATATTCTTCAACGTACATTGAAAAAAGTCCAACTCCGATGACCTTTGATCAGCTTTGGGACATTTGCAAGATTATATAATAATGTTTATAGAAAATATATTGCATGAAATATCAATAATGATTTACATGTACCAATATATCATACTTTTTTAGAAATATCTCTAAAAGATTCTATTGAGACGAATATTGAAATTCTCGTCATAAACCAGATTATCCTAATATGAAAATCCTCTTTAAACCTCTTACATTTTTCCTCAAAGTATTATTTCCCACATTTTATATTTATACGACTAGCCGCTGTCCGACATTTTGTTTTGTGATACATATAAAGTATAAAGTCGTAATTCAATACATTTTTTATTCCAAGGGTCTTTTAAACTAGTATATACTTCTAAATGTTACACTGGCTCACTTACACACACTTCCAATCAGAACACAGTTATAAAAGGTATTGCTGTTTACGGGTAGAATTTCTGATAGTACCCAGACGTGATTGCAAAAACACCTACCAATTCATTGAATAGATTCTTGTCGAGTTAGTCTAACGGTGGATTGGGCTTAGATCAATTCATGGGATACTATTTATTCGAGTAATAATCTCAGGGAACAGACAAAAATGTCTCCTCGTGGCCGACGGAATCTGTAAGACCCAGTTTATCTGTAATAATATTAGACTTTTATATTATCTCACTCATCTCTCTCACATTTATCAGTAAATAACGTTTTATTTTAATACGATTCTATCAAAATTAATTTCCACATAAAATAATTATCATTGCAGTTATTATTTTCAATATAATTAATAAAGGTTAATGAATTCGTGTGAAAAAATTGCACAATTCCAATTAGATTCGTTAATTATACTAACGAAGAGCGTATAATAGCTTCACTTGTTTGCTATGATTGATTATCTGTGACTTTTCCAGATATATATAAAATAATATATATAAGTAACGTGTTGCGCTAAGGCCTCTTGAAGACAGTTTAAGCATATTCCACCTCGCTGCTCCAATGCAGATTGATGAACACTCATGTGGCAGAATTTCAAATTAGACACATGCAGGTTTTTCCTTCACCACAATCATCGGTTAAAATGTACACGTTCTTACAACTGGGTCATCCCGACTCTTATAGTATATATATTTTACCTATATCTTTTAATAGCGCAGGAACCATTAGTACGATTTAAATTATTATTTTTATATATGATATTAAAATTTATTATTTTTTTTAATAGATAAACATGATACTTACTTATTGATAAACAAAGCAAAATATACCACCGGATCTAAACAGACAATGTAACAAGTTTTAAGGGTTTAATATAAAGACAAAGCGTTTCGAGGAAAGGTAGGTAATGCCGTTGCGTTTCGCTTGGCGAGGCTTTGGCTCATCTTGGCGGGGGCACTACCGTGGCCTCAGATTTTATAAAAAATAATAAACCTTAACACGCTTGACAACATTGACTTCAGTTGGATCTCACAAAGTTATTACGTAAGCTAATATCTCTCAACAGTTTCCACACTGGTATGATATTTAAAACTCATCCGTAATATCAACCTAAAAAAGATACATTTAAGTAAATAAAAAAAGTATTGTCCATAGCTATAACAAAATTTTCCAAATGAACTTTAAAATCTACCAGTTTACTACTTATCTACTTTAGTGGACTGAACGAACATTGAACAGAGAGTCCATTACGTTGATAAACTATGTAACGCCGAAGATCGAGGCGAACTATGACGGCATAGTACTCGTAACAAAACACCCACAAACTACAGAATTTCCGGATCATTTCAGACTTTGTAAGTAATACCAATTATAGAAGAAATTAAACGTTAACCTCGTGCAGCAACAAAGGTACCGGTTGAGTGTTCAATATATCTGTAGAACATATTTCTTCTGATATTTACTAAATCGCTGGTGATTTAAAATTACCAGTGCTATTGAAGAACAGTTCGAATGTCCCTTTGTTATTTTAACAAAATCACAGTTTTAACGCTACATTTCTCTTAAAAATCTTCGTCTACTCCTTCAGGGTAAAATCAGCTAGCGTATAATACTCATTGTCAAGCACTTGGTAAGAGCTTTTTTATTTTATGGATATTTTTTGCTAATCGAGTAGTACAGCTTACTTACTTTGTTTTTTTTTTGTTATCACATATTATCTTGAGCTGATTCGTCAATGCAAGATGATAAAAAATTGACTTGATTCATGTAGACTCTCTCATTCACTTTTGAACCGTCGTTTTAAAGGATCAATTTAAATTTTAATGAGAAATTCGAATGCAAAGTGACTGTCAACAAAACTTTAGTATCAGTTAAAAGTTTTTTTATGGTTTTACATACATATTTTTTTAGTATTTAACATTGAAAAAAGTAAGAAAAGTTTTTTTTTTAATCTAATTATTTCGTGTAAGCTAAATTTATATAATCGATGACAAAACATATGCGTTGGTTTTTGTTCGTATTTGTTTCGTTGCAAATGAATTTTCCTCAAGCCAAAGGGAGCCCCACAAAACACCGTCTGAATAAAATGGAAGGCCATTTATATCTTTATATATATAGTATCGTTTGTAGCGCGTGTAAGTCATCGTGTAACTTCTGAACGACTTGACCGATTAAGGTCATATCCAGGCAATATATCTGTTTTATCGAGACGATAGTCCGAAGCTTTGCTAGTTTCATATAAGTGACGCTGTTATCGAGTCATTTATTATCAAATTCAACATTTATGGAAATTCTTTGAATCATTCGTAGCTAAGCTTTAATTTTCTATAAAATCGTTTCGTGTCCAACCAATCAAATGTTTAAGGTAAATCACGAAAACCTCAATAAACTCCTACAAGCACTGTGCGTTGCGTATTTGCCTAAGAAAGCCGTTCCCGAATCGAACAATCTCTAGTAAAACTGATTTTCAAGAAGTTGATACATTATTTTTTATTTATATTTTTCATAAGTATAACATATTCAGTAATAGGTAAGAGTATATCTCAAATTTAATAATTAAAACTTTTCACGGTTCGATATGATGCTACTAATTAAATCAACTATTCAATAGGAAAAATCCGTTGCCGTATATTTTCATTAAGGCGATAACCATGCCCATCATTTAGAGACGTAATACTTTAAGTAGTTACATTAGTATTAAGGTAAACACATCCGCTCCGATAAGGGCTTATCATTAGTAGTGATGAAAAGCCGAATAAAAGATTTTTGTATGTTAAGACTTTTATTATTATTTTTTAAAGATTCAACAAAAATATGTGATTACATTGAATGATGTGTGAGCCAACACAATTCAAACAATAGCAATAAAAAATGCTGTTTGGAGGTAGACTAGATGATAAGCGGGTGGTATCTAAACAAGAATTCGCAATATTGTTTTTTATCATTTAGTTTGGATATTAAGAGACTTAAATTATTGTTCAGTGTTGAAGTTTGGTTGCCCGTTTTATCTTCATCTCAAATGGCTCAAACTAGGAGGCTAGTTTCGTTCCTTTTCGTCTAAACTCTATGTGAAACCCCTTCTAGCTGTTTGTTATTTTGTCTCTGTTTAGAGCTTACATTTTGTAAATAGCAGCACGTTCTGATGATGGTGAGCAATTAGATTTATATTTAGATGTGTTTTTGCATATGTCATCGTATTAAACTTCTTAAAGATTTTGTAACAGTTGATTGTACACTGTAAAACTCAATACAAAACAACTCTCCGCTTCTAGTCGTACATTATGAGTTCAATCTGTAAGTTTTATAAAGATTCTATATAATCTTGAGATCATCTGATACAAAGCTAGCACGATAGCTAGACGTTACGAACAATGTCTAGAGATTTTTTTATTATGCCCATAGCTTGTAACTACATTCTTGTCAGTTGTTCGTAATCAATTCGAGGGACTTTTACGACTTTTTTAAATTTATGTCGCCCTACAAGTCTGCGTTATCGAAACAGGCCATCGGGTATAATATTTACGAAATGGTTGAAATTACGTCGTTAAAATTTCAAATAATTTTATAGCTACTTAGTCATTCAACGCCCGACAGTACGAGAACGGAAATGGCAAATAAATTTCATGAAATAAATAGAGGTATTATTATTATTTTGGCTTTGTAATATTTTTTACGCCTAAGAATTTTTATTAAGAACAGGAAGGCAGCAACAAATGGGCCTGACGCTAAATCGTCATCTCGATTCACACACGATGTACATTGACGTTGAAAGGGGCATTCATTGGAAACGCTTCGACATTTTCTCCTTCTTTTATTTAACTCCATCCTTTTTTAGTATCCATATATTTAATCTTGTATCGAGAAGTAATAAGACGTACTTAAGTATGTTAATAATAATAATAATAACGTAAAGTAAGATTTCAGTTTAAGCTACAGGCTGTGGTAAAGATTCATCTGTGTTTGCACCACACCGTCTTCAGTGCAGTTCACATCACCGTGTCAGTAATTGGATAAGAGGACAATAACATTGAGCCCGAATTTTCATTCCGTTGGCTCACTCAGGAAGAGGACAATCATACCAACGGGATAAAGCACTTTTGTTGGGAGTAAAGTTGGGGATCTCGATCTTAATAGACGAAATAAATACAATTTTCTGTTGGCAATTAAAATGTTATTGGTACTTAAATAGCCGATAACATCTTGTTCGAAATATTAAAAATAGTCTTAATTAAAAATAACAATCAGTTATATTAAGCGAGAGACGTCGAGTGCCGCGTCACCCGTCGTGCTATCACATCGCAGCATTACCAGATCAGATTGATTAATTGACGTAACGTGTAAAGCACTCTCCAGCATCCCTTTCGCAATTTAATTTAATCTCCATTGATTTCATCACGTTTATTGCGCTTCATAAAGGCTTCGTTAAGCAATATTGAAAATCCTTCCCGACTCGGATACTGTTCATCCCGACGATCGAAGTTCAGTTACGTAGGTGACGAAACAATAGAGCGATTTAATTTCCTGGGACCTTCATGAATTATTATTTTAATCCGGTGCACCTCCGTTCCTGAATATTCAATGGAAACATTGCCATATTTTATTCGAAAAAAAAATATTCGGAATATTAAATTTTGAACGTTCCGAATATTTTTTAATCATCTCGGATGTTCGAACGGGAATATTGAGAGCTGGTTGGGGGTTACTGAGGGGTACTAAGTCAGTAATTTCCTTATTATGTTACACGACTCACTCCAACTTAGCGGTGCCTTTTCACGTTTTCACTCAGACTTTATTCGCTTCTGTTTCATATTACTGTTCTCTGTTGATGAATTACTGTACTGTTTCTAGACGATATCTCTGATATTGTATAATTTATTGAAATATAAATTGAATGTGCATGATTTTTTTTTCTAACCACAAAAAATATTACAAACAAAAAACAAAAAATTTGTTGAAAGTAGTAAAAATAAAATCACTGAATCGGAATGTAGATTTGACCGAAAATAACCGTCAAGGAACTCAGTAGTTATTCTTTTTCCCTACTTGAAAAAAAAAAAACAAAATATTTAAAAGATAAAATCCTCATACTTTAAGGGATTAAAATCGAGTCAACGAAATGTTTAAACGCATTGAACAAGATTCAATCACAAGATATTAAGCCTATAAAGGCGTCGAAACATCGCAAGCTTATTTCAGGGCATTATCGACGCAATAAGTTGCGCGCGCTTAGGCCCTTCGGAAAAAGTTAAATCAAAAACGTGAGGAGGCAAACAAGAGACCGGCGAGAGTGCGGCCGAGTTCCGGGGTGGGGGGGGGGTGACTCGTAGAAGTGTCCACACGAGGATTTATCACCTCCGCAAAGCTCGCGAGCGACGCGTGCCAAAAAGATTTGGAGGTCACCGAGTGGTTTAGGTCGCACAGCTAAGAACATTTCCATTTTTGTGTGTACCCTCTGTGTACTTATGTGCTCTCTAAATTTATTGCATCCCAGTTTTTACACGCTCTCAGTTACCAAGTGTGGTCGACTGAACCGTAAACATTTTATATCACATATGATGTAGAATTTTATCAAGAATTTAAGACACGTACTTCTTTTAGCGAACGTAAAATGCTTTTTATGTTACAAAATTAACTTTTCACTAAAATGTCATTGCAACTAAATATTTGATGTACAAACATTTTAACTAACTTAATAAATATTTGAGAAGCTTTCGTTTTCAGGGATATTGCCAGTTTTCTTTTTTACTGTAACGTACCTAATTTTATAATGTTAGTTTTTTCATAAAATATTACCAAATAGGTACTAAATATCAATGTTAATAATGAATACCAACAGCTCAACATGATCAAACATAGCCTGTAGAAAGATTAATGAGGATTACACATCTGAATATACAATACAAATATCCGTTTAAAGCAGGAAGGAATTTATTGCAGCTACTACGTCAGGCTGTTTTAAAATACATTATAATTTACGAGTAAATATTTAATGCATATTGTATTCAAGCTATAGCAATCATGGCTTGTACGCTCATACGAACTAAGGAGAAGCGTAGAACGGGCGTTCTACGCTTCACCTACACCTCTACGTCGTGTAGACGTTCTACGAGAAATTAACACTGCCTTAAAAAAAGTTCAATATCCTTTGCTGTGTCACGTTATAAATATCATACGTAGATAATTACAACAACGATTTTAAGTATATCACCTCAATAGATGTGACCAATACAATTTAATTTGAAAATAATTTAATGCATAGATAAAAGCCTTATCGTCATAAGATATTGACGGCGCTGTGGGTCCCGCGTACCGTGCACAATTTGCTCCCCTCCATTATGCATGACTAACCTCGTTACCCACCAGGATCCGAAGGGACAGTCTGCATTTTTAACTAGGGATACCTGTGACACGCTTAGGTCGGCCATTAACATATATATTATAAACACACATATTATATTAAATGTATTTAAAATGATTGGAAGCTTTAAATAAACGATATTAAAACCAATTAAGTTTTGTATAAATTTTACGTAAATAATATAAAACGGTTACAAAATATGATAAGTGAAATGAAAATATGTTTTAGACGTTGATGTGTGGTTAACACCATTGTAAATGAATATATTCCCAAATGTACTTTAATTTCACCTTAATTTATTGATAATTTTAAGATATTAAAAAATATGCAACATTGAATATAATGAGTACGGAAACAGAACTAGTTTTCCCCTGTGACTTTGCCCGCGTGTAAAGGTGGGTCGGAAGGGTCGAAGCTATTAAGTATATACAATATTTTCTATTTCTTGAGACTCAATCTCATAACAAATTTCATCGAATTCAGTTCCGTGATGATCAATAAATATCATTAAGACGGACAACACGGTTTCATCAGAAGTACTAAAAGTTTAAGAAGAAGTACTCATAAAAATGATGGGATTAATGAGGTTAAAAGATCAGTCCTTTCAACAAATTTTTCCAATAATATTGAACATTAATAGCCCTGTTAAATAAATCAAACATTTCATTAAATTTGTGAATCAATATTTATTGGAAGAAAATTAAACAAATATCAATGACGACCTTCTTTGAATAAAAATAATTAACGTACGAAAAGTATTTATTTGGACAAACAAGTAAAAAAATTACAATCAATAAAAAAAACTGTTAGAATTCAAACGAACAAAAATGTATATTTAAACTGCACAGCAGTGTGACGTCACAGATAGAATAGGCACTCGGCTTATGTTGGCGAACGTAAACCCATAACATCGGTTCTTCGTATTTCAACACCGAATTTTATTTACCTTACACAACTAACCCACTAAATAAATAATAAATAAATGTTGGACAACATCACATACATTACTCTGATCCCAATGCAAGTAGCTAAAGCACTTGTGTTATGGAAAATCAGAAGTAACGATGGTACCACTAACACCCAGACAACATAGAAAATTAATGAACTTTTTCTACATCGACTCGGCCGGGAATCGAACCCGGGACCTCAGAGTAGCGTACCCATGAAAACCGGTGTACACATTACTCGACCACGGAGGTCGTCAACTAAACCGAACGTATTGAAATTTGATATTGGAATAGCCTGAAGTCTGCGTTAAGATGTCCTTTATTTTGTAACGTTAATAGCACTGTTGCTTTTACACGGTAAAATAATATACATTAATGTGTTAAATGTAATTGTATTTAAATGGTTGACATTGGAAATTCTTTCAGAGTAGTGTTACTGAGTTTATAGCCGGTTCTTCTCGTTGGAATCTACATTTCGACCCGGAAGCTTGCTTATATGATATATACCTTAATAAAGTTTTTTATGTCACAATTAAACGGACGGCCGAATAGGCCACTCGATGGTTACTGGTCACCGATGACCATAGACCGAAAATGTTGGCAAGGCATACCAAATTTGAGAACTGTTGTGGAACTGATCCCCTTATGAATTTTTCACTGACACCTTCATGCCGGAGTACAACAATAAATGTCGCTGCTTGTTGATAGATTATATGATGAGTGGCCGGGTTAACGCGCTAGTGTAAGTGAAGAAAATTAAGATGTAATATTATTTTATACAGTAATCTAAACTAATTACATTACTAAACTCAGTTAGTTCTGAATTCTAATTTAATAAAGCATCTTGAATGTATATGAAAATTATTTTATGAAATACATCCATAATCATACGAATACAATAAAAAGGCAAGTTTTTCCGTTAACATTTTCAATTTCACGCGACTACTAATCCCATTTTTATGAAACTTTCACATTATGATAAGTAGTATCAGGATTTTTAGATCTCTAAAATTACGAAGTCAAATACATAGGTCGTTTCGATATTAGTGATAGATATTATAATACCATAAAAAAAAAATGAAGCATAGACATAAAGAAGACATTTTATTAAGCGAATAAAGATTTCACTTTTTTTAACAGAAATACAGAAGTTTTAATTAAGTACTCATGTACTCTTGAATATAGTACAAAAATACAAGTCACTACTTTCAACATCCCACCCGAGCTGTTTAAGTAAACTTAACACGTCATCCTGAAAGACGTCGTATAATGGAACTATAATTACGTGGCAAAATCAATGCATCCTTCCTGGAGGGAGGTATTCAACTCTATACCGCAGACACTTGCCAATTAATTAACTCAATGCTTGTATTAATTAAAGTGTGTTTTTTTTTCAATGCCTCACACTTAAAACGTAAAAATAATGTTTAATTACGTCGCAGTAAAACTTTGTTACCTTTTTTCTGTGGGTATGGATTTGAAGAAAACGGTTTTGTTATATAACTATTTAATTGTAGCAACCAAAATTTATAAATCTTACAATAAGTTTAGTTACAGCTTTTGTACTATAAATAATTTAAAAAAATATGCCAGCTAGACTCAGCGTGGGTCACTTGGGACAAAAGGAATGTTTGAAAATTCAATACATTATAATTTATCTTATTAAATATTAAAATTTAGGCGCCACTGACGATTCAAAGATTGTATTTTTAATTATTTAGTACACCGTTCGCCAGGCCGGTGTAACTAAGTTTGTATAAAAAATTAAAGTGGGTACATCACCAAATTTCCAGCTACACGTGGATATTGTTTATATCTACAATAGGGAACAGGCATGCCATCCTTGGAGTTGCACCAGCAGCTATCTGGACACACTCAACCAGGAAACTGCAGCCGTCCACACTTAATATTTCAAATCCATGTGGTGGGTAAAAAAAAGAAACCTCCTGCAATACGAAATGGTTCAATAATCAAGTAAATAACCAAGAAATAAATACCTTTAACGAGGAATGTAAGCAGTAATTTACCTTTTGGAGGTTCAAAATCCTGCTTACTTTAAATGACGATTTCAACTCCGGAGAATCATTCCAATGGGTCAAAAATCTCTGTAAATCACAAATTAAACATGACTACGACTTACTGAATTACAAACTAACGCATTTAAGCAAAAACAAGAATTAAAGACTTACAATTTTTTAAAGTCGGTAGCAATATGTTGTATAAAGTTTTATCAAACTTCAAAACTCCATTATAAATATATTCTGAAAAGATATATGCTGTTAAAGCACTGAAGTAATAATCAATCACAAATTAAGAAACTCAACTATTAAGGTAACTCACCGATATATTCAGTATATATGAAAAAATTTAAAAGTAAAATATTAACTATAAAATATTAACTATAATTGCTCAAAATTGTTAGTTTAGATAGTTTAATTGTGTTCTTATCTTTATTTTGATTTATTGTTGTTTGGTAATAGTCTTTAATTAGCATTTTTTACCTTCCTTTTGTTGTCGCTTAACTTTTATTTTGTGCATGCTGTTATCACCTATAAGTAAGATACCACTAGTCTTACTTTTTATTCATGTATCTGGATTGTTTTTAGTGTGTATTTTGTTGGTGATCTAATAAATAAATAAATAAATAAATAAATATCGAGTTTGAAGTTTGAATTCGGTGTTAAACCGAAGATGTAAAAATGCAAAAAGAACGAAATCGAAAGTTCTTGAAACTTTGAAAGGTGCGGGAGTGTGGCCAGCATCACCACCAAAATTAAATGGGAATTATATCCATATTTAAATCAAAGAAATAATTATGGAATAATTATTTTATTTAATAAAAGCCAATTATAAGGCAAAATAAATCTGTCATAATAATTTTCCGACATTTTCAAACAAATAATAACCCTTAATTGGATGACAGCTAATAAATTAACCTGAAACGATGCAAAATGACTTCCAACAAATACAACAAACGAATTACATAATAAAATCTAATTTTAATAATTATTTCACCTTACTGATAAAATAAATATAATTTATTTTATTATTTAAATTAAAATAAAATGCCAAAATGAGGTATTGGGCTAGCAATACCTATATATAGGAAGTGGGGAAATGGGTTAACGGCGGATTTTAGCGAATTGACACTTTTGTGACGTTTTATATAATTTTAAAAAAAGTTAAAATTATAAAATTATTTTTTAATGTAACAACTTGACTTGACTTTGTCTATACGAAAACAACTTCTAAGGTATTGTAAATATTTAAACACGTAATAGATTTATAATTATAGCGTCCTTATAAATTTTAAAACTAGGGGACTCTTGATTACTTCTCGATACATTTTCTTGATTTGATTATTCGAATTTCCGCGAAAACCGGATATTGCGCAAAGATGTATAATAAGACAATTATGAAAACATTTCTTAATCTTACACATTTGATTCCGGAAATTGATAACAAACCGAATCTGTTAACAGACATTATAGTCTGGGGTAACCCAGAGTGTTTTTTTAAACCAAAGGCGCAAAGGCGTGCTGTATATCCAGTAGCGTTGAAGGCCATCGTGTTTCGAAATTGTTGACATACGACCTAATTTTAATATTTGATTTGGCCAATATCACAATTGTTCAATTATACGTATTTTTGCGGTTTTTCATGAAAATTTGATTTATCAAATCATCCTACAACATATAAAATATTTAAGTAAATTTCATATACGTTGTAATTTAATAATAAACTGTTTATTTAAAAATGACTGCTATTTTTCATTCCGACGCATTCCTCGACAATCATTTATTAGATGTGAGAGACGCAACGCAGAATGCAATAAGCGACCTACACATTGAACAGTAATATAACTTTAATGATATTATGAATATGGTCTGTTATCGATTGCACGTTACGAGTACCAAATAATGTTTGGCCAATTAACGACATTTCTAAGAGTTTGTTTGTATTGTATTGTTTTTCAGTAGTAGTAGCAAAGGTTCCTTGGAATATATTTTGTATATCCTATTTTTTCACTTTCTAGATGATAAGTACAATATTTATAAAAACGTCCGACTTCTTCCACCAAATGTCTTTAAGGCGAATTAGGGGATACAGTGGTCCTCAAGATGTTTCTTAACAGCCGAGCACGAGCTGTATTTCAACATAAATTAAGCATATGAAAACATCGACCTGCTTCTCCTGTTTGCCGCGAACATTACACCAGTTGCTTTTGATCCACCAGCCCATCTTTCTCAGCTTAATAACCAATTAATTATTTTAGTTATAAATTGAAATGTTTTTTCGTTCCCTTCGCATAACCATTGGTCATTGGTGTAATACCATATAAAATGTCCTGATTTTACTCCATAATAAGCTCTTGTATAATTCAACATGACGATATAAAATATTGATCAACAGTAGGGACTCATTTGTCCAGAGTAATGGGATTATCGATGTCCAAGGCGACTATGAGGTAGTCGTTACGAAGACTCGTTCGGAAATAAAAATGCAAACGAGAGTAAACTTAAAACAAAATGTAAGTTGACGAATTTCAATTCGACCGTTCTAGTCGTTGCAAATTACTGAAACGGCGGCCGGACACGAAATTAATCAGTATTAAATCACTCTGCCGACTACGGGACGAAATATTCATTAAAGAAATGCGCTTCTCGCTTGAACTCATTGTCGTTGGCCGAAATTATAATAATTTCGTCACTAAAAACCGAGTAATAATATTCGCTATGATGTTCGTTAGTTATATTCAATGACGATTTAACATACATTTGTCTTAAACCGCACTGTATGGAGTGGTCAGCTGTTTTTAGGGTTCCGTACCCAACGGGTAAAACGGGACCTTATTGCTAAGGCTCCGCTGTCCGTCCGTCTGTCATCAGGCTGTAACTAATGAACCGTGATAGTTAGACACTTGAAACTTTTTCAGACGATGTATTTCTATTGCCGCTTTAATAACAAAACCTACAAACAGAATGAAATAAATATTTTAGCGGGACTCCCTTTTATTTGTAGAGAATTGTACGGAACTCTTCGTGCACTAGTCCGACTCGCACATGGCTGGGTTTTTTTTCCTTCAGGCAGACAGGTCATTGGGCCTCCTGATGGTTATTGCTCACCACTGCCCGTGTAAAATATTACTTTAAGAAATAATAATATAAAAATCATTCCTCATATAACCAATGCATCATAAATGGTTAAGATTTCATACGGCTCTAACGTTCATGGGCAGTGTTAACCACTTATCATCAGGTGGTCCGTTCTCCTGCCTATAACATTAAAAGGATAACATGACAATCTATATTTTCAACAAGCTCTGTCGTAGACGATAGGAAGGATGAAACCCGTGTATCTTGATCTGTCAAAAGATTTAATCACAGGATTGCATTGTGAGTGACTTATCTATGTTAAAATATAAGGCAATGTTCTGACTATAAACGTACAATCTGTATATAAGATTTGAAATGTAGCGACTTCCTTAGTTCTATAATAGAAGCGTTTCTAAGAAAGTTCATTGATCCGTCATGACGGATAAATGTAGGTATATTGGTTTCATTTACTGATTTTATATTCGCGACTTTAGCCATAAAGGTTAATGAATGCAAAGGCATGTTAGAATGATCTCGATTTAAAAATCAACCAAACGTATCTGTTATTCTACAACAAATTCAAACAATTTAATACATGACCATTACTCGAATTAGACAGTCTTAACCACACATTAAATACCAAAAGTGACACCCATTAAACCTCGATTTAACGATCACTACGATATACGATTACTACTACTCGTGTGATAATTTATTTGTTTTCAAAATATATAAACTAAGCGTTCTTACAATCATATCAAATCACTAATATTACAATGAGAGAATTGTCTGTTTCTTCCGAATTGGCAAAAAATTCTAATCCGATTGATATAGAAGTTTCTTTAGACGTTATGATAGCTTTCAGTCGCAGACAATGTTCTAAAATTTACTGAAAAACTAAAACTGCACACATTTCAGACAAAACATACAAGAAAATCAAAGCAAAATAACCAACCCTAATATTGAATCGACGCAATACAATTGGTCGATATAATATTTAATAGTCTATGATATTTATAACGGATTCACGAAAATCGGCGTTCTAAATGTCGGCGAAATTGTAATCAGTACTTTGGAAGTAAAATTATAGTGTATATAAGTAGAGAATCACAATAGGGTTGTATTACTGTTAGTAGTGTATAATACAGCAGATTTATAAACGATTATGTAAACATAAGGTTTGTTTATTATTACTCCTTTTTCAATTGGAGTAGAATTCACGCGAAACAATAAACGTAACAAAAAATAATCCCATAAGGAAATACTGAATGGTAAATATGTATCGAAGATTTTCTTCGCAATGTTGCGTTGATAATAATATTGCATACCAATTTCTAGCACAAAGCAATCAATGCTCCTCGGTGGAAGCTGAAGAGTCGGATACGATTTTACGGATGGGGGATCAATCCGAAACGAAGTGGGACTACCGAAACACGATCCGCAACTCTTATATCGATCTTGTAAATATTATCCGATTATTTTAAACTGCTGTATATATATATAAGATATTATTAGTATATATATATATATATATATATATATATATATATATATATATATATATGTATTAAGAGCGGGTCACCCCGAATGGAGATGTGTCATGTAAACGCGAGTCGTTATGTTTTTTGACAAGCGATTCGAATGCGATGGTTGCTTGCAAACCCATTTGCTCTTAATCGAAATGTTATATTGTATTCGTTTGATATTTAATTAATGAATACAGTGATTAGACGATATTAAATACTTTTTATTTTGTGAATATCTCCATTGCACGCCCACATAGTCTTCCAAATGTCGGATCAATGCCCGAACCCAACTGTTCGGCATCCTGCTCTTCCGACATATACATATATATATATATATATATACTAATTTTCGTCTAAGCTGAAGGATCTCTGACGTGTATAAAATTAAAAATGTTTTTACAACTATATAACGCTTCAATGATTCATTGTATATTTTGACGCCAATTCGGTAACGTATGCGAAATTGTATATGAATAGTTTGTGTTTGAATCTCTAGCCCGCCGGAGTCGCCTTGACGTGCTCTGTCAATTAAGCAATGTATTAAATTACCTGCCGTTGGTCTTAACACGATGTTTATATATGTATTAAGCTTAAGTGAAGATTAACACAAACAGCTGGCGTCCGCCATATTAATGGTCTGATGACGTCATACAACAATAGCCTTCGTCGGAGGGATTGTTTGAGTTTTCAATCAAGAAAAAATATCTTGGACACTCGATTGAACAAACTCACTTTTTGTAGCCTACTCGAATTCGGATTCTTAAAATCTATTTCAGATTTAACTAATAAGAAATGTCTCAGATAATGAAAAATATAATTAATTTTACTTGTCGTCCAATAATCACACAAATTTGAAACAATATATCTCTCAAAAACATATTCACATAAGTGCTTATATGGAAACAATTAAGAATTCACTTCAAACATAATAATTTCGATTCCCTCTAGCCCATTTCAACACCTACCACACATACATATGTAAGGTTACTTTATCCTTTAAAGCTCTACATATATAATCAAACAGCGGTTTCTGAACTGAAGTTATGTTTCTCTATTACTTGCTATTGAATCGAGAACATTTAATTCAATTGTTAAATTTTTATTTAATTTGAAAGCGTCTCAGGTCTGTAAATATACACATACAAAGAATAATATTATTAGTGTTCTTCTTCTATTCGTTCGTGTTTTTCAAAAAATGTTTGAAAATTATCGCTGTCATTTTTACCGAAAGCTTGAAGCTCGTAGCACCAACTGATCTTATGCAAGTTAGGAGATGTTGCCACACACATAAATGTGGCAGAATAGCACGCAAAATGATGAAACACATCTCACTACGTCTTCTTTCGTCGAAAACGAAATGAATTATAAATACAGATTAAGTCAACGCGTGAAAAATGATCTCTTTTGTTAAATCCGTATCGTGTCGGATCAAGGGCGTCTGGATTCTTTTCTACAAAAAGTCTTAATTTTATCTATCCCTGCTTGTACAACATTGACCTTGGCAGAACAACATGTTACATCATAAATCAATATAAAATAAAAAGATCCCTAGCTCATTTTCAATATCACATTACATTTGATGGAATTAAATCACTAATTATTCCTTAGAAATAATGTTTAACAGTGCATTACATAACAGTATTTTAGTTAGTGTTACTGCTTAGTGGTTTAAGGGGTGAATGAGCCAGTGTAATTACACGCAAAGTTCATTACATCTGAGATCGCGGGGCGGCACATCGACGGCGTAAGAATCGGTATAAACTCGTATAGCGTATACTCCTCAAACAGTGCTAATATTTATGGACGAAAACTCCATGAGAGACATCTATCGGTTATTTGTTCACGAACTGCACTTGAACGCATACTTGTCCTTTGCTTATTTAAAAAAATAACTTGTCTCCACGTTCGCTGTGTGTTGCATTAATATTGTAATGTTTTTTGAAAAATAAATGAAGGCGGAGAACCGAAAGCATTGGCGCACATTGAGAGAGGTCAATGTCCATCAGTGGAGTGTGATTGCCTAATGATGATGAATACAGAAATATGGGGTAAATATAATAATATACTTCTTATTATTATAATAATAAATAGCAACGAAGTGTATAGGATACGAGTTACGCACTCACAAGAATATCCTGCGGCTGAGAGCGGAGACGAAGGGATATACGAGTACACAAGACAAACCATTTGTCGTCACGGCATACGATTCGGCCCCATCGAAAACATTACAAGTAGGTATTATGTCATCTTCGTTACACTTATAGTATTAAAGTGTCTAAATATTCAAATCAGTTTTACTTAAAAGGGTTCCGTCTGAGATGTATGTTATATTCTATTAAAGTTTTCCAAGTTCATAAATAAATGTTTTTAAAGGATACCTTTATGCAAATATAAAGTACAAAGTCTGGTTTAAGTACAAACACCTGAAATCTCAAACGTATTACCGTTTATAAGTTTTAAGTAACTTTAAGTTAGTATCTAAGACAAGACATATCTTTATCATAAAATATTAAACTATACTTAAGAATCTCACAAAGTTTATAGTAGTCCGATACTTAAAAGAATTCAAATTAAGACCTAGTAAAAGTATTTAGAATCAAATATATAAAATGTTTTTTGTGAACAATGTATCAAAGATAGACTCAAAATATTATCGGTTCAGGCTTTTTATAAATACTGTAAAAAAAAAACAAATATATCTATACTAATATTATAAATGTGAATGTAGCTCTGTCTGTCTGTCTGTCGCTCTTTCACTACCAAACCAATGAACCGAATTTGATGAATTCAACTTCAAGGAAGGACATAGGCTACTTTTTTTGTCTAACACTTGACAACCAACCCCTAAACACGAGCGAAGCCGCGGGCGACAACTAGTCAAATATATTTCATTATATACCCTTTTCACATTTCTTATGGCAAAATACCCCAGAATTTGATACCTGATTCCCATTTCGAAGACTTGGAACTAGCAACACTGTTTTAGAATTCAAAAATTCAAGTCTTAGTGAGGTTAATAAATAATAATTAAACTCAGGGTTTAAAATTAGTAAAATATTTAATTTCCAGAGTCTAATTTATATAATAAAACTTATAAATTATGTATTGACTAATGTAATATTTTAGGACTGTTCTACGGGAGGTTGAGTTGAAAAACATAGGTCTTATTATATAAAACCTCTCTGACGTGGTGAATGAACAGGAAGTACCCTAGGAAACGTTTTAGCGTTCAAAGTTCACTTAAATGAAGTCTCTTTTATAGACAGTACTCAACTAGATAAACTTATCTATATAAAGAATTCGTTCAGTTTTCAGGAAATACTAGTCTGATTTTAATTATTTTTTTCGGAGCGCACATTTTTTTGGATGTAGGAAAGAGGACGGACAAGTGGCCACAACCGCCCGTAGACATGGCGCCATTAACAAATATTAACCAATCCTTCGCCAATACGCCATCCAACATGGTAACTAAGCTGTTATGGCCATTGTGCCTATAGTTACACTGGCTCACACTTCAAACCGGAACCCAACAATACTATTGTATTGAAGTTTTGCTGTTTGGCGGTAGAATATCTGATGAGTTGGTGGTACCTAGTAAGATAAGTACCCACAAAGTAATCACATAAAATATAACATCATAAACATTAATATGCTCCAATGTAAAACAGTCATGTATAATCCAAATCATAGCTAACAATATAATGTAGTTATAAGGGACCATCAGCATATATTTATATGTCTATAATGTAACTTTAACATAAGTTATAACTGAATTCACCCGCCGGCTACACGCGTTGAAGAGCGCGTCAATATCACAGACAACAGAATGTTATAGTAATTTAAAAAAAAAAACTTAATAAATATAATCTAATTTGTATTTTTTTGCTGACTTTACTTTTAGTCGCCTCACGCACACTAAGACATCTTGTTAGTACGAACCAACTCGTACCGATGCATGGCGAAATTTGACATTGTGTGGCGCACCTTCGTCAGTAAATAGACTTATAAAGATAATATATTTACAAAACAAAATTTAAGCAACTTTATTTATATATTATAATGTATTCAATATAATACAACCAAGGCTAGTAATGTATCATTGTATTTTCTATAATTGTGATAAATAAAAAGAAAACCAACAATGTTTTTTCTCTTTCTTTTCTTACAAGCGAGTTGATGCTCTGAATTCTAGAGTCAAGTGAATAAAACACGTGGATCTTATTGCAAAACCGGTGGTTCAAATCTGGGCAAGCATTACTGAGCTTCCACGTATGTGTTTTTATCAAAATCGTGTGATATGGTTTATTCTAATATGGTTATTCTAATATGGTTTGTCGGATGTACATGTTGTACATCTGACAAACCATATTAGAATAACATGGTCAGTTGCAATCGGTGCTAGAGCATATTTTTTGGCCGATCGTACATGCTATCCAGTATTGCTGATACGAGCGATAATTGAACTTTGCCGTCTTTATAAAAACGATTACAATTTATGGCAATATACATTTAATAACTTGAAAAATAAATAATATTCTATTATATAAAAGTCGTATTTATGAAAGCTTTGATCGGAAGCCGAAACAGCTAACAACGTGGAATAGTTTTAATTTACAAATTTATATATACACCACACAATTTTAACAAAAATAGTATTTCAGAAGTAATTCAGAAATGTCGTTGGAATAAAATAAAAAAAATCATTCACCTTAAGGTGAAGTTTTATATCAGTATATAAAAGATATTTATAAAAAACCTCAAATTATAAATAGACTAAGAAATGAATGATAGAGGAAACACTAAGTTTTGTATTGACATGAAATACGGAGAATTTTTATTTGAAACATTTACAAATAGAATATGTTTACTTTACCAAATGTATATACACATATATAGAAACGAAGTCAAAAGGTACTAAAAACTTGAGTTTTTCTCAAGAAAATATTCAATCGATGTTATCAATCTTAACCAATTTAAATGCGAATAATATTGATTAAGACTTATCAAGATGGATGTCCAATCTAAAGCGATCCTTTTCCTTCAGAGGGTTAAGCCGTAGATCAAAATATGATCTCTGAATCTGATACAAGGGAAGAGAACGACACAACTGACTGCCATGTTACTACTAGTCTTCTAGCTTATACTATATTGTTATTGTTTTGAATAATACATAATTAAACTAATAAGGTTTTATACAGAGCAATATATTTATAAGCGCGCATAAATGACTGGTATTTTAAGTAGCACAACATTTATAATAGGAACTCGTTTTAATGTTCGTAAATAAAACATTAATTAATATTGTATGGCATATTTTTCTTTATGTTGTTTTGTTGTATAGACTTAAATCGACATTATATCGTTATAGAAGAAGTGAAGCGAATAGGTAAAACGCTACGTTGAATAAGTTTCACTGAAACGTCTTCGAATTATTTCGTTTTGTATGAAACCGTCACAGTAAATTGCTTAATATTAACCTAATCGGTTTTAAGTGTCTCAAAGTACACGTAATGTCGTAGTCATAAGTCTTAGGGAATAATAAATGTTCGTAAATTGGTAAATTGCTACAAATCTTAAAATTATTCAATCAATACATTTCGAAGTTTTTTAATTCTAATCCTACCTTCACTTAAAAACTGCAAAACAATAAACACATATACCTATATTGTGACCACAGGAGACACGCACATGAAAATATCACGTAACACAGACACAGTAACACTGCACAGGGCTGTCACGACAACGCGAAACGTGCACAAAGCTCGAGCGATGGAGCGGTACTGCCGGAGTCGGCGCCCTGACTCACCCCCCACCCCTCTAGTTTTCAGCGCACTCTTGATTTTTTTTAGCTTCACTGCAAATAAATGTAACATTTTTGATAACGTTTCCTCATAATTTGCTTAATCGTTTCATAGTATGAAATAATATTTATAACAAAACATAAAGTAAGAAAAATAAATAGTTATACTGAAATATATAGTTTTAAAAATATTAAAACAAAAATATGCTTTGTTCAAGTACGCTCTTATGAGTACTTTTGAGTTATGTTTTTAAATTAATTTGAGTTACTTAATTAGTATTATTCATTCATATTTATTAATATTTCGAAACAATTAATCAAACCTTACATTAGTATATAATTGTCCAGTTCTGCTTTTGTTAGGGTTATAATTTTAAGCCAATAAAGTCACGTCAATCCAAAATTTGATAAATTGTTGTACGTAGTACTTACCTCTGAATAATTACTTGAACGACTTGGCGGTTCTAATATTATGAACAAGCATAAAATCTGAAGTCGTTCCTGTTTATGGATATTTTTAATAATTCCCAAGAAATTCCTGAACTGTTACTCTATGGATATAGAGGAATGAGACGTGAGAAGTTTAATTCAATAACGAAAATCGGGCAAAATATATTTCTCTATTAGCCTTTTTTTGCATAATATATTAAAGCATTCTCCTCCGTCACCACCAATCCACATTGAAGCAACGTGGTGCTTCTCTTCACAAAAGGAGATAATCTTTAGCTCAGCTAGATTTTATAGCATTTAGGATCTATGATTTAGACTAGTTTAATATATATCAAAGGTGATTTGATTAAAGATGGAAATGTAAGGCAGGCTTAGTAAATGTGGATTTGCTTGGAATGATTACGTTTATATTGATAATATTTACCTAATAGATTAATTTTCTATAATCTAAAACTGTACACCTAGATATTTATGTAATATTAAGGAAACTAAAATTTACTTTTAATAATTACTAAACAGAATATTTTTAATAGTGAAGTTCTACGCGGGAAAGATTGAAATTTACTCATTTGTCGGATGATACGATCAGATTTTAGTTTTAATGAACGTGACGTCAATAACAATGTACCAGGCAGTACCAATAACTCAAATAAACAAAGAAACAACGTCAATTATAATGTTCATCAAGAAATACAGACTAACTGAAATCCGAATGAAAAAAGAAATGTATAAAAAGAACTAATAACTATGTCAGGATCGTTCATTGGAATGCCTTCTTGCAGTTGCTCTTTTTTTTTACAGTAAAAGAGCAATATAAATAAAGTTGAAAATAATTCCAGTTCAGCGACAATTTTTCTGGTTTATACATATATTATTACAGACCACGACCTTTCTGCTTTACGTTCGAAATAGATCTCATCTGCAACATTGATAAATAAGGCATATTACTATTAATGCATATTATACAACATTATATTTAACATAAAAATCGTGGATTTAGTATTTATTGATTTCTAGGTAGGATACATAAAAAAATATCGTACTTTACTGACATATTCTGTAAAATGATGGAAAAGAGTAACTACTGAGTATCTTGCCGGTTCTTCTCGGTAGAATCTACATTTCGAACCTGTGGTAGCTTCACTTAATACAGTTTTATAAAATGACCATTCACAAGTGCTCGTAGAAGCTTACTTGAATAAAGTATATTTTGATTTAACAGAATCGTAATTCGTAGTTAGTGCTTTTTTCTGTTGAAAAAGTAAATAAAACAATTTAATTAAAGACGCGCCAGCTATCTATAAGGTTTCAAATTATGTGCAACGAAAAAGATCGATCGTTGCGATATGGGCGGTCGGGTAACTGGCTCTAACAATAACATTTTGACCTTGGCAGTTAAAATTATCCAAATTCAAATCTATAAGCCGAGGACACATTTTGCTGTATGTTTCCCCATAAAATTATTATATATATTTCTCATTTATGGCATACATATAATTATACATAAAAAAACATTATACAATAAATATTTTTAACCGACTTCAAAAAAAGTAACAGTCTAGATTCGGTTGTAATTTATTTTTGTGTATACGTTACGTCCGAACTCCTTTATTTATTAATCGATTTAAAAAATCTTTATTTGTTAGCGAGGGTATTTCACATTTGGTCCCATTTTATTTAAATTAGGTATTAATAATTTCCCGTGCGAAGCTGGCTTTGTACATAAAGGCTGCTTTTTAAAAATACAAATATAATACTACTAGAATAAAATTAATAGAGTTACATTTAATGTTAAAATTTAATTGGCAACACTACGCTCAATCAACCAAATGTAAGATAAAATAAGCTTGTTAGAACGATTATAATAATTAAGAAAGCACTTCAATTTATCCAGAGATCCGTGCCAAGTACATGGAAATTAGACACGGCAGTAAATGATGTGTAACGCCGGCAACTTGAACCTAATTTCATCTTTCCCACGTTCAACCGCTTTATTACTGTTATGTCAGGCTACTAAAAAAAACGACGAGATTCTACAAATATTATAGGTAATTTTATATACATTTGTTCTGCGAGATTTATTTCATTTATCACAAATATGAATGGTTTATTTGATGATTGAAATATAATGAAAAAAGGTAAAGCGATTTACCATTATTCTGTTGTTATTAGTAAGGGTTGGAGCAAACTCTTAATCTACAGATGTATAATATTGAACATATTCATATTATTAGCGTTGGTTATTCATCATATATAATATATTATATTTAATGTATATTAACGGTTAAGTTAAAGGTATCGTTAGGTTAAGTTCAAGGTTGGTGTTTTGAGAATGGATGTGGATGGATTGTGTGAAAGACGATATGGTTAGAAAGAATGTTACTTGTGAGATGACGTCCGACAGAGAAGTATGGAAGGATAAGACATGCTGCGCCGACCCCAAGTAAAATTGGAATAAGGGCAGGATGATGATGATGATGAAGTTAAAGGTATCGATACATATGTCAGAATTTAGGAACATATATGACACACTAAGTCTAGATACTGCAGTGGACGGTTAAAGCTTTGATTATTTATTTATACGTCTAGACCGACGCTCAAACTTGAGAACGCATTGAAAAAAATTGTGACCAATGGTTAGTCGCTAAGTAAACGCATACTAGTAAAGCAGTATGACGTTTGGTGTTTGTCGAGTGTAGCTGACACGCAAACTAAGATATTAAAGTTGGCCGGTTCGTTTTAGTTCTATATATATAAATAATCTAAGGAAAAGTTAAAAAACGTAAACGACAGCTAAATTCTATTCATTAGGTATCATACAGTTGTAACGTGTACATTTTAGAATTTCGGTTTGTACTTGAGTATCAAGCATTTTTGAATATAATTTATTTCACTGAAATTCCTAATTATTCTAATACATTAACAGCTTTACTAATAACGGTTGTAAAGAGGGTGAGTTGATTACACGGCAACTTATCTCTTTCTTTCATAAGTAATTTGACACTTGATAGATGAAGAAAGGTCGGTCCAATCCAACATTTGTGTAAAACATTTGTAAATGTAAACTTATTCTGTAACTTGAAGCAGGAATGGCGTATAGATCTAATCGCTCACGAGGGCGAGCCCTTCAACGTTAACTTCATTAATTAAATAAACTCTCATACAATAACTCAACAAATAAACGGTTTTTTGGATAAAACACCGTCATAGTTTTAGACGGTTAACCGTTGAAGAGTTTTATTGTCTATAACCAATCAGGTCATGGTTGCCATGAGCCACAGGATCCCTTGTGCATACAACCATGACACCCCAACGCTGGACCTGCCTATGCTGGCCTCCAATCTAGAGGGTTTTCCGGGCACCCCTCAGTCCCTACACCATTTAAGGCCAGAAAGGTGTGCATATTGCCGACTCCCGACGACTCCCGGTCTTTAAATTTATTTATCTAAATTCAGATTAGCTGGTCAGCGGAAGAGAAGTAAGAAGACTATATCCTTCCAGCACCTCTTGCTTCCGTACAAAACGTTGAGGCCCCAAAATGCTGCAAAGCGGCACACTCTATCAGAATTTCTCACACTGTGTCCGAAGTCTTCCCAGACTCATGGCATATGGGTCACCTTCCGTCTGGCTATTACGTGCAAGTATATACCAAAGAACACATGACCGGTAAGCACCTCCACTGTCGTTAGGCTTACTCTTGGTGATACCAGTTCCTCATTCATCCTGCGAATCTATATTAGCTGGACACCACACCTCCGGAGCAGTAAATTTCACTCAAAGTAAAAAAAAAATTGTTTAAACTGTCTATTTACATAAAATGACATATTTTTCGTATAATAACAACATTCATCATGGAAAATTTAATTCAAATATTTTTAAGTACAAATCGATACAGCGTAATATAATTAATTGATAACTCCACTGACATCTACCTCAGATTGTCATGAATTTATTATTAAAGGATAAATGCAAACATAACAATAAATGCTCATTTATTAAATGCTGCAATCTGATTCGTCGCTGCGTTCGCATCGATATCGGATAGTAAATATACATTTTGTCCTTCATACTCCAGGAAAACGTGCCAAATATGTGGACACGACCTTTAATTATCCGCTGCTTCACAGCTTTTTGATATGACCAGAAACTAATGTTTACTATGTATTTATATATATACTGTTTTTATTTTATATATAGTGTTTTACTTTTAAACATATTATCGAAAATAATCCTCTATGAATCCAATCTAATATTAACGAACACATGAACTCATAGACATAATGTACAGGTAGAAACATTTACGAATGAATAATTAATTATATTTAAAAGCTAATATACAATACTTTTTTAAGTTGTTTTACAAACCATTACTGCCAGTCTTCTAGCTCCGGGCTGACTATTCGTTGACAGTAAAACCCAATTACTTTTTATTAGCCAGACCCGGGATTCGATCGTGAGGCCTTTTGATCATCAACACCAACGATACAGCCAAATACTACACCTATAATGTAGATATAAGCATTACTCTCAAAATTAATTTAATAAATATACAATAATTATTTATATTATAAATAATAAATATTGTATTTTATTACAAATATTTTATTTTTATACCACAATGGAAACATAATCCTGGACTTAATTTACGCTATATTAAAATCCGCGTTGCGATAAATGTAAAGGATTAAACTACATAACATATCTGTGAAATAGTTCATTATGATCATTCCTCTCGTAAGGTTTGCCAAAGCTCTTCTCGGTTCTTCCTTTCCCATCCAGTTGGATCGCGCAACTTTCTTCAAGTCATCGGTCCACCTGGGTGCAAGAGCTCCACCTTTTTTTAAGACATTTGTTTTAATGTGATATGTGGCAAATGAACAGGAGGGTCACCTAATGGAAAGTGACTACCACCGCCCATGGACATCTGCAATACCGGGAGGCTTGCAGATGCGTTGCCTTTAAGGAAGGAGTACGCTCTTTTCTTGAAGGTTCCCAAGTCGTATCGGTTCGGAAAAGGGTTGAATGTGACATTTATGACATGCAAATATGATGAATGAATTACATGATTGAAGCGGCAATGAGCTAGTCACGAATCCTAGATTGGAGACCGCGGATCGGCAAATGCAGAAAATGCAAAATTCTTTACGGCGCAAATTTCAATGGTCGGTGGTGATCGCTTACCACCCGGTGGCTAACTTGTGTATGCGTACCTCTAGTACAATGGTAGTGATAGATATATTAATAGTGTTGCAGTATTTTAAATCAAAGGACGAGAGGATTTAGTATTTTGGATCAAAGGATGTATGAGCAAGTTCACATCATCGAGTTGATCCAGTAAGCGTCTTAAACTGGGACTAGCACCATTCAATTTGACGTACTTAAATGGTGTTTATAATTTATGAGGATATATTACTGCACTAATGTGTAACATATTCCTTACCGCGAACCATTTGGCGAGTAAACGTCTACAAATAAAGAGGAAAATTGTTATATATTTTACTACGCAATAATAATCGGCCATCCACTCAACCCTTGGGTTATTAACATTAAATAGAAATATCTACAAGTGTTACGACATTATATCGTAACCTTTTGTGCAGTGTTCGTGGAATTAGCTATCGCTAGAATAATTCTGTTGACACAATACCCTCAGTCGTAAACGGTGAACAATGGATAGTTGTTCAAAGTTTATCAAAGTAAGTGACTATAAACTTGTTTTGGTAATGAGCGTAAACAAGGACATTGGTTAGGACTCCTTCGTCTCCTGCAACGTCGCCAAGTTAACGACGAACTGAGGATCAGATTTTATAGCTGACTTCAAATAAATATAATCTGCGATCCGCGATGAAATTTTAAGATTAAAAATCAAAACAAGCGACTCGTGTGACTGTTTGTTCGGTCGGTTATTTTTAAATATATGATGGATTTAAATATGCATTCCGGGGGCTATTTAGATGAAAATAATTCGAAAATTGTTGATAGCTTTTTGAATTTTACTTTGGTTACGTATATTAAGTAATTTATCTGCATTACTAACTATGTATACTTGTTGTCTTCCAGACAGAATATATTATATAGTTATATAATTGTATTTAATTAATATAACGTTGTATTTTAAATGTTGAAAAAGAGTAACTACTGGGTTTCTTGCCGGCTCTTCTCGGTAGAATCTACAGTCTGAAGCAGTGGTAGCTTCACTTAATATAGTTTTTAAAATGACCATTCATAAGTGCTTGAAAAAGCCTACTTGAATAAAGTGTATTTTGATTTTGACTGATGTCCACTTTATTGTACCCATGGATATCGTGTTCTTACAATCAATTTCTGTCGATTTTTTTTTAGTAAAAATATAGGTATATAAATTTCAAATCAACTGTCCCCACTAATGCTCAAGCATCAAAGACGCTGTTTTTGGCTATTTCTACATAGCTTTGACATTTGACTGGCAAAAGAAAGAAGTATAACAAAATCATCCAAGTCGCTTGTTACGACTGATAAAAAATGTCTAGCGTTCGTATGATATCTTGTCAAAAGAAAATATCAAAGAGATTCATCCCTTAAAAATAAGACGATTGTCGATGTCATTTTCAATCTTTAATTATTGATAACCTGGTGAATCAATTTAGTCATTTCCATATTATTTATCGTGAATCGCTATGGGGTTTTGTCCAGACCCGCGATATTGTGTACTCTCTATATTGCTTATATATATATTTGAATGGGAAGTGTAGTAACTAGAATATGACCCAGTCGAAATTCGAGATATAATTCTTACAACCCAGAATATAGGACCCTTATACCTATATACCTGTGTGACATTGAACATTTAGAGACGATTTCAGGTCTACCTTTCCGTTTAGAGAGTTGATGTTAGCTAAAATGTTACGCTTTGTTCCCTTAATACATTTTCATTTAGCAAATCAATACCTACAGCTAATCATAATTATATAAAAATAATACCTAGGTCTTCTTCGCAAAAATGATAAGAAGTTTTCAATTGTTATTCTTCAGCTTTATTACCTCAAATATCGATGGAATGCGAGTTAAACAAGTTTAACCGCAGTCGATGAACTTCCAACCATCAAAATATTTCAGCTTAGATCAGATGTCTACACGGCAAATGAGACGTTTTACGACGTATAAAACGTATCCTATGATTCTTTACCTACGTTTTATTGGTGCATCTTCATCAATATGCATTGAACGAGGATATTTCATATTTTGCATCTTAAAGCCGGTGAATAAACTCTGAACTGCTTCTAGATACTTGTCAGGTACAACTCGATAAACTACCGCAGATTATTCGGTATACATTTTAGATCTTGATTACGATAAAATAATAGAATCAAAGGGAAAATTACCCACTGTGCAAATCATGACTGCGTTTCCACGCAGTGGTGCGGTGTCAAAAATGTTTAAAAGTATTAAATTAAGATGTAATTTCGATTTTCTAGGCGAAAAATTAATTAACTCTCCTATCATTGGTGACGGGACTGGTTCAGAAAGAATAAGACATTTATTTTGGAGACGAATATTTGCGCCGTTTGTTCGCTTCAGCATTTATATTTTAGACATTTCGTAACATAGTGAAATACATTAATATCGAACCTTTCGAACCATGAATGATTATAAAGTGACGTACGTCAATTACTGTTGCTTAGTTTAATATTTACTATTAACAAATTTTGAACAACTCCGTATTAACTTGAACTACCACCAAATGTAATAAAGATAATTACTATAATATCTAATTGTTAAATTATATTAAATATTACCAATTGTGTTATATTTTATAACTCGATAGCTTTTATGTTTCCATAAAATTAGAATTGATTAAATATCTAGTTAGTTCGCTTGCATCATGTCTGAATGTGTTCTATTGGCTCCCGTTAGGGCTGGCAACACTTGAGCATTGAGTTGATAAGGTAGGACTTAGACTTTTGTAGTGATAGCGCCGGTCTATCTAGCTTCTCTTTCTCTTACGCATATGGCAACGGTAGGCAGGCTCCTCTCACTCTTTAAACATTAAAATACATAAAAAAAATTAACGCAAACATTATAATACATAAAAATGTTCTAACGCATAAATCATCAATACATTTTAGGCAATCCAATCAATAAGAATATACGCCATTTAAACCTGAGAATTTAAGACCAAAAAAATCAGCATCCCTATCTGCATTCACAGATCGATGAAATTGAGAACGTGTCGTCTGTACATGCCAAGCGAATCATTCAAAGATCTTCAATCTTAATGTCACTATGGTGGTGAATGTGTAATGCGTCCACCTACCCAGGTTATATCTTCATATCTATACATATAATAAAATTGGAGCGTCTGTTTGTAATATTAAAATAACCGCGTTTTACTAAATGCATCTGTATGTATACACGGTATATATACCTAAATAATATTTTTTACAATTTTTGTCTGTCTGTCTGTTTGTTCCGGCTAATCTCTGGAACGGCTGGACCGATTTTGACGGGACTTTCACTGGCAGATAGCTGATGTAATAAGGAGTAACTGAGGCTACTTTTATTTTAGAATTATATATAAAGTAATAATAAAGTCACGCTTTTTTATAAAATTCAAACGCGCACGAAGTTGCGGGCACATCTAGTATCTGAATATAATCTTAAATATTCAATGAAAACATTTCGTATTCTTATACATATATACTATTGAATTTTATTCTTATTTGCAAAACTAATTAAGTCTAAATCTCGTGAATAGCTTCCAATTGAAAACGGAAATTGGTTGACAAACAGAGACGAAAGTAATGCTGTTTTTTCAGCATTTTAGTCTCTCAGTCGGTGGAATAGACTCGATAAGCAACGTAATATAGGAAGGCATGAACTGTATCAATGGGAATTCATCAAGGCATCTTGTTTAAAACATTTAACTTAAGATTGAATTATACGAGACTCATTACAATACTATCTAATAACTTCTTCAGCTGTGGAACAAGATTATTTATTTGTTGTTTGTTTTTTAATAGAAAAGTGGTGTTTTAAAATAACTTAGATGTCATCATCTCAGCCGCAGGACGTCCACTGCTGGACATAGGCCTCCCCCAAAGATCGCCACAAAAACCGGTCGTGTGCAGCCCGCAACCAGCGGCTGAATGTATACCGAAGAAAATTAAATAAAGTCCATTCGAATTTCGTGTACAAGTATAATGTAAGAACATTTATTTCCATCGTGGATCGATGTGGTCGGGAGAAACTACTTTCCAAGTTGCTGTTGTTACAGTACACAAGTAAGTGCGCAAACATGGGCCACTTTCCTACTCACATAGTCCAACAGGAGAGGATCAGATACAAAGCCAACGGCTTCATATTCTTTTGGAAAAAAGTGATTGTAAACTCTGTCAACTTCCTAATTCCAAGGAAGTTCTGAGGATCTAAGGAAAACTTAGTAATATAGCCTTCGAAGTTAAGAAAATACCTGTTTACCATCTACTACTGACCCAAAAACTTACAAATACCTCTTACTCAATCTTAAACCTTTTTCTGATTATATCACAAAATTAGCCATTATTTAGCTTTTAATATTTTGCTGCTATTCCAAAACTTTTATTTACACTTCACGTTAAAAATATTAGTAATTGGACCAGTGAAAAACGAAATCAAATAAAGGTGTTATTTCCTAGCGACGCGACGTTCAAGTAAAATAAATATGTCTGAACTCGGAAATGCCGACCGACGAAGGTCTAGAAGTGAAATAATATTAGTCTGCTGCTAATTTCATATCGACGCTTACCCAAATGCTGCCACATTAAATAACAGAGAGTTTCTTCAAACTTTATATTTCTTTCGGTAAATTTCTCTTTGTGAAAAATATTTTACGATATCAAGCTTTATATGAAGATGTTTAACTTTGTTTTTCAATAATTATTAAAAGTTTTAACACTTTCTGGATTAAAATACGCTTATATAAGTCAAAACAATTACTGAGCTATTGTGTCATATTTACTGTCTACGTCCCCTTTAAGTACATTGATCGATTTGAGTAGGAGTGGTCGCTTTTAACAGAACTTGCGAGGTTTTAGTAGGTGTGATACATAACATTCATGCTTATAACCATTACAAGTTGAATTTAAAAAACGTGTGGTTTTAGCAGAAATATAAATGACTACTCTATCAGCGCCGAGTGTTATACCTAACGTACATAACGGGCCTGTAAGACCTCGAGAAGCGAGAATAAAGACTCGGGCCCACTTTGGTGCTAGAGGAATACGTTCATATCCACAGGGAAAGTGTTAGATTGAACGTATCTACGAGTGCGGTGGGTTCAAACATTGTAAAGAAATCTCGAACACCGTTATTTGTCATATGTATGGCTGCAATGGAAGAAGATAAAAAAACCACATCATCGACATCAACCAGACGGAGCCAGGCTACGCCCAATAGTAACGGTGCATGGCCACACTTAGAGAATATTACCGTAGGCGCTGTAATTTTGCTACACCCTGATTTAATTCCGTGCTTATCCTTGGATACAATGTGGTGTAATTATATATGTTAAACAACATAGCTAACTTTAAGCTCTGACGCAACTGTTTGAACGCATGTAAATAAACAATAAAAGTATATGACAAGCTCCATTATTCGCCGGAGATCTCGCCAAGAGATATCTAACTTTTATTTAAATAAACATTTATCTAAATATTAGTATCAATACCTATACAGTTTAGTATAAGCTCTAGTGCGTATTGGACTCTTCAGTACGCACAAGACGTATCACGTACTCAATGCGAGTGCGTCCCTGATGCAGGCTACCTGATGTTTTTATAAAGGAAACTTTAAACGAATAAAATTGCAGCTACGTAGAAAATTAAATTACAATATAGTTAAATGCAATTTCATTATTATATCTTTAAAGTATTTTTTACCATCTATATAGTGTTTCATCCAGTAATAAGCCTTTTAATGCACGTATTTTTCGCAAGATGAGATTTAAATTACTGATACTACTGATATGCCAAGTTTTACTCGTAATATAATCAAAGTGGAACATTATTATAGCAATTTCAGTTAAGTTTATGCTTTTGGCAAGTGTATGCTGCTCTCAGCCGAGAGAATACATTAAACGTCATTGCAATTTCTTATTTAGAACCGTGTACATAACTTAGGAAACAATCATAATGATCTGGTCGCCTGTAAAATATCAACTGTTCGTATATCATATACGAGTATACCTCACTATCGATGCTACAAGTTTTCTCTTTGCATAAGTTTATCAAAATATCAGTTAATATCGCTAATAATGTTATTAACCATATGAACTTATATATAAATATATAGCAAAAAGATATATCTACTGCCTCGTATGTCTAATGTCCCTAGTGATCTAGGTAAACCCTAGATCGGGTGAAATAATAGTAATTAGATATTTCTGTAGAAAAAAAATGCAGTCCGAAGTCTTTAAGTTTGTATACTATACGTCTTGCGTATTTGTCTGGGCTCCTTGAAATTGGCGGCCCTAACCGAAATCGGTCAAGAGGTCCTCATCAATTATATAGAAATGTGTGTAGTGAATAGTATTAAAACATTTTAAAAAAATCGACGCCAACCAAACAAGCGGTCCAATCTAACCGTAAGTCTCACGTCTTGTTTAACGCTTTACATAAGTCATTCTTGTGATTAAAAAAAATTTAAAGCATAACAAAAATTCTATCTATTTTTTCTATAGATTGCCTGGGAGAGATTTTATTCTTCAAATATGAATAAGTTCACAACTGGCGAAGGCATCAGGGAACCAATAAATATTATCAATTGAAATTAGTCTTCTTTCTTTAAAGTCGGCTACAACTGTATTCTGTATTTAATCATGTTTGGATATATATGGAAATATATTTCCTATGTACATTCGAAGATATGGAGATAGTTAAACGATAATTTATTAACTGTTTTATATAAAGAGTCGATTGAGTTAGTTCACGTACAGTATTACTAATATATACGGCTTCTAGTTTTACAATGTTAACATTGTACTTTACATGACTTCAGGAAGACCTCATAAAAGTGTATGTTTTAAAAATGTATCCAATCCATTGTACAATCCAATGTAGACACATTTCGGGTATATTAAGTTATCGATGTTTTATCGTCCCAAGAGCTCGATCCTGATGTAGGTAAGGTGTATGTATTCTATATATTGTACGTCATTTTGAAAGTAATTGTTCCATCTAATTGCTGTTCTCTCATTACGGATTTCTTTAAAATAAATATCGATATCGATTCCAAATATAACAGTGTGATTAACACCTAATTTAGTTTGTTGGTTTGTTGGTTGGTTGCTAAATTTAATTCAATAATTTAACATGACCATTCAAAAGCTTGGTTTATGAGTTTGCTTGAATAAGGAATATTTTAATTTTAACACCAATCTAAATATCACTACACAATAGCAACCAAACCAATCTTTATGTTATCAATTGCACTGCAATACTTATTTACAATAAAAGATAATAATTTGCAGTCGTTTATTGAAAATTCAAGCTACTCTGTGGCCTTATTGTGTAATATGGTTATTGTGTTATAAAACAGAATAAATAATTTTTTTCTTTCATTATTGAATTTCAAATGATTGTTTTTTATTTTATGTTATTTGAACACCTTCAATATATCAGACATGTTCATAAATGAATATTTATAATTTTAAATCTCGCGTTCCCATACAAAATAAATACGAACCACATTAAAAATCAATAACGAAGATGTAAAAAAATACTCAAATAAATAATGATTTTATTATTTTTAATAGTCCAGGAATGCAGACGAGCGAATGAGTCAAGCTACACCCATAAATATTGACACAAGTAACCAACTATGAGATCGAACGAGTTCCTTTCCTCGTGCCTGTAAAATTGCCTCAATGCCCTTCAAATCTGAATACAAAATACCGCGATTGCTGTTTAGTGGTTAAATAATTGGCATGTAGTACTTATCCAAATGTTTATGCGCAATGCCCTACCATCGGTCCTACAATCTGTAGAGCTAAATCTGCCCGTACCGACTTCGTAAGGATAAAATGAGATTTTCGTCTAATGACATATAAACATTCACCAACCGGTCTATAATATATCTATGTATATTTAAAAAAAAATTAAACATATTAACTTACTATATAGCCTATGCCTTGAAATAATAAATATAAATGAAGGTTCAATATTAATAGAAGTTTAGTTTTTGAAAGAATCCGAGATTAAAAGGGGCATGACATCTTAGCTCGTAAGGTTGGTGGCGATTTAAGGACTGGTTAATATTTCTTACAGCACCAATGCCAATGGTGGTGGTGATCAGTAATCGACAGGTGGTCCATTTATTCATTTTTTAATTTCACACAAATCAAATGTATTTTATTCAATATTTAAATACTACCACCATTTCGGAAAGTAGCCTCCAGCTAGAAGTAACGGCAAGAAACTCGCATAGTTGCAAACTAGTCTAGCAGAACTCCGACCGTGAGTTTTCTAATTGTTTATATTGCATAAATGACACTACTTAGTTTCCCTGCTAGGGCATGCAAATGGGTGCCCCACTGAAGTTTGGAGTCAAGGGTAATCCCTAGAAAGACCGTCGACTCAACAAACTCAAGTCTTAATTCTCAATCACTTAATAAATCAACGAAATGAAATAATTTTCATAAATTTGTATCTAGGTCATATTTGCATGCATTGCTTTGATATAACATGTAAAAGGATACACCCGTAATCAAAACGAGTCGCGAAAAAAACCACGTAAAAATCATAAAGATTGATATTTATTATATTTTCAATAAAGGCGCTGGCGCGCGCAACCAAAGAATCAATAAAAGGCATATTTTTATCTCATTTTGTGCGATATTTGCATTTATATGACACCCATCGTCGTCTTCGTTTATAAGACGTACACCCGTAACTTCGTTTGTATTGACTTTTTAATAAGGTAAGTATTTCGTTTTTGAGTCAGATCTGAGCTTTAATTATGAGACATTGAGACGTGTATTGAGAATATAGTTTATACATTTAAAGCTTTAATTAAAGTAGGAGCACTTTTTCTATGTTACCTTAAATAACTATAACAATCTTGTTTCTTTCCACAATATAACCATAGCGTTTATATCACGTTAGATATTAAATAAATGACAATGAAAACATTTTATTTTATTATCAGTATCCCGTGTGAATTAAAACAATAACAAAAAATAAGTTTAAATATTATTATTTTTTGCAATGCAATTTATGCAAAAATGCAATTTAATTTCTTAAATATTATTTATAAAGGAATTACTTATATTCCTATTTATACCTTTATCACTTGTGCTAGGAGTGGGGGACAATAGCCCGAGGGGTCAGGATCGATCCTGCGACTTTTTAAATCGCTAGGCGGCCCGTAAATTGACTATTGACTAATACACTAGCGCTAACATTGTAATACACTAGCGCTATTGACGCTTATTGTTTAAAACCGTATACAAATGAAAAAGATGGAGAGAAAGAGAGGGAAAACTCACCTGGAGGGAGCATGACGCCTTTGTCTTACGTGACGAACGAAGTAGAAGAGTGAACTCTACTGTAAGTCGCGTTAAAGAACTTCGTTCCAATAAATCACGATAATTCATTAACAAAATATATATTGTAATTATATTTTTAATTTAGAGTGAGTTTGTTGACTGAGATTGTCAAATATTGTAATTATTAAATATTCATATTGATAAAAACACATTGATAAAAAAGATATATTTAAAATTAAATTGTGATGCTGCCTGGTAAGTACTTGTTAATAAAAACATGCAAACACACAAAAATCAAGATAAGACACGCCAAAGGCACCATAAAGGCAGGCACAACATGTCGATAGAGAAACAAAAAATATAAACAAAATACAAAATAACCTATAGTATATAGTACTCGTGGCGGATGGTCTGACACATGTAGAACTGGAAGTGGAAGATTCTCGAGTAACAATGGAAAATTTACGAATCGATTACCTTACTCTTGTTTCTGTAAAAGTATTTCGTAATAAACACGCGGATCAACCACGAGGTGCGTCACTAACTTTTCTTTCAGTATGGCTTCACTCTTAGAACTTAATACCGATACGAACCTGTGGCTAAAACGCGTGAAATTTACCGGTTTAAATCCGGACAACCACCGCTGACTTTTTCATGTGCTTCATTCGTGTGTAACTCATTTCCTGCTCTGTGATGAAGTTGTACGAAACATATATTTTTCTGATTTTTAACAGCACTTTTAAAGAATGAAAATAGATCTGATAACTCATTAAAAAAACTAAACAACTCTTAAATTATTAAATTTCAAATAAAAACATCAATCTAAAATTAAAGTCCCACGTAAAGTTACAGCGCCGACCTCGTATGTACGGGAAGAAATCGATTCGACATTCATTTTGTTTATAACTCGATGTTAAAAAACCTGAATTTAAAACCACAATTGAAGTGGGGTAAAGTGAGTATGAATCAATATTGGTAATGTATATCATACTCGTATTGCCTGAGTAGCTGTATGAACATTATTCTCGTCTTGTATATTATTTCGTTACTCATTATATACCTAACTTCATATTTAATAAAACACAAATGTTAGAACGTTTAAACAATGTCGACAGTTTGCAATTTATTATATTTAAACTTTAGATTCTCATTTAGATGTTTTCTCATGAGGACAAACAAGTGTTTAATTAAGGTACAAAATATTAATACCTCGCTACAAGTTCCAGAGATACCCAAGTGGATACGGACAAAGTTAAGCACAAAGGAATAAATTTTTATAATTATACATAATTAAAATACATTTTACGAAAAAAAACGGAACATTATTATAAGGAGGTAAGTTTTTCTCGAAGTTTCCGTCTTGTATCACGATTCCGCGTAACGCTGATTGTGTTAATATAATTAGACTGTATATATAAAAAAAAATTAAGATTTTATGTATCTTGTTCACGTGTGAAGTTGAAGCGGGTCGCTAGTCTACCCGTATAATAAATCAGTTACAGGACTAAGTCTGTACGTGAAATATTTTTTGACGTGATTAATTGCTATAGTCATTATTACCGATACATAAAGACACGCCTTTTATTGCTGTACACTGACAATACATAGGATACTTGCCATGGCATACATAAAAGCATTACTTACTCGTACATTAAATCCACCTAATCGCATTAGAGCAAATTGGTGAAATAAAAATAGACTCCATACCTTTCTTTAAGGGGATTGGAGCTCTTTTTCCAGCAGTGGGGTATGGGATGTTGTTTGCTTACTAACTTTAACATTTAAATCGAGCTAATACCCACTAACAGGGTATTTGCCAAATATGTGTTTAGGCCTCACTAATATTGATTCTTACCATGAAGTTTTTGATAATGCTAGGGCATAGTTGCAGCGCCGTTAAAGTTATATTTACTGTCTATTTTTATATCGATATTCCCGTAATCAATGAATATCAATAATCTATGACTTACTTTTAAAGAAATAGTTCAGTTTTACACTTCGGAAAAGAATCAATACTCCATTGTTTTAATACACTTAGAGATAAGTTTAATATTAATAGAATTTTGTCACACTTGTAAAAAAAAGAAGATAATAAATAGAATAGCCTTACTAGGGTTGTAAGGGGGCGCATCTATTTCTCAGTGCCCCAAGTCATCCTCACCTGCACGTGGTGCACCCTGCTGATTAACCAACGAGGCTGTGATGACTGATTGAGGGCGGTATAACCATCCGAAACGGCGCAACTAAGTGACACAGACCGGTGAGGGTCGGAAGCGTCACCGGTGCGAGAAGTTGCGCCATGCGGTCACCAACCCGCATGCCCAGCGTCGCGACTATGGGTATTACTCACCCTATGATAAGTCCAAAGTACCTACGGAACGTGGATGAGAAGGACGTGGATGGGAGGCCTATGTTCAGCAGTGGAATAATACAGGCTGATCATGATGGTGATGAAACAGTTGACAATTCCTTTCCATCTTTTGACCGCCAAGCAGCAATTAATATTGCTGTTTCCTTTTCAAGTAGAAGACCGTAGTATGCGACACACCACCTCAGTTTTTGATTGAATAGTGATGAATTGAGGTCGTGAAAAATTAAACGATATTTCATACCCAATATGATTAGCACTTAAGTAATTACTACTATGCATTATCTATTCAAAGTAATTCATTGGTATATTTACATAGCTACAGAGTCATGAGAATTCTCTTTTTTTCATTAAAAAAATACATCTTTGCGATAATTCACTTTACAACTTCTAAGAATTCGGATGTATGAGGGAGATTTTTTGCCTTTTTAACGTAAATATTATGGATATAAGAGTTTTAATATTTGAATTAAAAGTAAGATCTCTTACTTGTATTAAATTTATTAATATGTACTAAGATTTTTTCTGGCATTTGAAATGCCGCTATAAATCTATAATTCGTATACTATACAATACGACTGTCGCTAAAACGTTCCTATTTGTCATGATCCTCATGACGGTTAAATGATATAGAAATTGATGTGCAGCGTGATCTAGTTTCGAGAGAGGAAAAATTATACACCCAAACCTTTTTCGTGAAAGATACATATGTACGCCATCTTTCATAATGTTCAGTAAATTATATTTTCTCTAACACCACCAAAATCAATATCTTATGAGAAAGATTGCGCTAGACTGTTTTCGAAATATCGTTGGGCATCACGGTAGCATGCCCACGCAATCCCGTGTCGTTCCCTGAAGAGATAGAGTGGGTCCTAGTGGGTTTTAGTAAGATCCGGTGGGCTCAGCACCTTCAAATCCCACGCTATAATAACGATAATGCGTTTTTTCAAAAAATATTTCGAAATTTCCTTTTTTAGAGTACGAACTACCACAATATTCAGTTGCCCTTGTACCATTGACATTGTGTTTGGTTTTTTTTCCAATTTCTCTGATGCTTTATGGTCTTAAATAACTTTTATACTTAATGTTCTCCGTATTAAGCGTCCACACCATGGGTAACCTTTCAACTTTTTTGTCACGAGACTTATTTTTAAATATTCCTTAAGTACTCATTTTGTATACTCTCAATAGCCACTCACGTGTCCATCACAACATTCTTCTCTCGATATTCATCTGTTATTTTAATAGTCTAAGAATCCGATCCATACATGACGCGTCTAGAAACAGTTTCTAAATTTGTTACCATTAGTTTACGAGGTGCTCAAGTAATCCCGGTGACCTGTCCACTTCGCCCCCCCTTAGCGAATTCTATTATTTACGTGTCGAATTATTTCACCTTCGTTTTTACAAATAAACTGTGCTACTGAAACTCGGAGCAGACTAATATTGGTAAACTAAGAACGGTCGTTCTTCTTAAACAGTAATTTCATAAATATAAACGTCCATCTTGGAAATATAAGCTCATACATATTACATAAGCTTTCTGATAATGAAAAGCGAAAATAAAAAAATAGTTTTCGAAATATTGACAATGATAAATTTAGCCCGCCGAGTTTCCTTTCGCCTACACATCAAATATTCTGCCTTCACCAGCAACACTTAGGATTATTGTATTCCGGTTCGAAGTGAGAAAGTGTAATTACAGGCACAGGGGACATGAGATATGGTTCCCATGGTCGGTGGCGCAAAGGCGATGTAAGGAACACAAAACACACAAGTAATACTTTTTCAATTTAATGTACTGATACGAACTAAACTTTACTCTTTAGAACACGGTAACATTTGTAGAGGATGAGATTCATCAATTTAAATCAATATTTATTTAAGAAAAACTAAAAATGTGCGTTAATATCGTACACAGCGATTCTATTCATCTTAAACTCGACGCATTGGCTATTAATGTGTAGTCGGGGCATTCATTAGTGATGACTGTGTACACTGATCCACGTAATAATCTAGCCAGAAACATTTATTCGTACCAAATATTTCTGGGTTTTATAGTCTGTGTACTTGGATGCCTCCACTTAGGAATCATTCTAGCATCAATTTATTTCAATATATTTTTGATACTCGTTCTAGTCACCTCAGATTTGTGTCTCTCAACGGCCGCACTTTGAGAATATATAAGGAGTAGTTTCTTGTGTTTCGGTGGCCGTCTCTATGTATAAACAACAGCGTGAAGTTATGCCTTCCTAATATAAATTAAACTACCAGATCTAACTATGTATATAGGTATATTTACAATCAAGATTCACCGATATGACACTTTTCATGTTATACGTGTTGTCATTTGTTATGAGCAATGCCTCTATTAATAATATATGTATATAAGTTAATATTTATAACGCAATCGATTTTTTTACTTTTTAATTATAAATTAATCGTAAAAAATATTAAAATTCTTAGTTTTAAAAAAGTGTTTTATTATTAAAATATTTGGTTATATATAAAAAGTACATGACGGCTAAACTTACATATATAATTTTTTTTTATATAATGAGAGAGTTCAATGAACTCATCGCTGTCCAATTATTAAGTGTATAGAGTTAGAGTAAAAACTTGTAAAATCAGGTTACAGGATGAGATAGACTTTGGTGTTAGGTCTCAAACCTAGTATTCTTGTCACTAAAACTCTGTACAGCGGCGTAATTGCTTTTGCATGACGATGCTGTTTATATTAAATTACTTACATGCCTCAATAGCTCAATGGTGAAAGTCACAAATTCAATCCTGGACCCTTAGCCTAATGAGGTACCACTTCTAAAACAAAACTATTTTCTTAACTTATAGGAAAAATAAGAATAGATCTAGAAATAGAAATTATCTGAGCAGTTTTAATATTTTTATAAAACAAACATATATGTTTTTTTATTTAATAGTTAGGCGGATGGGCCATTCTTTGCATCACACCAATGGGCCACCAACTGTTGAGATGTCACCCTTCAAAAACAAACACAACAACACTAATTGCAATGCTTAGTATTCACCCATCAGATATTCTTGCGTAGAATGGTTCTTATTCAGACGGGCTTGAATATAGACCTGTCACCATATAAATTATATTTATATCATTATTTTACAAGAGTTGCTGACTGTGTATATAATGACATAATATTCCAAAGATATTAAACTTTCAAAAACTTCTTTAAATAACAAAACCTCAAAAGCACTCCATTCCTTCTCGTCAATTTCAGCAGAAAACGTAATTGATAATGTAGCCGAGTGTACCGGGCGAAGATCAAAGTGAATTACGTTTATAAAACCAACGACCACGGCCGTTTTCTAATTAGATTCGTTCCGTATCACAGGAACTTTACGTTTTATTTATAGCCACCGTAATTTCAGTGTCGATAATTCAAAAATAGGGCCGACAAAATGAATCCAAGAGCAACTTGGTTTAGTAACAAGTTTTCTCGGAGCTACGACCTTCGTCCTTTTTAAACCTTCTGATGGAGACTGGACTACCTAGATGCATTACCTATAGTTAATGGGTATTAAAGAATAACTTATATTGCTACTATATAAATAGTGATCTGATGGTTTCGCTCGCAATTTAGTGTATAATAATTTAGCCTGCCTGCTTGCTTGGGGTTCATTGTTCAAGCTTGCTTCTTACCAAATTTCATCAAATTCAGCGGTTTGGCCTACCGGTCTATAACTTCCTACCGGGCACTTGCTTCTGCCCAAAGGGAGAACCAGCCAACATGAATCTCTTTCTCTTGATTTATTATTACACTAACAATTATCTTTCGTATATCAAATGAAGATACACACTATCAGCGACAGGTACTTCTTAAATAAATTATTAATCAATAAAATAATAAGTAAACTTTTAAAATATTTTTAAGATTAAATCATTTTATACGTTACGATACTTTACACGTTAAGATTATTGTAAAGTTTCAAATGGATATTATTGGATGCTTAAAATATATCTGGCCTAGTGGCCGAGTTCAAACCCGTGCAAGCATCCTGAGATTTGGTGTGTTTAACTTCTGTTTTTAATACATTTTTTTCGTCGGTGCGATACTGTTACAATAATAATGGAATAAACCCCAAGCCTTATCCACATTTTTCCACAAGAACAAATTGAAATGTGGAGACGTGTGCTGATCAAACGGTTAACTGTACCTTTAATTCACTTAAAATATTTAGCAAATTCATCGGTAAATAATCAAAGTGACTAATTCAACGTATAAACATGAAGCGTTATCGCCAATGGGCGTGAAAAATCATAAAATCATAAATTATTAAGTCATAACTGCACAAATAGTCCTGTAACACAAACCACTCTGAACCGGCTTGCGGATATGAATTACACTCTCGGAATTTATTTCGTGATTCTCTTTCCATCCTGATGTTTTCCTTCGCAGAGCACGAGATGAATTGTGAACACAAAGTTAGAGCTCAGCTAAACTGAATTTAAGCCAGTCTTAAAATATTGATTCCCGCAGATTACTTGTATTCAATGTGCAACGATTGAATTAAACATATCCGATAAAAAGTTTTAATGTCACATGTACTGAATTCGTCGCGTTTCAAATTATTTACCTAATTTTAAATTTTATTCATTCATTCATATATATGCATTTATTTATCTCTTTCTGATATCAGTATTTTTTCATCCAAAAGAAAGAGACAAAGCATTTTTACCTATTATACTACGTTTATCAGGTAAATTAATAACGACGTATAAATATCTCTAACTAACTCCTCGTCCTTTTTTAGGAGAAGGTTTGGAGCTTACACCACCACGCTGCCACCACGTAACTGGTGGAGACACCTGACACATTCCCATTTCCTCATGGTATTCTTCACCGCCAAATCAATGCTTTGATGAGCCAATTATTAATTAAAGAAATCTTGAGTTGAGAAACACGTGTTCTAGCCACTTGTAAAACATGAAAACAAATTTATTAAGTTGTTCATTTTAATAATAAAATAACATAATTTATCGTAATGTATTAATTAGTTATTATGAATTTAATTTAGATCTAACCCCATTCGAAACATCGAGTAGTTTGACAACAGGCTTTCAATCGTAATGTGATCAATCATCGGGAATTGGAAAGTAATTAAACAGAAACTTCGAGCCGCAATGCCGTCGCCTTAATCGTGGTTTCTGCTATTCATTTTATGATAATCGATGCTGTGATTTCATCATCGATAAACTTTGATATATCTTGTTTACGTAAAGAAATTATTACATTATTTTCGTAATACACGTAAAATTTGTCAACTATTGGAGTACCGTTAATTACAACAGAGATAAATAAATTTAAATTAAGCTAGTTACAAAAGTATACGTATATACCCTACCCTACCCGCCCTGGATTCGCACGGGTGCAATTCGTTAATAAAGAAAATGACAAGTTGCGTTAGTAAAATAATATTAAGTAGGTATATTTATTTTATCACCTTTATTTATTTATTTAATAAAATACGTTATAAATGAGAAATATTTATGAATAATATAAAAACTGGTTTGAGTCGTAATTTTATTGCGAAACAAATTAAATATTTTCAATGGCTCATAGATTATTTGGATAATTTTACCGGCTTAGGTGAAAAGGTGAACGATTTTTTTGGTTGCACGTATTTTTAAATCGGTTATATCTTCCAAAGTATTCATTTGAATATTGTAGTGCAAAAATAGTGCAAAAAAAGTGTACTATTAGCTAAACTCACTAAAACTAATATCTGAATAAGTATTAATAATTATTATTTAGTATTTCACTAATCTGTAATAGATAAAAATACTGATTATGATTTTTTTTATGTTTCTTCTGAGGTTTATGGTTAAAATACGTAATACGCGTTAACTACGTAAACATACGAAAACAGATTTTTGGAGAAAACACAAACACACTTCCGCCATTTGTACAAGTTATATGCACAAGTTGCACGTTAATCGCTCTTTATATTTGTAAAACCCGTATCAAATTCAGTCGAACGTCTTAATTAATAATAATTAAGTAATTTACAGTATTTGATTACGATCGAGATACTGTTATGCCTATTACAATGATCTATTCGCCGCTAATAGAGCTATCTAGGCGAAATGTAACTTTTCACGAATCTATTAAACGAATTAAAGTCCCAACGTATTAAAGTACAGGCTGTGCGTTGAAATATTCACAAACGACGAAGACTCCTAATAATGTGATTAGTATAAATACTATTCACTATTCACATTATTAGAATAATAATAAATAAATTTATAATAATTATTATATATATATATATATATAGGAACGAAATATATTGCATACGGAGAATGACGTCATACCGTTTGTCGTCACGGCATACGAGCCGGCTTTACCTCCAACGTCAACATATGTATATTTCAGATCTAAACAAAACTTGAATGAAATTAACATAATACGAAAATCAGCAATATTGAATCTTAACAGTTATTTTAACCTTAAAATTTTAACTTGCAGAACACATTGTATGTGTAAGTTATAACAAGTTCTTTGAAATCGGCTGGCGATATATTTCTTACAAAGCGCCTAGGGAATGCTAGACATTCACATTTCCACAAAGGAGACCAATAAAATCTAAAACTTGTGCCGCTTTAACACATATTTAACATTTTCATGTTGCTTTGTTGGAACAAAGAACTGAGTAATGACTTATTAAGACTTTATTTATTCACTTCGCAATATGTTTAACCTATTTTCACATATGAATTTAAAAAGTATCTGAATGAACAAATTCTAAAAAATATTAGGAAGTAATAAAAACTCAAATAAATATTAATTTTATTAATAATGTTTACAATATTTTTGTCGAAAAGGCCTAGTGGCCTATACCTAAACGAAGATTTCAGAATCAAACCCGGCAAGAGTCAAAGAATTTTCAAACAATTTCAATCAAGCATTATAATGAACAACGAAATATGCTGATGAGTATTGCCAGCTATAAAATTTCTACTTTCGTTAACAAATTAGAAATATTCGAAATTGTAAGTAAATTGTGTAACGATTTTTATTTATGTTATTCTGATTTAGAGATGGTTCAGCGGCAATTACGATCCAGCTCATAATTGTGCCGCTAAAATGTATTGTGTTAAAATAAAAGTATTTAAATCTAATTGAACTGAGTTTGGATTTATTAAAATTGTAACTAAAAAATAATGTTTCGGCGGTAATCAAAATAAAAAAGAGATGTGTCATGGGACATCCGTGTGGAACGAAGTTGCTTTCCAAATAAATTATACATTAAATAACAGAACGAAATAAATGAGCAACACTTGAAAATACAAAGACATAAAGAGACATTTTCTGCGTCGCACAACCACTCTGTGGAAGCTTTCGCCGGCGGTTTTTCCGAACCGATACGACTTGGGTACATTCAAGAAAAGAGCGTACTCCTTCCGTAAAGGCCGGCAACGCACCTGCAAGCCCCCCGGTGTTGCAGATGTCCATGAGCGGTGGTAGCCACTTTCCATCAGATGAGCCTTCTGCTCGTTTGCCGTAATATAAAACCGTATATAGTCTAGTTATAATCTCAATAGAAAGAGGCAGAGAGGTAAAAAGCAGAGCAAAAGGTCGTCTGGAGCGAGCTTAACGCATTTTCCTTATGTGATGGTTTCCACCAATTCACTCTACTGTAAGCCGCATAGAAGACGTTCCAAAAATATTTGAATGTTAATTCCTAATCACACTCGAATAACTGAATGAACTCTAATTAAAATGACTTTCAAGGCGATGTCCTAGAGAAAAACACAGTTTATGTTTCTTTTCTGATTAAAAATATTTAAAATTATAAACGTTATTTAAAAAAGGCAAGTAACAGCTACCTACTAATAGTTATTAATACCAATTAATAATTTCACTCAAACCGTAACATAATACTTACACCTTCGTATTGTAAGTTATTCTGTAAAATATAGCCACAATATAGATATAGCAACTATATTATGAGGTTTGTTTCAGAACAAGAAGTTCTGCCGTAAGTTGATGAATTTTTGCTAATTTTGTTCGAATTGTCGTAGTAATGGCAACACTGGCAACTTTACAAACGACTGGTAACAGTATTAATGAGTGCAATTACCACCACACGACTGGTTCTGCCTGCACGGAGATATATGACTATTAAAGCTATCGCAATAGAGGTCATATTGCTATAAAACATCATGTGAAACAAGTCTCACTCATTATAAGTGCTCAAAGTTTCAGAGCAATGCAATGTCGCTGTCGCGGGCGGTTCCTTTGTGGGTCGGAAAATTTCAGTTACGTGGCTTGTTGTAAATTCGCTTTTTGTTTTAGGGTTTTTAAATTTATATTGCGTACAATATGTTTTTAAATATTCCTGTCGGAAGTTGACATTTTCATTTCACATTAGTTTTATATACAGGCGTATAAATGAAACGGGGTAATACTTTCTTAATGCATAACGCAGCACTAAACGTAGTTCAATGAATAAAATTAGCAATAGAACAAACAAAAAACTGTCGACATTTCTAATTACATGACTTGACTAACGACTGTGTTTATAGAAGCCGATTTATGTTGACTAAGAATGGACCATAAATGAATCTAAAAAAATCATTGAAAATTAAAATTCATTCGTTAATTTTAACACGATATTTAAGAATAGACAGACTTTTATTAAATAGATTTTGGTTGCGTCAATTCCATTTAAAGTTTTTTCATATATTACATACATTTCACCGTTAATTGACTAAAGTCAAATAGTGTGAACGCGGCTTTAAGCGCCATAAAGTTTTAAGGTGGCCCAGTGAACTTAGTTCAGCCCGAATCGATTTTTGATCGAATATGCTGGTAATGACACACTGTCAAAGTAATCACATTCAACTAAACAAATTCCATAAAATAATATAGAATCAAAGGGATCGAAATTTACGTTACAAATATGTTTAAATATATGCCTGTAAATAATTCAGTCGCAAAAAAGTTCGGACATTAATTACCAAATTCCGAATTCTTTAAATAAATATTATGTCAGAAGACGTTGAAGTTTTACAAATGCGCGATGCTTACAAACTAATATAAATAATATGATAATGTTGCTCGTTATGGTCGCTGTTCTAACATGAATAAATAAGGCGTATTATACTAAGAGAATATAGTTATATGAGAAAAAGGTGGAGTTGATCGTTAATCTGTTTGTTGCTCTCTATACAAAGCATAAATTTAATTATCTTACATTGTAATACACAGTAACCACGAAGTTGCTTGTCGAAAGAGATCTCGTTATCACTTTCTACACAATTTTATGGGGCGATGCTATTTAAGATATACGGTGGTTGGTCTGAAGTGTGTGTGAACATGGAAGATAACCTCTGAGATCCCATCTTTTGCCCATTGACGGCTTGTAACGGAGGGGTTAATAGTTTTTGCGGTGAGAGGCGACTAAAAATTAACAAATAGCCAACAGCCCTGTTTTCCTATCATTTAAAAATGGTCCGCGTGTACAAGAGACTTTAACCACACCAAGTGTGTTAATCAGCATATTCAAGTGTACATTTAAGATTTAACGACTAGACTTAAATTAACTCGTGGAACTTATAATACCAGTTCCATAAAATAATATAGTCTTCTTAAATCAAAATCAAAATATACTTTTTAAGGAAGATTTGACAAGCACTTTTAAATCGCCATTTAACAAACTATATTAAGTGAAGCTACCACCGGTTCGTAATGTAGATTCTACCGAGAAGAACCGGCAAGAAACTAGTAGTTACTCTTTTTCAACATTTAAAAATACAAAGTCATGTTAGTTAAATACAATTATATATGGATATATCCTGTCTGGAAGTCAATAAGTAAAGGTAAACTTAGGTAAAGTTATCATTTTTATAACGAGTGTTCATTTAATGATTCATTTGTGTAATCAAATAATTTCTAAGCCCTATAATACCTCGTCTTATTGTCTCCGCTAGATACCAGAGGGCTTGTTCATTTTTAGCCAAGATTATTCGCAATTCAACGGAGAAATGCTCGTCGCATTCTTGCCAGCTTTCCTCGCCCATCTTTTGTACAGTAGCTATTTTTAATATTAATTTGTATATGATAATTTAAAATCTCAATGCAAATTTACTATAAAAATTCTTAAATTTAAAATTCGGCTTATAAAGCATCAACTATTATACAAAGATTTTATAATCTTGAAAAACTTGTAGTTAATATTAATATATTTAGATATACCGTTTTGCTTATTTATGAAAATCTTCTCGGTAAAACATGCAATGGTAAAACATATATATATTATATATATTTAACTAAATTAGACAAAAATGACAATCAAACATTTCTTGTATAAGTCTACTTCAAGAAATTATATTCAGATTTTTTTAAATTTATATTTCATAAGAGTCAGAGTACGCGGGCAAAGCCGTACGTTTCAACAATGGAACTAATTCACTGCGACAACAATATACGTAAGCAATTTAAAAGTAACATTAATTAGAAACAAAAAAACTCCCACGTCGTTTGAAACTTTTGTCCCTTACTAAATTTCAATTGAAGCCTCTATCAATTTATTAATAAGCATTAATTTGTTTATTCAGCAGAAAGTTAAATGTGTGGATGTCGTACATACATAAAATATACTCGTATGTACTTTATTGACTAGTCTCATGTATTTAAACATAAGCTGTATTTTTATTCAAATTACTGAAATATTTTCTAGTTTACTTAACGTTTTTAAAATAAATATTTTAAATATGTATGGTTTACATTTGACTAGAAGTCCGAAATAGTCAGCAATGTCTCTTTAACTTTTCGAATTTGTACTTCTTTATTCACTGATAGTAAAATTTTACGATGTAACCGAAATACGATAAAAATAACACTGACGTTAGTTGTGAAACAGAGCTAGATATATTCTTATTCCTATAGAAGAACGAATAATATATATAAACAAACATTATATGTAAATAATCCTCGCAATTTGCCAATAGCTCGGCTATATTATACACAACTAACTTTTCCACTTGACTATGTCCTCTTTAATTTTACTTCTAAAATTCCGATAACAGCTTCGTCGATGTTCAAGACGTATATTTTTTCGCAAATGCATAATGAATATCATAGATTTTATTCAAGCATTCAACCATTGGTATCGCGTCAATTTAATGCTAAATGTTATTTGGCTTTTGTCTTCTTTTGGTTCGAATAGGCTATATGTTCACATGTACTACGATTACGACTACTACGTACATACGACTACGGCTGATCAGGCAAATTATGAAAAAAAAGAAAACAAAATTGCTATATAGTTAACTATCAAACTCGTATTACAAAGAAGACTCATATATACATAAACGCCCTTTTTTAAGTTATGTATAATGACTGAAATGACACTTCTTTTATGTTGAACCACTCCGCAAAATTTTAACTCAATGGGAATGAAATGACGTAACGGGGAAACTCATGTATGGATGCAGAGCGAAGAGGTACTGATAGTGACTACCAAGGAAATAGTCGACTACAGCAGATGGTGTCTCAACATGGATAGGCTAAAATACTATCCAAATCAGTTCAGGAATTCAGAATCCCACTACTAAACGCTTAAAGCAGTACCAATGTCTATGGACAAAACTTACCACGTACCGGCAGGTTTCCTACAAAAATCGCAATCGTAAAATCGCTCTTATGTCTCCGCGATTAAAATTAGACCTGAGGCAAACGTTTAAGCGTTGAGTGAGCGTGACCAACAAGGAACGCACACACTCTCAACACTGGGACAGATAACTGTTTGATTAAACACAGTTTTAATTCATTCATAACTTAAGTACAAGATACGAAACTCATATCTGTATGTAACTGATCTTTATCCGGAACATATACGTCGGATAGCTTGTGTCAATCAATTATTATGTGACTACCGATAAATTGAAGTTACGTAATGATGTCATCAACAGAACAAGAAACTCATCTGATTGGGTACGCATATTTTCTTAAATTAAAATATTTAAACTATAATCAATTAGGAGAAAAGGCAACTGGCACAGAACAATAAAGAAAAAACAACCAAAAGGGTCAATTATTGCTGTAATCCTGAAATTTACGTTTGTTTTATATTATACATTTTATATAACCACTCACAATCAAAATAATATCGATGACACGGACAACACTTCTATGGATATTTGATAGAAGAAATAAAAATCTAGATGTCACGGGACACCAAACAATAGTAATACATCGAAAAAAAATTGAGCATTACAGAGCTTAGTGCCGTTTGCCGTCACGACATACGACATATAAAAAAACATATGCTTGCCTGAATATAAAACTCCTGAATTTTAAGCGCCAGTTCGCTGCTTCATACATTGGGTGGATTTTATTAAAAGTCCATATGTATTCATACAACATACATATAATATATTTTGTTTTGGTATATTATATTATATGAAGTAGCTAATTTATCATCGACGGAAAACATTTTATATTTATAAAAGCTTAAGTTATAATGACATTAAAGTTATAATTAAATGTGTGAATTCGTTCGTGTGCTTAAGGCTGGACGGGAACACGCGAACAACACATTTGCCGCGGAGCTTTGCTGTGCTTTAATAAAAGCTCTATTAGAGCTTTAAACCAAGAACTTAGGTATTAACTTTAATACTAGTCTATTAATCATAACACTGGTTTTATAATTTCGTTGCTCATTTTTATAATTGTTATGTTCAGTTTGTTAACAATATACGTAGTTTTTGCTATCGTTCTCTAGCGACAAAAAAATATATACACGTGCAGTTGTAAAATAGCTATTTAAGAAGCCGTTTCATAGAAATATTGGTTTTAAAATTCGGTCAAAAACATGTTCGTATATGATGTAACCAAGTCACAGGCATTATTTCCATTGCAATTAATTTTATCTATACTGATATATACGCAATGGATTTTTACTGAGTTTTTGAATTTAATAATAAACCTTAAAAAGGTTTTAAGACATTAACTATGTAGTTACTTAATAAACATAAACGGTCGATACTAATCCGGAGGCCGCGTTTACTTATATTAGATAATGTAATAGCAAACTCCATCTTTCAGTACCTACAGCTTATTAGCCTCTCGAGGCTTCTAAGGAAGATCTAATTCTAACCTGCACTGCGAGGCTTCCTTGACTTATAATACTCAGGTCATGAGGCACCTTCACATTATAATCCTCTTAGCATTCCGGGTAGCTCTCCCGTTTATTTATTCTATACTTTATTACAAAGCACGAAAATAATATGAACTTATATATTTTAAGGGCAGGCTTAATGCTACAAGGATTCAGTCATCGGGCAATCAAGGAAGGAAAGGACATTTTTGACTGATTGATTGAAAATAATTTAAAAGTGAAACAAATTATTCTAACATCTCCTTCTTGTCCCTGCCTCTGTTCTAAAGTATTTGGGGATCGGTGCAGCGAGTCTTTTCCTTCCATCCTCCTCTAATATTCGTCATCTGATCGTTCACATCCATCTCTCTCATATAGGGATCTGGAGGGGGGCCTTAAATACATAATATATGACATGCTTAAAATGAGAGAGAGAGAATTTTTTTTTTTTGAAAAATGAAAACCTTTTAATCTGACACACTATTTTCTGACGCGGACGTTTTCGCAATCAATAGCATTAACTCTTGATATAGACGATGTAAAAAAATTCTCGCTTTCGCTCGAGTTTCGTCCTAAATCACATACGACGTTTGTTAAGTTAAAAAAGGTTTTAGCCGCCGTGCCGTGAAAGCATATAAAGCCGTTAGTCCCGTGTCTGATCTCTCTCTGGTCACGTGGCTATGACGTCAGATGGGCTTTCAGTGGGGCGATGAAACAAAGAGAAAAGAAAGTGTGAGTGTAGTGTATTGAACATCAGCACACAAAATTGTCTTCTACAGAGTTAGATTGTCCGTTAAAATTGGGCGTCTGGTTTCTTTTTTCAAAGATACATAGGCGGACTAGCAATGGTTCACCTGATGGTAAGGGATCTTTGCCAATAAACATTTATTTTATTGATTGATTTTACTTCGCTCGGCTTGGCGCCATCTATTAAAATACTCGGGCGTAACCTCGTGAACTCGCTTAGCCAATAGTGCACGGGCTTACCGTGTTTGTCGATTGTGTAAGTGTGTGCGTGCGATTCTCAAGGGCTCTTAGCTCTTGTAGTCCTCTTCAGAAATATTAACCATTGCTGGCATCGAAAACAACCTAAGGAAATAATATATAACGTCCTAAATACCAGTAGTTTTTTTTTTTGTTTTACGAGGAGTAAATGCATTTACGCATGCAGCCCGGTCGGGGGCCGGGACGGGTATGTGGGGCTCAACCGGATCTAATGTCCCGTGCCAGGGCACGCTAATGCTAATGCCCTGACCTACCCACTAAAACCATCCTCGGGTTTCCACCATGCCGCCGAGTGGTGAGGCCACGGGATCGCCAAGGGCATGCAACCGCGACCGCACCAGCAGCAGCCGCCGTAAAGCGGCTGAATATTCATGGAAAGCGCGCCTAGTGCACGCCTTCGCCCTCATCCTCCACGTGGGAATGTGGCGAACTCCCCCGAGTCCGCCACTGGAGGCTGGGCGTCAACGAAGGTAACGCCCTGCGGCGGATAAGATGGTAGGTTCCGCCGCTGACCGCCGGTGTAAAACACCTGGGAGGCTCGAGTAGCGAGCCCTCCCACTCCCTCCTAGCCAACGAGGCCACTCACATGGTCCGCCCTGACGCCGATCAGGGACGTACCAGGAGCGGCCCCGCGGCATCCCTCCCGCCAGTCTTAGCCATGGCCGACGAGCAAGCTCAAGCCGGCCCCGTTGCCCAGGGTACACCACGAGGAGAGGTGACTGACATGTACCCCAAATACCAGTAGTTACACTGGCTCACTCGTGTAGAATATGTGACGAATGTTGTACCTATACAGACCGAATTTCACAAAGGAAACAAATCACGTCAACTGAAGAAGTTAATATTAACATTATTACAGTTACAATAACAAAAATAATGTACCTAATATTTATTTATACAGTTAACTTTTTAGTATTATATTTAGTTCGCAAAACTTCAATTATCTGATATAAGTTTAATAGTTAGTCGTGAGAAATTAATTCAGCTCCAACCCTTGCTATAACCGTGTACAATATGGCAGGTATGTGTATAGATTACAATTATTTATTATTAAACGTGCACTGAACGCGACCCACTTTGTATTAACTTAGACATGCATATTGACTCCTTTGAACTATACCGAGGGAAATCTTTCATTTTCCCGTCTATCTACCGGAACGATTGTTCTCGCTTCTTGCAGATTCTTTCTTTGCGATTATAAAACAAAACACTTATACGCACATACATGTATCTCAAGCAAATTGCTGACAATAATCGTTATTATTAATGTAGTTGTACACAGACTTTTATCTTGTTGTCACCTGTGTCTTCGCTCGCATCAAGGGCTTGATCGTCAGGTATTGTTTGTATTAGGTAGAAAAAAGTAACCCATGTCTTTCCTCGGGTTTGAATCTTGCTTCATACCAAAATTTTATCAAATTAATTTCTCCACAGACGTGTTATCCGTCATCACAGTAGCATGCGAAAGGAGAGGGCAGCGCTGGTTTTTTTGTGGGTATTCCGGTGTATTTAGCGCAGTCCTGGACACCGGCGAGTCCCACATACCCCTCCACTTTACAGGGGGAAACACGTAATGCGTTTTTCCAGCGAAAAAAAAAAAACGTGTTGTCCGTGCCTTTAATATACCTTATCTTAAGTTTTAGTATTTGTTATTTATAAATGAGCTTGTATATTTTTATTACCAGATTGCGTCAAAATCTATATTTCGATATTTAAAATTATTGATGACATACTTATTTATATTTGTAAAGTAACAACCTTTAACTCTTGAGCAAGGGTCTACGTCGTCGTCTTACGTCGTCCTTTTTTTTATGTCATTGGTGGCAAACGAGCAGGAGGCTCATCTGATGGAAAGTGACTACCACCGCCCCATGGACATCTGCAACACCGGGGGGCTTGCAGGTGCGTTGCCGGCCTTTCAGGAAAGAGTACGCTCTTTTCTTGGAGGTTCCCAAGTCGTATCGGTTCGGAAAAACCGTCGGCGAAAGCTGGTTCCACAAAGTGGTTGTGCGAGGCAGAAAATGTCTTAAAAATCGCGCTGTTGTGGATTTCCGGACATCTAGGTGGTGCGGGTGATTTTGGAATTTTGACGAGATGTCCGAAGGTGAAATTCAGCAGCCGGGATTAATCCGAGCAATTCCTCGGAACATTCCCCGTGATAAATTCTATAGAATTTATCACGGGGTTCACTGTCCTAACTTCTATCATTTGAAAATTTGTGATTTCTAAAATCAAGAATAAATAATTAATTAGCTTCTGTAAATTCAAAAAAACATATTCATATTTCTGTATCATTTTTATTTCTGTAATCTTTAATTCTAATTAAAGTAATTGTCTTTGTTTCCCTATTAATTCAATTTATCAATAAGGTTTGACTCACGGTACAATTTGTTGTAATTATTTACAAGTTGAAAACATTTAACGAAATCAGGATAAGCGATAAGTTTGCGGATTCGCTAATCACTCGAGGCGCGTTATCACGTCAATACTTATTCAAACGCTCGATCGTTACATTATTTTCGTCCGCTAAGGCTTACGTATATTGTATACTACATTTTAATCCACAATTTCTTTTACATAGACTAAATTAACTAAAATGTAACTTCTAGCAATAAAGATATGTGGGATTTTTTCAAATTACGGACAGAATTTTATGTCAGGAGATGGTTCAGTTTATATAATATATGGAACGTTAGTAAAACATCTGATTAATAAATAAATAAATAATAAATATTGGACAACATCACATACATTACTCCGATCCCAATGTAAGTAGCTAAAGCACTTGTGTTATGGAAATCAGATGTAACTACGGTACCACAAATTAAGTCAAAATAGCGCGCAATCATAGATGAAGATGCACGCATTCTAACCACTCGGCTATATCGGCTGTATAAAATACATCCGACACATACCGCAGGACATATATATCGATGCATTACACATGACTCATGGAAACATTATAGATATATGAATAGTATAGGATGAAATGCTGACACGCTACAACCCGCTCATCAAATATTCATCAGGCACAAGGGACATGGTATCTTAGTTTACAAACTTGACGGCGCATTGTCGATTTAAGGAATAGTTAATATTTCTTACAACCATTGTCTATGGACGGTGGTTGGCAAATCTGCCACCCACCTGCCTATTATTTAAAATAAACGTAAATCTAATTATCTGTAAGAAAAAAGAGAAGAAAGGAGACTTGAGACTTAGTTACTTCACTTTTCCAAATGTATTAATATTAATGTCCGAAATTTTATTGTAATGGGTCCGATTGGTGTCCCAATTTTGAGAATCCTTAACGTTTGAAGACCCTGGCTTTAACATTTTATTTCTGATATTGTCCGTCCTCTCGTTGAAGATTACAGTAGAAAACCGTAAGAAATTCTATTCTTGGTAAACATTTCAATTGGTCCCAGGAATTAGTACTTAATGGACCGAGATCTAAACCCTTATAAGCTAACTGCTAGACTACCGAGAAAGTATTCTACTTACTTAAATAATACGTTCAACGTAGCATTTTTATGTAAGCATCTTAACTATTTTGTTTTAGCCTTCGTGTGTTCTCAGCTCCGCCCATCTCCGCCCAGCTCGAACGATCGCCAGCGGTTATCAAACTGTTATCAGATCAGCTCGTTCGCGCAGCGCTCGCTGATAGATGATAAGGTTAAGTTTATTGTGTTAGACGCACGCCCATTGCTGAATTCATCACTCAACTCCTCTCTAACTATAGTTTAAATGTGAAAATATTTCACAAAGTAAACTCTTTTCAGATAATTTAAAGTATCTCGTAACATAATGTTAAACGAATCAGTATTACAAGCTAATCAAACTACCTAAAAAATCAAAATATTCTCTATTCAAGTAGGCTTATAAAAGCACTTTTGAATCGTTGAATAAAATATAAAGCTACCACCGAAAGTAGATTCTACCAAGAAGAAGAAACTCAGTAGTTACTCTTTTTTACCATTTTAATCACAACAAAGTATGTACAGAGTATGCCAATAAAGAACAATTACATTTTTGTTTATCTTTTTATACATTTTTTTTTTTATAAATTATTTGGAACATTATACTCTAGACATTATGTCACTATTTAACGTTATTAGGTCTAGGTCTAGCAATGTCTCGTATATAAATAAATTGCTCCAATATCAATCTTACCCCTTACGATCTCAAATGGCAAATAGGTCATCTATTATTTCAATTTTGTTTAAATTAAATTGAAATAAAGTCAATCATTAAAGAACTAAAAATTAGAAAAGTTTGAACGTACTTAGTTATTCAATCAGAGAACATTTTTAGCAAAGTAGTTTCTTTAAAGCGTTCTGAAAAACACGATGCTGACTCCGCCCAAACGTTCAGCGCAGGACTCGCTCTACCGCGAACAGCGATACCGAATCCGTAAACGAAAGAGCAGACGAAACGTAAATCAACCCGCTCTGAATAGGTCCAGATAAAGTAAACAATTCATGAGCGAGATTTATTTGGATCTCTAATTACATTAAGCCCTGTCTTCCGGGAGCACCTTCTTACAAAAATACGTGTTAAATGTTCCGGAGCAGTGCTCTTGTGATGAATCTGAATTTAATATCATAAATGATTTTGTGTTTATATCAGACTTTGAAAAAAATAATGTATATCTTATATTACATTTTTTGAAAAGTTTCGTTAAAAAATAGAACCATATATAGCAACATTTTTTTTTTATTGGACAACATCACATACATTACTGTGATCCCAATAGTAGCTAAAGCACTTGTGTTATAGAAAGTCAGAAGTAACGACGGTACCACAAACACCCAGACCCAAGACAACATAGAAAACTAATGAACTTTTTCTACATCGACTTGGTCGGGTATCGAAACCGGGACCTCGGAGTAGCGTACCCATGAAAACCGATGTACACACTACTCGACCACGGAATACGGATTTAAATAAAAACTTGTAAAATAACACCTTAATTGACAACATAGTAGATTTGACATCTGCATAGTAATACTCGTTATCAATATAAATTGAATAAAAAATGTTAATGTGGCACTTTTTGTTCAGTAATTTTAGATAATCATATTCAATTTAATGCTAATCTCTACCGAGAAGAACCGATGACAATCAAATAAAATAAAATTTTTATATCTCCCCCAATAACTGACTGTACGCATTTTTATCATCAATAAATATATGATACTAGTAGCTGTTATAGGGGATGGTAGCCAGATATTAGGGGTAATAAAATATTGGGCCTATGTCCTTGCAGTTCAAGCCGAGTTCGCTTCAGTGGCTTCGCCGATAAAGAGCAACGGACAGACATGTTTTAATTTACATGCATAATATTAACATAAATGTAACTAAATATATTTATTTCAGAATGTATAATATTAATTGAGGATTTCAGTCTCCTCCAGCGCAGGCTTTTATAAAAAATATTTGTTGTCCCATTCGTCATAAATGCATGCAATTGTAGTAAGACAAAGATGTTGATTTAACTAGAAATGAAATTAATAAATCTAATTTTTATAAAAGAACAAGGGAGTTATTCTTTTGTGTCGGTATTTTGTATCCACAACACAGACTCTATTCGAATTCATCTTTTTTATCATAATGTTCTGTGAAAGTCGTATTTAAAGAATTTTTTAATTTAATATAAATAATATAATCCCAGCACTAAAACGAGCTGTTTTAAATAAATTTATTTTTGATATAAGTTACTAGAAATAGTTTTCAAGGAAATCGAATTTAATGTATTCCAACAAATTAATTTGAAATATGTCTATACAGACATTGTGATGTTATCGACATTATGCTGGCTCTACATTTACGCTGGGACAGAATTTCGCGCATGCGTTTAGCGAATGTTCATAAATTTCTTCTCTCTGTCAATATTTCATATTTATTTATAACAGATAGACAGACTGACAATTGAGCCAAATGATGGACGATGATTACCACGGCCTATAAATATTACTATGAGAAACTTACACATTCATTGCGACGCCAATCCTGAGAACCAAGATGTTATATTCCTTGTAAATGCAGTAACACTTTAACCCTTTAAGCGGGAACATAACACTACTAAGTATTTCTGTTTGGGGATAGAATATGTGATGAGTGGTGATTGTTGAATGTTCGTCAGTACTCTCAACGTTTACGAAAATGATCAACGACCGACCGATCGAAGTGCGTCAAGAACACTGAACACTGAATTGGATATGTTTTAAATCACGACTGCAAAACACAACATGATTGAGATTGCTTGAGATTCTATAAAAGAAAATGATACTTATGTCTAATAACTATTTCACTTAGAAGAAATTGCAAAGCTAAGCAAGAGTTTATGATAGGAAGCTTTGTTTTCAAATGGTTAGGCAGACTGGCGAATGGGCCACCTTATAGTGATCACCACTGTCCATAGATAACCAGTCTATCTCATTCACCCTTCAAACCTGAACACAACATTCAAACAATCAAAATATACTTAATTCAAAAAAGTTTTACAAGAAGTAAAGAAATTACAATTATCCTACCTATCAACTAAGTAGCCTAGTGTCTACTGCTCGCAGCGTGAGCCAGAAGTGAAGGCTCCTTCGTACTCGGTACCGATGGTTGGCGGCGATTCATCGGCGGTCTTGATGTTGCAACTCGTACGATTCCCACGTTATGTGTTACGAAGAATTATTGAATTCACGGCGATCGCTTTGGTGGTCTTCGTGTTGTATTCCACAGAATGTTCGAGCAAGGTGTTGCGAGAATTCTTAAATGTGGAATGTCGATGGGAAATATATTGCGAAAGGTATAGATCGCTGAGTTATCAATACTCTACTCTAGCGCAATTATAACAAGCTCTCCCCAAATATTTATTATGTAAACTTACAGAGAAAATATTTAAAAAAAATTTAATCAACAAACAACTTCTAACTGCCTTAATTTTTTAACTTAAACTTTTTCAATTACCATCCATGTGTAACATCTCACCTCTCGCTTTCCAGCAATCTGGCAGTGATTTCGTAAAAAGGGACCGAAGTGCGAAACAGGAAGCCAAGTAAACGCGCTATTTGATTTGACCAATGAGCGTGCGGTGCTAGCCGTCGGATTGTTTTTCGGATGATATAATTTTAATGTTGTTTATGTTAATTATTCTTTTTAAAATAAAAAACGCACATCACCGACTATAATGACTTTTTTTACAAATCACATTTTAACATAATACAATGAATAATCAAAACAGTACAACCTTTCGATTTCGCTGTCAAAGCGCCAAACGAACAGAAACAATCAATTCACACGGCCCTTTTAAAGTCTTTAACCCTACTTACAATTATAATTTATTTGACTCAAGATTGCCTTGTTGATTTTCTTTAATTTTAATAAATATAGTCAAATCATAAACATTTATGTACAACACTAGTGGGTCGCCCGCGACACTTCGCGTTTATTCTTTTTTAGTAATTACGAAACGTATAACAGGTTTTGGTTTGATTACATGTCATTTCATTTCAGACATAACAACGTATAGTTGACCATGTGAAAAGACTTAAGCTGAGCCAGAAAGAACTTCAAGAACAAGACATCTCATCCAGGCAACTTGCAATCGAGTTCCGTTCATCAGGCATCACGAACAAGTCACAAAGCAGGATGGCAATTGGACCAATTTTCAATTGTGAGTTAGTTCTGAGGCGTGGAGAGCTACCACGGCTTGACAAAAATCAGCTCCAAGCACTTGACTATGCCATGTCCCTGCCGGTGATAAACGGAGAAATCGAACAACTGCCTTTAGAGAGGGTCCTGATGCTATTGGCGCTTCGTCCCATATGATCAGCTTGCATGCTCTGAACTTGTTACAATCGGCATTGGTATATGTGATGCCAGGGGATGACTCATCATCCAAGTTCAGTGGAAAACAGAATCGGTTGCTACGCAGTTCACCACCACGAAACAGCATTGGAGCGATACCAGTCTACGCAACAGCCACACACGTATCACCTGTTTCTGTAGGAAGATTTATGAGTCATTGGTACACAAGGGTTTTTCCAGAACCTTCGGGACCGTCAATAAAATATGCTCTTAGGTGGCTCTTTGATTGCATCTCTATTGCCAATTTTGCTTTATTTCGTCGATTATTGGTCGTTCAGATGGAATTGCGATTCTCTTCATGGCTTTTCGCTGTATCAGTGCAACTTGTTTTGTGTCAGCACTAAGAGAAGAAGGAGGAGATGTGACTACGAGCAGTCCCTTTAAATATTCCAATTTTTATGAAATTATTGCCATAAACATGCCAAAGTATTTTTATACTATATTATTTTGACTTGTTTCGAGGTAAACGTATTCATTAACTCTCCTTGTGTTAAAACATCTTAACTACCGATTACACATTATGTAAAGACATTTTTTTAGAGGAGATAAAGCGTAACTATTGAGTTTCTTTCGAGTTCAAATAGGTACTTCCCAAAAAAAAATTTTAAAAAATGCTGACCTCATTAAAATATTTCTTCTACCACAGCAACACTTGAGAGCTATAAAAAACAATATGAATTTGAACAAAATGTCGTAACTTTACGTACAACTGTACGTAAACCCAAGTCAATATTTTTGATTGCCGAAATTAAATTTGCTGGTTTCCAAAAGCAAACGTAACCGATTTCCACGATCCGCCGTTCTGAATATATCTCGTGTGAAATAAAAGTCAATAAAATTAAAATAATGAAAACACCGCGTAACAGGTGACCGTTATCATCATTTTCGCCTATCGACTCGACTCGGCTTCGTTTCGCTCGCACGACCTGAGCTGTCTCGTGTTATTAAAATCGTAAAATAACTCGAATATAATAAACGCGAATGAATATCGATGACATAAGCGAAGTGAGAGTTTAATACGGATGGATTCGGGGAACTTTAAGGTTAAATACTGAAACATTATTTCGTTTTCTTATAACTATTATAGCTTAAATGTTGAACTTTGTTTTGAACAAATACACAATAAAACGTAAGTTTACTGGGTGGCAGGGCTTTGCAAGCCCGACTGGGTAGATACCACCCTTTCGTCAGATCTTCTGCCGCCAAACAGCAGTACCCAGTATTGTTGTGTTCCGGTTTGAAGAGTGAGTGAGCCAGTGTAACATTTTTAAAAAGATTTAAAGATATATTGAAATACAATGAGTCATGACTTCACTCTGAGCGAAAACCTCTACAATAACGCTTTACATTACAACCGTAAATATATATTTTTTTAGTATCAAAGTGAATTAAACCAGTTCCATCTGGCGTCCTGTCCATCCTTAAACTATTATCATTATAAAAAAATCATATTCGTCGAAGTTATATTTATAATATTTATATAATGTGTGTATAGTGTAATATAGTGAGTGCCGTGAAGTAAAATGTTTTTATCTCGAAATATTATGACAAGTAGTTGTATCTTCTGGACATTATAATTTATTACAATATATTCTCATTTGTCATTCGGCGCCGCCTTTGTTGTAAGCGGAACAAGATTAGATCCAAAACCTCACTATCAAAATTACCAACTTTGATTACTCGCCTGCCTTAAACCGTTAAGCTGTTTAGGCTTTACGAATTATTTCAAAGTCTAGGTTAACCGACACATTAATTAATTATTAAATTATATATTGTTTGTATTTACAAATGAAAATGGTCGTCATATATTGTCAGAGTTGTTTGGGGCTAAGATCGAATTGTACGCCGTGACGGCAAACGGAATGACGTAATCTTAAGCCGTGATGCCGAATTTCCGCCGCCGCTCTCTATTTATATTTAGTGTTATCATTCAATCATACAAAATGTATACACATAGAAATTTAAACACTGACAAGAATTGTCCGAACACCTTTCACATCGATATATTTTGGTTTTAATATTTATCATGTTTCTATCGTTAAACTATTGTTAAAGATGCTCCTAGTATTCTTGCCACGCATTAAAGGTTTATACAGCTATTTTTAATTAATTGTATATAAGATTTGTTTTCTTTATGTCTTGTTTTATTTACATATCATTTTACTTTAATGCATGAGCAAAAAGAGATGTGTCAGCAAATGCAACAATATTTAAAATTGTTATTTCTATAAGACATATAAATAAACATTGTACACTGCGTTGGCTTCCTAAATAAAATTAATAAAATAAAATCTTCACATTTATTCATAAACCATCATGTCATTATTTATAACGTAAAATGGCAATCCAAAATAGCATTCCAAACGCAAAGGCAAGTCATTAAAAATATTTATTTGTATTTTATTCGGAATACAAAATTGGTGTACAGATATAATTGTTCAGTATTAAATAACAAAGTTAATATCTAATGACAAATAATAATTAATGTCCAACGTAAATGACAATACCGCATTCTTCGAAATAAGTTTAGATCCGACGCTCCATTGATATTTAACATTCATTATTCTTTAGAGAAAGAAGCTCAACAAAATACGCTGCTAGAAAAGTTGAGTTCCCGACATTGATACGGCTTGATTAGTATATTATCTATATTTATGGTATAATAATAGGGCGTTTATGAGTTTTCATTCTTCTAAAAAAAGTTCTTCAAATTCTATTCTTGGAACTTAGGTCAACATAACTGGATTCTCAGTGGCGTAGCTATCATAGAGCAAACCACGAAGGAGGATCTTGTTATAAGTATGCCATATTGTAGATTTATATAGTTAAAATTTTTGATCGGACCCTTGCTTGATGGTTGTTTGTTTGAATGGTTTCTTAAAGCAACGCCGCATCGAGTCTATATCCGCCTAGCCATTGGTAGCGCCCCAGTGTTAAGATGTCAGTAATACATTACTGTGCGTCAATTTATCCTGCCTATATTCTTTTTTAATTGTGTCACAAAGTGCACCTACATTTAGTCAGCTGCGCGATTTTTTTGTATATCTGATTGGCCGAAATACGGACAAGAAAGATAGACTGAGAGACACTAATTTCTGTCTGTAATTTCTAACTACAATTATGCGTAAATGTAAAATTTCTTTATAATATTAAAATGGAACCAACACTAATAAATGCTGGTAAATAATTATTTATCTTATTTCTGTATTCCCGCCTCATATACATGACACAAAAGGCGAAGCTGACTACCTGAATAACGTATCAAAGGTAAAGGAATTCAATCTAGAATGTCAAAAATTTCACGAGGGGAAACATTAAAATAAATTAACAATTATCAATAATCACAAGGTAGTTGATCTTTCGCCTGATCTCGCTCGGTCGTTTGGTATATTTTATCTTTATTATTTTTTAAAACTCAAACTGCAACTTTGAAATATTAATAAAAACATTTAATTTAAGAGAAGAAAAACTTTGTTCCGTAATCTTTATCAAGAGAAATATTTAAAATCCATTTTCTTTCATTTCTGTCACATTTAGAGGCAACTTCTTTACTCTGATAGTTATTGCGTCATTTCAAAAGGAAATACGAATCCCGATCCCCTGACCTACATCCCCTCTCCCTCCTTAACTCGACGAACATTTCAACGGACACCGAAGTAAGTTAATTATGCTAATAGCTTAGTTTCTCACTCGGAATGTTTTCCTGGATGAAATATCGCTCCAAATTGAAATATTGTTGTATACTGAACAGCGATCATTGATTTCTCAAACAGATGATTTTTTTTAGTTCGCTTTATAATGAGCTTCATGCTTGTTGATACATATGCCAATTGTCATTGTGTTGTTACGTTGTACAACAGATCTTTATTGCATACACACGCAATGAGTAAACTTAAAATCAAAATATACTTCATGCGAGTAGGCTCTTACAAGCACTTTTTATTCCTGATTCACTCGAAGATTAATTTGAACTTTATATACTCGGGGTATACTGGGGTTATATACAGTGTGTAGTATATAAAGTTATGTAAGGTCCAACATAGATCCCGTGTCAAGTAGTGAAACGTTAATATCAATCCGCGAAGGTAGCCGACGAACATTAGGTCAATAACTTTTCTGGCCTCAATAATAAAATCAAAAAAAAAATCAAAAACAAAAATCTTTATTCAATATAGAAGTGTTTACACTTGCTTATTGATTGTCAAAAATCTACCACCGGTTCGGAATTTAGCACCTCGGACCTGAGAAGAACCGGCGAAAGAAACTCAGCGGGATATTTTTTTTTTTTTTTCATTTTGCATGTACAATAATTATTATATTTTAGTTATTTGAAACAGCCTGGAGGCGATCATTTCATTCCCAAGGTGTGCAGTCAACTAAAAAGTCATTAGTGTTGTAATATCCTTTAGCACACAAACGCTTTTTAACGATTCTTTTGAATTTTATAATTGAATAATTTTGAACGTTTTCTGGGATCCTGTTGTAAAAACGTATACATTGCCCCAAAAAAGAGTTACTAACCCTGTGTAATCGGGTACTTGGAGTAACAAGTTTATTCTTGTTCCTAGTGTTAATAGAATGTACGTCACAATTTCAGGGAAAATCGTTTATGTTTTTGCGTACATACATAACATTATCAAAAACAAATTGAGAAGCGACAGTCATTATTTTAATTTCTTTAAATTTATCTCTTAACGAATCTTTTGGGCCCAGGTTATAAATTGCACGAATAGCCCTCTTCTGCAGTACAAAAATAGTATTAATGTCAGCTGCATTACCCCAGAGTAGGATGCCATACGACATTATACTGTGGAAATAACTGAAGTACACAAGGCGAGCCGTATCCACATCAGTCAAAAGTCTAATTTTTTTTGCCGCATAGGCTGCAGAGCTGAGTCTATTCGCCAACTTATTTATATGGGGGCCCCATTGGAGCTTAGAGTCTATTGTCATACCAAGGAACTCTGTTGATTCTAAAACATCTAATGCTTCCCCGTTTAAGCATACACTCGTTTTGACACATCTTACATTGGGAGTAGTGAATTTAATACATTTAGTCTTTTTACTATTTAACATTAAATTATTAACACTAAACCAATTTACTATTTCAGAGAGAGTATTGTTCACATCGTCATATATTGAAAGACGTCTTTTTATTTTAAAAATTAAAGAAGTATCATCAGCAAACAATACTATCTCGAGTTTATCACCTAGGAGATGTGGCAGGTCATTTATATAAACAAGGAAGAGGAATGGTCCAAGAATTGATCCTTAAGGGACCCCCACAGTAACTGGAGACCCGGGAGATCTCTTTTCATTTACATCAACCCTCTGAATCCGATTGCTCAGATACGAAATCAGAAGACTGAGTGCAGTGTCCCTAATTCCATAATGACGTAGCTTCCTGACCAAAGTTTCGTGTTGCACGCAATCAAAGGCCTTAGATAAATCACAAAATATCCCTAAGGCATCCTGTGACTCCTCCCAGGCCCTGTAAATATTTTTAACGAGCTCAACACCAGCGTCAGTTGTCGAGCGACCCCTTGTAAATCCAAATTGTTTCTTGTGTAGCAACTTGTTATTGTTAAAATGTACTAGCATTTGATTTAGTAATAACTTTTCAAAGATCTTGCTAAGAGTTGGTAGTACAGAGATGGGCCTATAGTTGTTGGGGTCTGATGTACTACCTGACTTAAATATTGGTAATACTCTACTATGTTTCATGAGGTCAGGAAACACGCCACTAAGGACACATTTATTAAATATAGTGACAAGGTAGGGTGCGATTACATCAATTATTGAATTGACTACCTTGACAGAGATCCCCCACAGACCGGCCGTTTTCTTAATATCTAGTGATCTGAAGGAACTTATTACATCACTTACACTTACTGTATTAAATTTAAAGCTAATATTACATTTTTCCACGTGGTTTTTTAATAATGATTCAGCAACGGTAGGAGAGAAATAAAATCTGTACACCTTAACTTAGCCTCATAAGCAATATAAAATTATATTGTCTGACTTTAATATTTGTAAAATTCATGAGCACAGCTGTACAAGAGGGCACGGCCTCTCCCTAGAAAGTGATGTCCCAAACAAGCCTGAGTCCTTTTTATAGAGGACTTATTTAAGATAAATTATTAAAAATATACTCGACTTAACCCTGACCTGTCTCTGAGAATTCCTTGACAGGAAAACTAAAAGACATAACTTTTTATTGGAACATATTATTATATGATCAGCAGCCGAACATATACGTCACTGAACTAACGCTGCCATTTGTCCTTCAAACAGTTCATATATTAAATATTGTATTTATAACTTGACGTTATCATTTCGGTAGATGATTTTCCAAAAGAAAATCTAATATCGTAATGTTTCTTTAGACAATACATTACTTCGTGCCTGCCATTTTCCTCCGTCAGCTTTCATTTCCAGGAGTCATTTCCCGTTTGTCGGGAGTCGTCCAAATCACTCGAATTAATGTAATTATATTGTTTTTAAGTAATTATTCTCAGAGCCTTTAAGTTAATCATTCGGTGCAAAGTGTTTTAAATGAAGGACGAATTATATCGTCCTACGATAGCACTTAAATTTTTGGCAGAATTAGAAAAAATTGTCAAACTAATATCATAATCTAAATTATCCAGAAAAACTACTTTATTACGCTTGTGTTTTAAATTTATTATAATTTCTCTGCGGGCGCTGTCATATACTTAGATATTTAATGTTTATTTTGAGGTATATCTTATTATGTCAAAAATCTCACATAAAATTGGCGTTGCGTTCTACATGTGAAAGATAATAAAAACATGAGAGGGTTTCGGTTTTAGTTTTAGGTAGAAAGTAGCCTTCTTAGGGGTTCAAAATTGGTTCGTATTTCATTAGTGGTTTAACAGTTAAAACAAACAGACAGGCAATCAAAATTGCTCCCGTCGCATACAAAATGTACACGTCACTATATATTTTGTATAGATAACTAGAAAATATATTATTCACAATGACCTTTGGGTACTGCTCGTGTAATATCTGAACACTAAAAATATATTATCCCGACATAAAATCTTGAATGCGACGAAGTACTGTACCCAAGAAGTTTGGCAGACTAAAATAAATTAATAAGTTATATTGTATTGGGTATTATAATTTAAATATTTCATGTCATGGACATCTTAAGCGAGAAATATTTATATAGCGGTGACAGACGAATGACCATAATATTTCGTTTCAGTAACGAAAGCACTTTAAGCGACGTCGAATCTAATAAGGCGATTGAATTTCACCGTGCGAAACAAAAATCGCTCTCATTTGCCACGCTTCCGCAGAACAAAGTTTATTATCTTGTTAATTCCAGCTCCAATAAATCTTGAAGGCCTGCGGAAACAGAGCGCCTTAGAAATAAATTAATTACAAGTGTACACGAGGCGTGTTTTATAGCTGCTCGGAACACCTCCGCAGACGGACCTACCTGACATAGCGGAGGGTTTTTAAAAAAACTTTATTATTTACAACTCTGAGAACTCATCACCATTACATGAGTACTCACGTACCTTATTTCCCATTGTTTAATCATTTATTTTTACCCTATTTGTATATATTTATTATGTGCAAAAAGAAATACAGCCCGTCCGTGCGGGTATCACCGCCATCGCATATTCTAACACCAAACAACACTTAGTATAATTGTGTTTCGGTTTGAAGGACGAGCGCCAGTGCAACTACACGCACAGGAGACATAATACCTGAGATTCCACGTTGGCGGCGCATTGGCGAACTTAATATTTCTTACAGTGCCAGTCTTCCATTACACACACATATTTTCGAGAAAGAAATGAAAAAATGAAAAAAACACTTCAGGACCAAATTCCATGTAAGCAAAGTTGCCGGCCAAGATTGTCTTATAATTTTATATAAAATTATAGGAATATTAAAATATTTCTATAAATTAAATGCAAAAATTCTTCAGACAAAAATAATTATTCAGAGAAGTTGTGCGGATTCTTCTAAACTTTTGAAAACAATTAAAACTTTGTTTCTTGTAGACATGCATTAATAGCTGCAGTTCGTAACTACGAAACCTTTTAGATTAAATTTCTAGTAGATCTTTCAGTGAGTTAATATTGAGAATATATAGAGTCGGTCTGACAGTTAAATATTAAACAGCGAACGCACTGAATTCTTATAATTAAATTTTCGAATACAATGTCTTTCATGTTACCTACATTTTCTAAAAATAGTTATACAATATTAAATCAAAACCTGATTATTTAATATTATAATATCTTACACATCACAAAAAATGTGTATCTTAATACATCTAGCTAACTAGCATGTGTGAGATGAAAAACATTACATTTTAATAAAAAAACCCTTTTGCACTGACTGTCTGCCATCTACTAGTATATTAGGAAACTACGTGAAAAGGAAATGTCTACATTTTATGCTATTGAACAATAGATGGCGCTGTACGATAGCTATGTTAAATAAAAAATGGTATGTTAAGGGTTAAATAAATATCGAAAAATAAATTAAATAAATTTATTTAAAACATCTTATTTATCAACCATGAAAATAATTCATTCATAATTTGTAGATAACGTAAAGCTCAATTTATTTTGTTTCACTCTATTCGTTGTCAAAGGTTGATTATTTGTCGTGTCTTCAATTTTCATAGAACAAGAAATCCTGAAAATGAAATGGTCATTATAGAGACATCTTGTTAACTAAAATATCAGAAAACGATGTCCTTATTGGCCGGAATGACAATAAATTACATTATTTGCTAATACAGCCTTTATTTACTAAATACATCTAACATGTTTAGCTCTATGGTACGATTATTGCCATCTATTGAGGATAATGACAACCTCGGTTAAGTTCAATGACAATTATTTTTATTGAAGGAACTGTGCCACATCGCGGCTAAAATTAGATCTCTATAAATAATTTTCCTGTCAAATTATAAACAATCAGAGGCGAATCATCATAAGGTGCCATCATTTCTTTTTTATAGTCGAGGTTTGCGGCCGAGCAAATGGACCACCTGGTATATGGTCCCCACCGTCCGACATCATCTCGGTAAGAAATATTAAACATTCCTTAGATTGCAATTGCGTCACCAACCTTGGAAGGTATGATGTGATGTCCCTCGTGCCTGTAGTTACACTGAGTATCCAAGTTGACGCTAATGTCTATGGGCGATGATGACCACTCACGACGAGGTGGCCCATTTACCATTTCACTTACCTATATATATATATAAATGATGAATGCTCGTTACATGTATGTACGTGATTCGTACTCACAATGAGAAAGCAAGTGCTAATGATCGCAGCTTTGTAGCGCACGTCGAGGTCTACCGGGAAGCGGATGGCGAAGCTGTCCCGGTCGGCGGCGGGCGCGCGCGCGAGGCCGCTCCAGCGCTTGCCGATGTCCCCGATACGTTTCTTGTCAGTGGAATATAACTGAAAGTTTACAATGTACTTTTTATATTCTATTCATTTGGTCTCATTCGTAAACATTTTGAAAAAAAAAAACAAATTCTATGAGTAGATTTGATATTTAAATTATTAACTTTCAACACTATTTGGTGATACCAATTAAAGAGCTTTTTTTAATTTAGATATTTAGAGTTCATACAATTACGTTCTACATGACGCAAAATAAAGTTAAACGACTTTATTGAGTAAGGTTTTTAAGTTTATAGTAATAATAAAAGCTTTGTTTAAATTATTTCATATAATCATTGAAGCCTGCAACATTTGTGAAGTTTTTGTAGAGACACTGTTAACGTAATTATACGATTAACGCATACCGACGTAACTATTGACCTTCTGTCGAACACTAAATATTTGATATTTATATAAATTAAATTCCAATGTTGGACACATTGGTGGTTCACACGAACCAACAAGACGAACGTTTACATCAGGCTTTTGAAATTTTAAATATTTTTATAATAAATATATATATAAACAATGTTTATATTGAATAAAATATTAAAATAAAGGCTAAGAAAATAATTATATTTGTACATACAAAAGTTTCATTGTAAATTTGATATTATATTAACTAGAGTAGAAAGCTTGATCTAATTACCTCAAAGTTGCATTCAGATGATATGGACACCGGTCCCTTGACCCTCACTACGGGGTGATCGTTGACATCGTTGATAGACAGCACCGGCTTGAAGAAGGTGACCTCCTTCCTCACGACCGCAGCGGCCTGCCCGCACAGCGCTACGTCCATCTTATCTGGACCGACAGTGTAGGGCCGACGGATTTTTATCACCTACAATTATTAAATGCTAACAGTAACGTAAAGTTAAACGTAAAGTTTTAATTTATCTTTAATCTTAAAATATATTATTATGCTGTTTTGTCAACGGCATCACAACTGTGTTCCAAATTATGAAGCAAGCGTTTGGGTAGAATTTATTTAGAATTTAGACAAAATGTTTTGACCTTCACGCACCATGTAATTGAGTTAAATAAGGGGTTGATTCAATGAATTTATTAAATACATGAAGTATTATTAAATCTTCAGTATTTTATGACATTTAATTCCAAATGCAATCTTATTTTATGGGTCTTGTGTTCGATCTGGGTGGTTACCATTCGTTCCATATCAATTCTAGATTCAAAGAATTTGTGAGCCAATGTAATAACATACATTAGAGATATTAACATCAAATGGTGGCACTTTGTTGAGGACGATTTGGCAGGGTGGTGGAAGGTAATTTGACTTATCGCAGTGCCGGTGTCTACGGATGATGGTAATCATTTACCATCAAGTCGCCTGAGTAAATATAAAAACGAATATTATCTTTTTAACTAATATGTCATATTATGAAGTAAATTATCAATTTTTAATTTTTAATATACTTTAAAGTGTAAAGTGTTTTCTTTTAATTATATATTACATAAGACAAACTTCAATTTCCGGTTCAAACCCTTTCCGGTACTTAAGTGCTATGTAATTTCATCCGTTAAACGTTTCGGTAACCGAGAATTTCATTTGTGTTTTGTATTATTTTGTCGGGATAAAATGAAATAAAATACAATGTGAATGTAAGTGTGGCAGTCAGTCACTGAACCGAGACTTATGCAGTTAAGTATTGATATAACCTGAGGGCAGGATATGAAAATATGCATATAAATTACCAGTTAAAGAGGAAAAACATTGATGCGGACTGAAAGAAAAACTCTATTTCACGAAAATTACATCATTATATTGTCTAAATATATATATATATATACTATATTGAACAACAAAAAAAGCTTTTTTTGAGCTAGGAACGCGGACAGTATCCGTAGAAGACAAACAAACAAAACATTTATTATTAGTTATTAACAATATTATTATAAGCCCTCAAAGGTTCACCTTAACAAAATTCTGTAATATCCCTTGGATTTTAGAGTGGTAATCATAACTCATAAGGTCAAGGGTCAGTGTTGCGTGCCTTTGCGTGTTAGCTGTTAAGTTTGTGGCAACATTTATGATTACAGCCCACATAATTGTACGCTGTACATTTCGGATATAATATCGTGATAATGTAAATCAGTAATTTTTCTTACAGAACTTTATTGTCCAGTTATATAAATTGAACTTAATGTCAATTTTATTTTAAAATTATTTAACCTCATAATTAAATAAATATTACAATTTATATGTTAGTAATCTATGAATTTTATAAAATTTAAAGATACGATCGTGTTGCCATAGCTTCTAAATCAATGTACCTAAATAAATAAATTAACATATATAACTTACTACATCTTCCACAATTAAGGATTTGTATGAATACCCGTCATGAAAAAAAAAATGAACAATAAATTTATCCCAAATATATTATTGTTATGGCAACATCATTTTGAAAACTTTATTAAATCGTGTACCCAAAAATGTTTAAATGTACAATATATTCAAAACCAATAAAGCATTCATCGACTATTACATCGAGGTAGAGTGCTCGAATTATAAGAACCGTTTTCGTTCCAAAGGCTTCAAATTTACATGTAAATGTATTAACAAATTTTTAGTGCCTCGTGGTTTAGTGGCTAGCTGATGAGGCCGCAATCCAATTTCAAAATTTTCAGAACAGAAAACAATACCAAGATGACCCGGATGAATTAACAAAATGTTGAGTCTGGTGAGTCTGGATATTAGTGTTTATGCTCTCATGCCTCGGAAAGGAATCACTTTCAGATCGTTTCATATTACCTGTCCCAATTAATTATGAATTATGATCTCGTGAAACTTGCTGATCGATGGCTAGTCGCTCTGGAGACAGGTCGCCGTAACCAAAATCGGTCTGGTTAATAAACTTACCTCTTTATCGTTTGTATCAAATACATCGATTTCAAACGCTCTGCTCTTGCCGACCAGCACTCTGTTCAAAATTCCCGAGTCTTCCTTCGCGTACAGCAAAACTGCGCCCTCTGCGGTCAGCACCACGTATTTGTTATTGACGTAGGATCCAGACTGCTCCCTTATCAAAACGCGATCCAGAGTCTTCAGCAATTCGATACCTGAAAACCAGAAATTGAAGTTGATTACAAATTAGTCCAGTCTTATTTAGTCTAATCAGTGATGCAGTAAAACATGGTAAAAACTGTTAACGGAACTGTCTCATGTCACCAAACCGCCGGGAAGCAGCGTGATGCAATACGCTCCAAGCCTCCTGCACAACTTGACAGCCATAGAAAAGATTTACTTTGCAATCGAGAATAAAGTTTGAATGAAAAAATTCAAGAAAAATTACTTTTAAATTCATTCAAATTCAACAAGTGAACGATTATAAGCCAAAGATTTATAAACAAACGCATAAACTTTACTAACTAAAACCAGAGCGCATTTATTCGCGTTCTGACAGCGGAATAGTGTGTTGAAAAGTTGTATCATTTCACTTCTTCGTTTCGAAGTTATTATGTAACTGAAAAACAAACAGCGAATCGTCTGGACACATGAGCGGTGATGCGGGTGGGCCACTTCACGAATCGTTGCTATAAATCTTAGCTTAATATATGAAAGTTCTTAAAAACTATGTAGCTAAATAAATTGGGTCGTAAATTCTTCTGCGTGTTCTGATTTTTCGAATGAATAGAAATACAGGTGGTAAAAATACGCTGTATTGAAAATATCGCTTCAAAATAGACAATTTGTTATTTTTGAAATCGTTTAAAAATACTTGAGTAAATAGATTTTATAATTTCATTCTTTTAACAATTATTTCACTTCTATAATAAAATATATATATTCTACTAGATAGTACGAAGGCAATTAAATTAACGTATGTTTATCCACCAACCCGCTTTATTATTATTAGTGTGGTGGAATAAGGTCCACATCATCTCAGCGGTAGGCAAGGTAAGGCAGGCGGTCTAAGCTTAGCAGAGGTACCTTTATTTTGATTTTGTACAAAAATCTTTATCAAGAACTAACTACCCCATCGGACTTCACGCGTGAAATTATAGATTTGTAGCATACAGAGTAATGACAAATGATAATCTTGTTTACTTTAATAAAAACCGGCCGTGTGCGAGTCGGACTCGCGCACGAAGGGTTCCGTACCATTGACTAGGTAAACAACAGTAGGTACATTCATTGATATCGAGCAAATATAGGCAAAAAATCGCGTTATTTGTATGCGAGCCCCTCCTTAAATATTTATTTTATTCTGTTTTTAGTATTTATTGTTATAGCGGCAACGAAAATACATAATTTGTGAAAACTTCAACTGTCTAGCTATCGCGGTTCTTGAGATACAGCCTGGTGACAGACAGACGGACGGACAGACAACGAACTCTAAGTAATAGGGTCCCGTTTTAATCCTTTGGGTACGGAACCCTAAACACGATAGGTATCGCGGGACATTCGGTGGGAACGAATTTGCTTTACTACAATACTACTGCTTTACTATAATATACTTTAGTCAATCAAATCTATACTAATATTATAAATGTGACATTCACTCTGTCTGTCTATCTGTGGCTCTTTCACGGCTAAACCATTGAACGGAATTTGATAAAATTTGGTATGATGCAAGCTTGAACTCATAGAAATTGGGTGATTTTTATGCCTTACACCTGACGACAACCTCACAATCATTATATAGTATAAAACAAAGTCGCTTACCGATGTCTGCCCCTATATGTGCTTAAATCGAATCACCTAATGACTGAAAAACTGTGAATGTTGTGAGACATTCTGCAGTATATTTAGTATCAGCATGGCACCCGTGCGAAGCCGGGGCGGGTCGCTAGTACATAATAAAATTAGAAGATATCAACTATTCCGAATTATTTGTTAGCAAAAAATCGCCGCGATATGGGCGGTCGGGTTGCTAGTTAGCGTATAAATATCTTATTGAAATATTAATAAAGTGTATAAGTATCCTTACCTGTAGCAGCTGTATTGCCGGCTTCCATCTTGTTTCCGATGTTTCGTGTTCGTCGATCCTTTATAACTCAGCTTACACTATTATTCCATTAAATAACGAATCGTTTACGAATACATTATTGCTATTTAGTAATTTTAATAATTCATATAATTAATTTTATATCACTTAAAACACGTATTCTATTATTTAGTCTATTCGTGCTGAGAAGTTACATAATGGTGAAAAAATAAAGTGTTATATAACGCTGTAACTTTTAAGGGATAGGGAAGTCTACTTGTATTGCATGTTTCCGGATAAAAGTACCCTGTATCAATTTCCGAGCTAAAGGCAAACCAGTACTTTTATTTTTAAGCTATAAACATATACGTAATAACAGTAAAATATGTTATATATTATTATGTAAGTACAAATTATTCGTAAACGTAACAAAAGCTCCTAAATATAAAATTACGTGCGATAGTTATTATAACTGAGCCGACACCATCAACATCAACCTTGTTCGCACGGAAATATTAAGGGTTATTTACAGTGAAATGTTTCTAATTAATGTGTTATTTACTTTAATAAGCATATTGTTATATGACGTGACGAGCGATATGAAAGTCACCGTTTTTTTTTTGTTTAGTTTTGTTTTGAGTAAAATATGGAAAGACTTTGAAGGCTTTTCAAGTTCAAGGTCAATTTCCACCCATTCATCAGATATTCGAACGTCAAACAGTAATACTTAGTACTCCCAAGATTGGTGGTGCGTTGGCGATGTAAGGAATGGATAGACTATGGGACAGTGGTTAGGATTTACCATCCGGTGGCCTTTTCGTCAGTCCGCATACGTATTTGATTAAAAAAAAAATACATATAGTAATAAAAATGCATAAATACATCTAACATACGAATAGACGCGAATTGACTGACATTTACATTATACAAAGATATAATTTAATAAGTATGCTTTAATATGACTTGTCACACACGTCCTAACATAAGTAATTTTCACATAGTAAGTCATTGATCCCTTACCACAAAGAAAGAGGTTAGTCAGACAGAAAAGCGCAAGATAAATAACGGTTTTTAGATGGAGAACTAAATAAAAGATTATAAAACTCTTAGTCAGCTATTTTATTTTATATAAGTCGCGTTCTAAGCGCAATAGGTATTTAGCACGCAGTCATTAGTTAAGTTGTACGTGTTCTAACCACTGAGCCATCTCGGATTCTGACATCCATGTATTCACCGACTTGCTCCTAAATCTTCTCCTCGAAAAGAGAGGCCTTAGTGCAACAGTGAGACACTTAAAAGCTGCTACTTTAATATTATTAAATTTTTAGAGCACAGGGACTGGCTGATTGATTTGAGACATTGAGTAAATAAATACGGAAAAGGAAGGAACGAATATTCGATTTAAATTTATAACGGTAGCGCACAATAGCGTTACTGTAAATGGTTATGATTTCAGCCCATACTTTAAATGACATCTTGTTAATACAAAACAAAACATAGAAAGAAGTCAACAAATTGGCTATGTAAAATTAGAGAATGTTGCACATGAAATATTAACAGTTAGCGGTATCTGGGATCTACCTCGATTGAATAGTTTTAATCGGTCAAGTCGTTTTCAAGTGATCTGGTGATCATACATAGAGAAGAACATCAAAAGTAAGCGTTGGAAATATCACCTTATATTTTTTTTCAAAACTGTTGAAAAGCCTCTCAAGCCTCAGGTAATAAATGTGTTAACGCTATACAAATGATGGTGAGCTTTGCCAGCCTGACTCTGTACCACCTTCTCGTCTATTGTTCTACAAACATGACATGAAGAGGAATCCTTCATTTATTGGTGATTACCGGTCCAAAGGGCAAATGAGCCAATGTAGTAAAAGACAAAATATTTATTGTAATATATATAATATACATAAATAATTACTGTACAAATCATGACCGCTTGGAATGGTGGCAAAAATGCTATCAGCATTTCCCCGTTGGATCGCAATTCCAATCCTCTGGGCAAAATATCCTCCTGTCACCAGCACTATACAGATACATAACATATTAGTTCCTAAGGTAGACGGTATGACTTGAATTGAAAATGAGCGCCGGTACCTATTCACCATCACGTGGAAATTGCCTGCCTTCATGAAATTAAATAAAAAAGCCGTTAGAAGTAATAAAATTGTCTATCAAATAAACATCGTGAGCGGAGTTGTATGGTATGAACATCGAAGTAGTTTTTGAATAAATAATCACCGTATATTTAGTTAAATGTAATAAACATGCAATCGTAAAGTAAGTATTTATTATTAGACCGTCTTTATAATAATCGTGTTGAAAATATATTACTTACAAAGAGAACTAGAATTAATTTCCAATGATTATAACTTAAATATTGATACAAGATTTTATTTAAAAACCATGGTCCGACCTCTCACATAACAATAAAAATATTTGTCAATATAAGAACATAACCTTCTGTTTTGAGTTGGTTAAAAATAAAACATGTAGGAAATTGATAAAGTGTACATTATATTCCGAGAAAATAAAATGAATCGATTCGACGTATATATATAATCAAATCTGTGCGTCAAACTAGATAGTAATTACACAGCACTTCTTACTTGACTTCATCAACTTTAAACATTTAATACTTTAATATTAAAAAAATATATATGTTGCTATAATTACATACATAATAATGTTAAAATAACGTATAATATTGAGCTATTCAACTGACATACCTAAAATATCTTTAATTACTGTTATTACTACAAACATTAGAATATAATTAATATAATATAATGATCATAAAGTTAAGGTAATGCTTTATTACGACGAAAATATACCATAGAGTATAGAGACCATAGAGTAAATTATGACGGTATAAAAAAAAATAGCAACGAATTTAGAAACAGAAAATATCTCATGTTATTAAATTAACTCGTACAAAAGCTATATCCATTTAAACTATTTTATTTTTTAGCTAATTGTCAATATTATGGATGGAGGAAGTTCTAAATACTCTTTAGACCACCCGTGAGCAAATACCAGCTTAGTGTAATTGAAAAACAAAATGTACATACAAACATCGGATAATATTTATAAAATCCAAAGTTAATTTTTCAGTAAGGTCTCAAGTAACCAAAACCAAAAACCCATCGATGTACCACCTAAAATAATATGCACTGAATTATGAATTTCGTTTACTTTTATATACATTAAAATCCATTCTTAAGAAGTTGAACTAAACTAAAACAACTATTACTAACCGGATTAAGCTTAAATTTATGTTACGCACTTAAGAAATTTTAGTTGTATTTTGCTACTTTAATACTATAAATTTGAAAAAATATTTACAGGTATTTTCTAAAACAAAAAGTTTCACTGCTATACGGAACACCAGAACTATTTATTAAAATGTTGCTCGCACACTTTAATTTATAAATTATTTTTCCACGAGAGTATAGAGTATCCTGTATTATCGGTCACAAGTCCCAACCCACCCTCGCGTTCCGCGCTCCGTTTGATACTGAAGTGATATAACTCTTTGGTACGGTCAGCTGAAAACTTGCTATTAGCGTTCCTATCGAAATAATTTAGTTACGTTATTTTAAAAAGGTTACCTTACAGACTTATCTCAAGCGTTTATGTGGAGCAAGCATGTGTTTGAGTAAAGACACGTAATTCCTTTGAAGAACGCTCTGCCACGTTGTGAACGCACTGCACGGGTACTATCCCAAAGCTTTTATCAGATAGTAAAAGTCAACAAAGGTTTTAAGACGTAAACGACATTAGTTTTTTAAATTTAATTTTGTAATATCCAACATTGCACGATGCTACTTATACTACAAAAACAGCTTCGATACTTTTATTCAATTTTTATAACAGTCGAACGTCCAGCCTGTCCACCATCTACCCATCTTATTCCAAAGCAGGTAATAATGTACTAGATAATTTTATAACACCGATATGAGTAAGACAAATTATTATAGATAAGAATGATATTCGTTTACATTACGAAACTCTAAATTTATAATGAGCCGATGCGCACTGTACCCATGACGTTGTGTACACTGGCTCGGGGGCTGGAAGGGGTATTTGCGACACCATAAAAGTATATACTCACTTGGCACTTATGCCCCGCCCTAATAAGCGTTGATTTTAAAATTCTTAGTACGAATATATTATTAATTAATCAATATATTGTTTATTAAATGACCTGATACAATATATTTATAATTAATCTATCGAGAAGAACAAGCAAAAAATCAGTAGTCATTTCAGTCAATAAAATAATACATGAATGTTAATATTCCTATCAAATGAAGAGAGTCCTTAGTCGAATTTACGCTGTTACTTTAATGTCTGGGTTGGTATCACTCACTTATTAGTTATATACCGCTGAAAAGCAATATACTTATTGACATCGCCACGCAGATTAATCGGTGGGCACATGCCTCCATATGAACTCGAAAAGAAAAAACCTAGTAAGCCACTTTATATCCAAAACCAAAAGTTGTAGAAGCTCGGTCCACGTTTTTGCTCCGAGGTCCTTCTGTAACAAAACTCTGTAAAACTTATTCCATTCAAATGCATATATTTTTAAAAGTAACGTACGATAATTCCAATCATACGATGTTTTATTTAGACATCGGGAGCGCAATACAATATCGCTAATTCTCCGAGCTCTTTAGCTCTTGAACAGCGAACTCTAGAAATGGTTTCATTCAAGTATCTAGAGTACTTTTATGAAATGTTGTAGTGGTGTGCGGACTTGAATGATAGAGTAAAATTACAAAATCAAAACGCCTTGGAAATTATGCTATATTTTTTTAATGATAACCTATATCATTACAGGAAAGGCAAATATGCCACCTGATGGTGATCACCACCGCCCTTACCGTCACAGTTACAAGGTTACAAAGAACAAACATCTCACCGCAACAAATATTTGATAGCAGCAGTTGCTATGCTATTACCGTACTAGTCCCACTGGCATTATCTCTCATCTCATTATTTACTGCTATTTTTGGTGAATTTCACCTTCGAACATCTCGACAGAATTCTAAGTTTCACCCGCACCACCTAGATGTCCGAAAATCCACGCGATTTTTAAGACATTTTCTGCCTCGCATAACCACTCTGTGGAACCAGCTTTCGGTGTTTTTTTTCCGAACCGATACGACTTCGGAACTTTCAAGTAAAGAGCGTACTTAAAGGCCGCCAACGCACCTGCAAGCCCCCAGTGTTGCAGATGTTCATGGGCGGTTGTAGTCACTTTCCATCAGGTGAGCCTCCTGCTCGTTTGCCACCTATGACATGACATAAAAAAATATGAAAATATTGGCCATATTCGATAAATATCTGCATGTTTTATGCACGAAGCCATGCCGGCTAGTAATGCGAGTAGCATTGACAGGGTTAACAAGGCATTATTAATAGGTACGGTTAAATTTAGATATACTACTTGTAGCTTTAATTATTTATGTTATCATTTATTTTACTATATACTAGAAAACACATTTAGAATTGACTGTCATTTCAAAAATAAAACCCGATTAAATTATAAACTATTTATTTTTAAATTTTTAAATTACATAACAAACTCATAATACATAGTATATAAATATATTAAACTATCAGTCTGGAAACTAAATAATGATAAATAAACGTTACATTTATATCAAGCCACACGTTTAGGCCTTATCATCTGCAGATTTGTCTTGAATTGCTATTTTTCGTTCTGGGAGTGGTTCAGCCCTAAACGCCACTAACTTCAGTTTTCCCTTATCAAGATGACACTCGACCCTCTCTGGGGGAAAGCCCTCCGGTAACAGGAAACGTCTTTCGAAGTGACTCTTCGTCCATCCATCTTCGCGCTTAATTTCTTTCTTGCCTTCTATCATAATCTCGTTACCGACTGTTTTCACCTCGATCTGTTCTGGTGTAAAATTCTGAACATCCAAATGCACTTCAATTTTTTTTCCGTCCACTTTGATTTCTGAGTCGGAGTAGATTCCTTCGATTCCATGCTGCTCTTTCTCCACAGGGGCCGAAATCTGTCTAATAAACTTCACCGGATCGCGGAAGAAAGGATCTTTGGCGAAAACAGCAAATGGATCTTCTAAAATCCTTGCAACTGGATCCCGGTAAGCCACATTTCTCAAATGACGCAACCAATATGGCATAAGAGACATTGTTTTTGTTTGTTTTTCGTCGTGTATGTAAACAGCTCGTTTGTTTGTATTCGACTGACGCGCCCTCCCGCAGTTTCCGTGCTTATATACCTCCCGTAATCGCGCCACCTATATTCCAGAAGCGGCTTGAATTATCTCGAATTTTCTAGAGAATGATAGAACATTGCATCAGTGCCATCTGTTGTTACGTAGATCATTTATCTACTTAAGATTCTAGAAACGTTATTTTATTTATTTATTCAGATTGTTATATATATAAAAAAAATACATAAATATTAGTAAAAGCTACGTTGTTATTCAATGTGTTCTATCTTTTTATTTAAGTACTTTTTTATTCCAGTCTTCTATACAGCGCCATCTTGAGGCGAGTAGTTAAAACTAAAAGAATATAATTTTTATTTTTTTATATAAAAAACCATAAGATTTTAGAAAATAATGATTTAACTTTTTTTTTATCTCAATAATATAATAAATGTATAATCATTTCAAGGAATGATTTAAGTTGCATAATATTTTCGACGCATTGCATGATGCATATTATTTCATAATAACATTATGAACCAAGTAGCTAGAACATTTCTAATATTTTCTCTGTGAACAATAAAATAATTTTCCATAACAATTCTAATTATAACTCTGATAGGTCGGTTGTATTACAGAGTCCCCAAAACCGATTTACATTTAAGTTTATTTTAAACAAACTCTAAATTTCTATAACAGAATAGAATTTTAAATGCACACGATTTTTTTTAATATATATTTACCGATTAAATAACAAAGACTACATCGACTTGGATAATTTAAACTTAAATCTGTTGTGGTAGGTTCCCAGGGTCCATGGGACCACCCATATCTTGTTTTCAGATTACAATATGAAAATGGCGATCCGTAGTAGAAATGATCCAATAATGAACAGACTTGCCAAATACCATCCAGATCAGCCAATGAATCCAGAAAACCAACAAGAGAAATAACGTCCCTTTAAGGACACAATCCGAAACAATGAAAATACCATTGGAATCTACAGCTTTTGCATATGAATAACATATATAACGGGGCGCGGTTACTTTGGTTGTTGATTTGGATAATTAATGAATCGAGTAGCTGGCAATAATGCTTGATGGCTGATTTACTTTTAAGAGCGGGTCACCCTGAAAGGAGTTGTAAGTGTCATGGCAACGCGAGTCGTTATGTTTTGACAAGCTACTCGAATGCGATGGTTGCTTGCAAACCCATTTGCTCTTAATCGAGATGAATTATTGTAATCCTTTGATATTGATTATAATGTCGGATTAATCCCCGAACCCAACTGTTTGGCATCCTGCTCCTCCGACATATATAAATAAAAAAATACAGACGCACTAAAAAATAGTACAATTTAGAAATAAGATACAGGCAGGCACGGATAGCATGTCCGAGGAGATAAAAAATTTACCATTTAAAAAAAAAATTGTTTAATTAAATAAAATGGTTTTGTCACCGACTTCAAAGTGTCTTTTCAGTTACTTTTGTAGTCCTTTAACATTTGTGATATAATTTATGAAATATTTATGATTATGTTTTATGAATGAGCTCTTCTTATAAATAATAACACGCTCGAGCAAAATTTAAATAGCAAAATCATTCTCATCATCAATCAGAAGCTCTGCCTTGCTTATAGATGTCAGTTTACTGTCGACACGGAAAGAAATTTGATGAACCTACCTTTGATGAACCTGCTAAAGACGAAAATAATACTCAGTAGTATTATTTTTCAAAATATTTATTAATTGTTTTTTTTAATTGATTATTCGAAACGGCCCGTACGCCATCGTTTGAAATGAAATAGTTTTTTTTATTATAATATTTACCATACAATGCCAGACACTGGCAACTTCCAAACTGAGGGCTACTCTCACAAAAGCTCGACAGGAAAACCCAATAACTTTAATTTCCCCATTTTCTTTTTCCAAGTCCTCGAGTTATTTAATTGCTACAGTTAGGCCAACGATTTAGTTGGACACGTTGGTAACACGGTGTGGAACTGACAAATATTTTGATACGCTTCTTTTTTTTTTAATTATTTAAGCTTAAAAATAAAATAATTTAATTAACATAAGAATTGATAACATTAAGTGCTTAAATTGATACAAATATAAATACAATTCTTTTTTGACGTGCCTCAGACCATATCCAAGGATTGATGATTTTTGTCCTTACTTTCTAGTTAATCTAGAAATTATATAATAATCTAGTAGAATCTTCGACGCAATTTGCTTGCGCTGCGATCCTCGCCCTCGCTGGTGGTCTTAAAACTTACAATCCAGTTGTTGAAACCAAACGTTTGATCCTAATATAACTGAAACTTAATTAGGTCCAGGTCCGGATGGGTAATGTTGGGGTCCCTAGGCAATACACTTTACGTTTTTTGACTTCTTTCAATATATTTTTGTACCACACCGCTGTTTTATTCATAATTACAATATTTTTTTACTGCTTATATTACGGAGGTATGCCATCCTATTCAAATAGGAGAAATATTTATCTTCAATGATTTCAGAAACAATGAATTTCAAATTTCCCGATTTATGGCCTGCCTGGAGGCCTCTAGCCGTCGAGGGACCCTACTCAAACTCAAACTCAAACTCCTTTTTTCAACATAGAAGCATCACACTTACTTATTGATGGTCAAATTAAACACTACCACCGGTTCGGAAAAAGGAACACCCTGACCTGAGAAGAACCTGCGAAAGAAACTCAGCGGGTCTTTTTTTTTTTGTCAAATTAATTACATACATAATTGTATATGAATAGAAGCCAGGAGTCGATCTTTTCATTCCCAAGGTGTGCTATCAAACATAAACTCACTAATTGTATAGTAACCTTTAGCACACAAGCGTTCCTTAACAATTTTTTTAAATTTAGCTATAGAAGCATTTTGAACGCTTTCTGGGATCCTGTTGTAGAAGCGTATACATTGCCCCACAAAAGAGTTACTGACTCTATGCAGTCGAATAACAGGAGTAACAAGATTGTGTTTGTCCCTGGTACCAATGTTAAGAGAATCACATTTTCTCATAAAAACATTAATATTTTTCCGTACATACAAAACATTACAGAATATATATTGAGAAGCAACAGTTAATATCTTAATTTCTTTAAATTTATACCTTAATGATTCCTTGGCTCCTAGGTTTGGCTCATAGATTGCGCGAATAGCCCTCTTCTGCAGCACAAATATAGTATGGATAGCGGCTGCGTTACCCCAAAGCATAATACCGTAGGACATTATACTGTGAAAGTCACTCAGCCTACACTATCCTATAAGTAACTCTGCAGACGAGCTTGCAATCAATGCAGAATCAGTTTAAACCGCACGAACCTAAATTTCCCTCTAATAAGCTTCTCACTCACTCATTTCATGAATTATGTAAATAACTCGTGATGAATGTTTGATCAACGTTTGACGCACAACAGTACCTATTTGTATTGAATATTACTCTAATTATTTGGTAATAAAAACCGAATGATGCCTTTCAAAGTTATATTTGGACGTTTTATTAATACGAATATATACACAAGTATTTAGAGTCTGTTGTAGAGCGTACACGCTGTTTCATCTTGAATATGAACAATAAAAAAAATATTAAAACAATGAAATATTTTGAGTTGCACACTAGATATATTTTATTGTTATGTATGTATATAATTATCTTCAAAAATAAAGTCAAATTTTTAATGGACATAATTAAAGAAAAACTTAAACCTGCCGAATACCGAACATAAAACAAATATTAACTTATTTCAAGGATAAAGGGAGTAAAATATTTTCTATAAAATCAATATAAAGTAACGTTGTTACAAAATAACAAACAAATCTATTTTTCACCATAGTGGAAATAAACGTAAACGTGAATCACATTATGTCAATGTTTCCGCAAATCGTGCTCGGCTAATTGAGAATACGAGTACGTTGGGGATTAGTTTTTGCGATTTATTTTTGGATTACAATTTGTTTACCACACATAGTCAAGTTGTAATCACTATCTTTATACAATATGTTGTCACAACTTATCAATTTATTTACCTACCTATCTGTTTTCGATCTTTTAATCCAGACTACAAACTTACTGCAGATACATGGAAATAAAAAAATAAGAAAAAAAATAAACTGAGATCAAAAAAGAAGTTTTTATTGACACTATAAAAATGTACAATTTTACAATAGTTTAATCTGTTACTATTGGAGGCATTGCAGCCCATGTCAAAATAAATTTAGTTTGGCTGTCCCTAATGTGAGGATTTTTTTTAAATTTAATAAGACATAAGATAAATATTTTCTAAAAATAAAATATTCAATAAAAAAATGACACACATATAGGTACACAAATGTGCAATCGAAGTTATGCCTTTTTGAAGTTAGCTCTAGGTGCTGCGCACAATGTTGGCTTTGGGAAGCCCAATATATTTCCCAAAATAAAATGTGATCACATTACGGGTTGTTAAAAAAAAACAACGGTTACAACTCGTTACAACTGCTCTATATTAAAATATATTGAAATTGTAAATAAAGCACAAAGCGCCTTTATTTAAACATTCTGGACTTGTTAATTGGACATAACAAATAGTACCTGTATATTTACTTTTTTAATGTATTTAAGCACGAAACACGTCAGATTTACGTCGGTGAAATACGAGTGGGGGGAATACTACCTTAGTATATATTCCAATGTAGTATTTGAAACAATTTATTTTGATACTGATATTTAACCATACAATTTATAATAAACAATAATGGAAGCGAAAATCTTAGTGTTGATGTTGGCGGCACTCGTATCCGTCTTGTGCAAGCCGTTGGATATTGTTCAAAACGGTATTTTTTTTTATGTATCAAAAATAAAAACAATAAAATATGCGACTGGAATAGTTTTCTGCATATAAATTTGAATAATATTTTATTGTATTAGACATACTTATTAGCATAAATTCAACTTGAAAACGAAAATCATATTGAATAAAAATTTTCAATAGCTTAAAAAATAATTTATTACTATTTCGTAGCATTGGTTTTATGTAACGTAGTGATTAATAACTCTTAAAAAAATTGTATTGAGCTTGGACACAAATGCTTCATTCAATATTATTATAATCTGTTATATATTTCTATTATTTATTCCAGAAACTGCAATAGAGAACAATCCCGTACACAAATTGATCAAGAGGTTCATTAACCCATCTTTGACTATTGGAAGTTTTTCTGGAGCTGACATTTCAAAAATTAGAACCAAGAGAGGGTAATTCTCAATTTACTATATATATTTAAAACCTTTTTTTATTAAGTTAAATTCATTTAAAAAATAGATATAATATTACGAATAATTAAATTAAAGAAAAATCATAGACAGTTAGAGTATTTGCAATCGATAAATTAATAAAAGTAGTAATAACACGATCGGGATCCATTTGGATATTTGATCAATTCATGCCGATGTTTTGACAAAAGTCGTTAAGGGAACAGAATCAACTCTCATAAATAATGCACTTCAAAGAAAATGACTACGTTTTAATGCACTTAATATTCGACTGATACGGGCAAATATTAATATGTAGGTATTAAAAAAAACTTTTCATGTAGATACAATAAAGTACACAAAAAGTTTTATTAATATGCAAATGTTATAGTGGATAAACTTAATATTAGTATTCCTTTATTTAGATCTAGAAAAACTGTATTTACTGATTTTTTTAAAATGCAGATCCGAGGACGAATGTGAAAAGCTGAATCTCTGTTTACTTCACGCACGATCCAATACAAACTTCTTTGCAGCATTCGAACTGTACTTCGTAAAGTAAGTTTATAATAAGTGATTTTATGGCAATGTTTATGACATGATCCCTCTCCCCCTCATGAATCTCGAGCGGGAATCTATCAGTTATTGTCATCATATATAAATCCAACAGTGGCCTTTATATATTTCCATATTTAAATCCACTAATTTAATTAGTAAAATAATTAACAATGTTCTTGTACGAGTAAATAGTATCGTCTTTTACCAATAGTCTTTGTACCATTCTTTCTAACATACGTACGCTAAACCTAAGAACAATTAAACTAAAAAAACAGATCACTTATTCAATTTTTTTGAAGCTTTTTTGAATTTTTTTGGAGCTATTGATGACATTTACTGTTATAAATAAAAATAATAGAAGTTCGAGTATAAAAATATGTTCAAAAGTTGCAAAGGGCCCCAGTTCTTTCCTAAAATTTTCTATAATTACATTTTTTGTTTTTTACAGTAAAGAGAATGCTCGTCTATGGGATCATCACGCACGATCACTTTCCGAGTGTCATCAGCGTTACAGCTGTTACAGATAGACAATAGTTTTAGCTTAGTAAAAATACTTATTTATTTACGTAATGTAATGATAGTAATATATGTATTAAGAATTGTATACGTAAGAAAACTAAAAATAAATATCATGACAATCATCTCTGTTTTTTACTTATTCGTTATTTCAGGTAACAATAAACCAAACCAGACTAATACATATTCAAAATCAAAATGTTCTTTATTCAAATAGGATCATAGAAGCACTTTTGAATCGTCTTGTTAGATAATACTGAGAAGAACCGGCAAGAAAATCAGTAGTTACTCTTTTCCACCATATTAATTATTGTATGTCAGTAAAGTACAATTGTATATTCATATATCCTTACTATAAGTATTTGAAACGGGATATTTACCATGTTTTTTATTTTTATTTGGTGGTGCTCGATATTTCGACATTATCTACGAATGTCTTGTTCACGAGACTGAAGTTTGCGGGTAGATGTTGACGGCATTAGAAGTGTCCATATCGGACTACCTCCTTTCTCGTACGTTTGCTGCGTAAACACGGGTCACCACTACCATTGTCACTTTCGCCCCTACTGTTTGTTTTATGTGCACTAGACACTCGATACCGTGTTTGACAAACGAAACTCACCGTATCGATTCGCAAATTTTATATATCCTGCCTAGAAATCAATAAATATTAAGTCCACGCTTTATTATCTTTAATGTAATCTTGTATTGAGTAATATATCTTGTTTAAGTTTTTTTAACGTGAGCCGTAAATTGTTTAATATTCCAAAAATAACTGTGGAATCTTATTATATTTTTATCTTCTTATTATATTCCTATTATATTATTATATATATATATATATCTTATTATTACGAATACCATGTCCCAGGAAGAAACTATGTGTTATTAGTTTATCTTTCTTCCTCGTTGTCTATACAATGATTGTCACCGTCTCTTTCAAAAATATCTATTATATTGTTGTAAACATATTGTGAAGCAACTGTAAGCACACCCTCTATTTTAAAAACATCCCAAAGGGAGTCTCGAGCTCGAAGATTATAAATACACCAGACCGGTATTTTTTGTAATATGAAAACAGATTCAATATTAGTAGCGTTAATCCAAAGCAAAATTTGGTAAGACATAATAGAATGTATACTAATCGAACAATGCCAACATCAGTTAGTTGACTAACCTTTCTAACCGCGAATGCTGTGGACCTTGAGTCTCTGAGATCTTTGACACCTAGTCGAATATTTATAAAATATAGTATAAATTAACAAAATTTAAATACCTGTAGGTAATTCGAAGAGAAGTTTTTTAAATCCAAAATTGAACATATATTTAGAATATTTATATGTATACTACACAATGAATACGACTAACAAGCGAATAACTATTTTTTGCAATATTTGCCATAAATATCTGCAAAATTGAATTAAAGATAACACAAAGGCACTTTTTTTTTAATTTAATACATGAATAGGAACCGTTAATAAATATTATTTTTTTTAGGTTGCGGTTTAGTAATCGGGTGCAGGAGTGGGGGGTAGAGGGGATGTGGGAGAGGCTACGGGTAGACTCTCTATCCTCTGGTGCCATTCCCATCTTGCGAATTTGCTCCGTTCCTGAGATATTGGCAAAATCTTATAATTCTAACCTCAAATCAGGCTATTTATCAACTCGATTTTCGAAACTCAGTGGCTTTAAACAACACTCTAGGGGTAAGACCGACAAGACCATATTGAGTCAGAGTTAACAGAGTCGATTTTGTGTCAATTTTTTTACAATCAAATGTATAAATGTATAAAGCTTTCTAGCAAAATCATTAAAATTAATCACAACAAACAAAATGAGCACTCATTCGAATTACGCGAGTCAAAAAGAAACAACGAACAATATATTTAAATATGAATAATGTCAGAACACATTAGTGATATTTGACAAATTCATTTAGCGTTTTGACATATGACAAGCACCTTATGTATATTGCATCCTTGTCGAACTTGAAACAAAATAGTTACTCATCCTGCTCCTATAGTGATAATACGATTTATTTGACATATTTACGCGTATATAGGTTATGATAGTTTTTCTTAATTTTCTCGAAAACGGAGCAGTTTCGCTCGACGCGAGTGGTATTGTTATAATCAAGGACCAAACCTCTAACATATACAACACTTTGTTTCTCCAAAATCGTAGCGACTTTTACTAAACCCAACCCATTTTTATGCACCGTATTCGTAATCACAACTTCCATACGTTAAAATGTAAATAATTGCTTGGATCACAGTTTATAAGGGTGAGTCGGATAATACGTATAAAATAAAACAGAGGACACATTCCACACACCTTTTATTTCAATTTATATCTAAAGAATACTCATTACAGCACAACACATAAATTATATAGATAAAAAACAACCTTTATAAATTAATACATTCTTATAACTCATGGAATAATTCGTTTCAATTTAAATAATTTGTTCCTACCATTTGGTTTAATTATATTAATAAATATTAATACCATTTTGATATCTTTAAAACAAATTCCATAATGGAATGTTTCGATCAAGTTTAGTCCTATCAAAACATTTCTCAAATTACTTATTTTAATGGACAAATACACTGAACATAACAGGTGAAACACTCAATGACTGAACATGTCGAAACGAGTGGCTATAGTTTTTAAAATCATTTAAATCAATTTGTAGTTTATGTGAAGTACGGGCCTGTTCCACTCCGAGCCGTGCTGGAGGTCATGCCCAGGAGGTAATCCATCGAGACACACAGATCAACATGAAAACATATTTTTGTAGTCGGATATTAGAGATTAGAAATAGAATAAAATGCAAACGGTCTGGTATCTGCTCCAACAGTATGAGCGCGGCTAGGAGCGGTCGCGCGGCGCGCGGCGCGGGCGCGCGGCCAGCGGGCGCAGGGCGGCGAGGCGCGCGCGCTGCGAGTACAGCGCGCCCAGCGACAGCAGCGCCAGCAGCGCCAGCGGGCTGTGCCGCAGCTCCTGCTCCGACGAGCGCAGCTGCAACCACGGCCTCGTTAGCCCCCGTCTCCGCGTCACGGTCGCGATCGTTTGGACTTAACGTCGACGCTCCCGTGATTATTAGTCAATATTTTTACTGGCGAACTACTCGAGGGTGTTGTTGTTAAAAAGTAAAATTAAAATATGATTAAACATAATCTGATAGCTTCACATGACTGCTTCTCATATGTCTACTCTCATTAAATCATCACTCATTTGTCTTTTTCTATTTATTTGTAGTTGGTGCTAATATAGTGCTTCTTATTATTCGTAATATAGTGAAAAGGATTCAAGAGACTTACGACCTGCCTCACCCTACGAGTTGGTCTACCACCATACCGGTTGTAGGGCACAAAGTGCTGCTGATAAATTCAAAACGATAATAAGAATATATATTACCTTCGGGTCGAAGTCGATATCGAAAGATTTAAACTTCCCGTCTGAATTAAAATAGAACGCCGGTTCCTCGTACGAATGGCTGACTTTCGACAATGATGACTCTATCTGGACGACATAAGTCTTATTGTCCGCCGGCAACCTAGGCATTGTGTACATCAGTCCGGGATTGTTGAACTGGTTATAGCCTAGAGGGTCGAGCTTCGTCGAGTATATCAGATTGTGTGGGGTCGACTCCAAGGCGAGGGTCAGTCTGAGGGTCTTGTAGTGGTCTATGTTGGGAGTCCGAATTAAAACATTCGCATCTGTTAAGTGATTGGGATGGACAACTATAAGTCGGACGTTTTCTATATCTTTTTCTTTCATCTGAAATAGATTAAGAATTTTTTTATTGAGTATAGAATTACATTCCCCAAATACTTTAGTTTAGTTAGGCAAAATAATACATACAGTTAATATTATATTACCGTTTTTTAAAACAAATAGCAGTTTCGAAATCATAATTTACATTTGCACTTTACAGGCAACTTCATTTTCCTAATATTATAAAAGTAAAAGTTATATAATCGGAGCCAATCCCGTGTCAAGCATTAAGCGCTCTTACTTCAAACGGAGGCGGCTGTCTCGCGAGCACGATACCGGCCAGCTCGGGCTCCACCGACTCCTTCAACTCCACCACATACACGCAACCCGGCAATAGACCTCGTATTCTAAAACATTCAACAAATTTATTGAAAAAAACATGCACATCATATATTCGAATTAAAACGATCTCATATCACGATTATCATAGACACGACCCAACGGCCAGGCCCGGTACCTGAAGTGTCCCGTGTCGGAGGCGGAGGCGTCCTGCTGCGCGCAGTGCGGGCGCGCGGGCGAGGAGGCGGGCCGCGCTCGCAGCGCCACGCGCGCCGCGCCCGCGCCGCCCAGCGACACCACGCGGCCCAGCAGCGACCACGCCACGCGGACGCCCCTGCACAGAGCGATCCGTTACCGTCGTCCGCCGCCGGCGGGCGGGGCCGGGCGGGCCCGGGCGGCGCCGGGCGGGCGCGACACGCACTCGAACACGACGCGGTGCTCCTGGCCGTCCTCCACGGCGACGATGGCGTGCGGCGGCTCGAAGCGGTACTCCTTCATGTGCGGCTTGACGTAGTACTGCGCCGGGGACAGCGCCGCGAAGCGCAGCGCGCCGGCCGCGCCCGACGCCACGTTGCGCCGGAACGCGCCGCCCGACACCGACACCAGCGCGCCCTGCAAGGGGCGGTCGTTATTGTTGCGAAAACACTTTCATGGAAAATGCTAATTTAGAACCTGTTTCGCTAGAAACCTTGGATGCATTTACGGATTACGACTCCCTCGGGACTCCTGATATCTCGTTACATTCGGTTCAGAATCTTCACTATTCTACGGTCCGTGCTCACCTCGAGCGGCGCGTGGTCCGCTCGGTCCCGCAGCACCACGGCGATCTCCGCCAGCTTGTGTGCAACGATGATTCCGTTCTCGTCGGGCTCGTCGAAGGCGTAGGACTCCTTCTCCGCCCGCACCGTGTACTGGATGTCCGCGTCCAGCGGACCGAAGCTGTATTTGCCGTCGGCTTCCGTCGTCTGCGTCAGTCTGACATCACCTGAAAAAATTATGAATGTCTCAAAAGCGGCTCACCAGGTAGCTATCATCCTACGTACATCATTAAACTCTACTCTAAACTATTTATCCCCATCTGAAGCGAAGGATAACCATTTTAATGAAATAGTTAGGCACAGTAAAGGTACAATATACTTTTTTAAATATAATCTTTTATTTACGGTGCCGCTCAGGAGCGACTCGAATCCTCTTCGTCAACGCTGACCTCCGGCTGAGCCTCGACGGTAGTGCCATTCGAACAAACCACAGCCACTTTTAACTGTGCATAAAATAAACGCAGACGCAATGAGGAATAACATATAAGCGGTCGTGCGTACCGCCCTCCAGGGTGACCAGCACGCCGGACACGGAGGGCTGCAGGCGGCCGGCCAGCACGAGCGCGCGCGCCGCCCGCAGCGACAGCACGCGCGCGCAGTCCGCGCCGCCCGACACGCGCACGGCGCCGCGCGGGCTGAACAGCAGCGACGCCGAGCGCGCCCACACCTCCGCCGCCGCGCCCTGCGGACAACGGACTCGTCTCGGTGGATCTTTATTTTTGGATCGGATTCGTGGATTATTTCGGAAGCCTAATGATGAGCGAAATTAAATGTGCAAAGTATTATTACCTGGGTGGGTGCTCAATTTATATTTTTAAGAAAAATTAAATTAATCTCCTGCGACCGTCCCACTGCCGCGATGCCGGGACGCAATAGATAGTACATACATAGATATAATATCATGTCACATGTTACTCACGAGACTACTGGGGCTCTTTTTTCAATACAAGTAGAAAACCTTATGCCCAAATGCGAAAATGAAAAATCATAGCAATCATTTTCGCTCACCTCCTCCAAATACATGGTGTGCTCGTACACGTACACTCCATCCCGCCGGACCGGCTGGAGGGGCACCTCCTCGGGCGGTCGTCCGTCCTGGACGATCTGGAGGAGCACGTCCGTCGCCGGCTCCGGGGAGACGATATCGACGACGGCCGCGTGCGCCGTGGCCACGAAGCGCACCCGCGGCGCGTCCGGCCCGCCCAGCCGCACGGGCGCGCTGGCGGGCTGCACGCGGTGGCAGCCGCGCGCGCTCAGCGTGTAGCGCTCCGCCGGCGGCAGGCACTGGCGGCTGTCGCCCGCCGGCACGGCCAGCTCGCCGCGCTCGGCGCCGTCCGCGCTCTCGTAGTGCAGCTGCAGCGCGTGCGACGCCGACACGAGCAGCGCCAGGCCGCGCAGACGGAAGGCCGGCGCCGAGTGCAGGCGCTGCGTGACGGCCGCGTTGTGCGCCGCCTGCTCCCAGCACAGCCGCGTCGCCTCCACCGACAGCTCCACGCCGCCCGGCACCACGTCCTCGAAGCTGTACTCGCCGTCTGCGGGGTATCGTAAAGCGTTCTTCGACTTAACTAGGAGTCGAAACTAATTCCTTATCGAAAATATTCTATCAACTGATGAGAAACGAGTTGGAACGCTCAGAGATGGTTTTTTTGCCTTATTTCGGTCTGTGTTTACTTAACGAGAGTTCTCGGAAGCGAGATAGTTTGCATATCTACAGTCGTATCGTTAACGATTGCCCGCCACCCACCGACGACGGGCGCGTAGCGCGGGGGGCCCGCGTAGCCGCCGTCGGGCTTGAGCGGGCGCAGCGCCACGGCCAGGCCGGCGCAGTGCGCGCCGCACTCGACGCGGCCGCGCACCGTGGCGCGCACCTGGCCGAACGCCACGCCGCCCACCGCCGCGCCGCGCACGCGCACCGTCTGCCACTCGGGGAAGAACCTGCAACGGTTATTACCGGTTATCCGACAGATACGAATCGGCTTTAAAGCCTATTTCAATTTTAGGCTCATGGTGTTGACCAGAATATTTATATAGTCGACTAGTGAATGCGATAGTGGGGAAGACTGACTCACTGTAAGCCTTCTCTCTGTTCCTGCTCGGTCACTTCGACCTTCACCGTGTACTCGCCGGAAGGTACGAAGGCACACCATTTACCTGAAAAAATGGTATTCGCAAAATGTAACGTCGCTTCAGTGACTCCACCCATTTTTATAATGTATTTAAATAGTATAATAATAAATAAATAAATACAATATAATAAAATCGGTTGGCAGAAAAGGAAAAAAATATATTATGGATTTATATTGGTTTGCATCCAAATTACGTAGCTAATAAATATTAAGCAATAAATATCTTACTAGTGATGCCTATGTATTTTTATGAATTACATTAGAGTCAAAACTCCAATGGCCTTCTCATTGTCATAATATACAGGTACAGTCTGCTCTGTAGCATATGCAGTTAGGAAAGTTAGACAGTGAACATTGATATCTCGCAATTAGTATATTTAGGTTATTTGTATCAGACTAATTTTTTATATATCGTATACAACCATACCAAGAATATAAATATAAACATATTTGGGTATCTAGACGAGTATTAAATGTAAAACGTGAACAAACTTTTATTGAACTTTATTCGTATTTTGTGCACCATATCTAAATAAAATTCTATCCTGGGTTTCCAGAAAATTGCATTACTCTCAATAGTACATAGATACTATATGTAAATAAGATCTTTAACGTTACCATCGTCACCAGCCTGCACGCGCAGGTCGGGCCGCAGCTGCAGCGTGCGCGGCTCGGGCGGCGTGAGCTGGCCGCACACGCGCCAGCGCGCCGCCACCGCCTCCAGCGCCGCGCTCGGCCCGCCGCTCGACACCACCAGCTGCACCTCGTCCCACTCGCACTCCTCTGGCGCCGAACAGACAACATGCTCATGTATACAACATTGCCGGCCAAAGGACTGTGAGCCAATGTGATAGCTGATAGAGGATCATTCGTTATTAAATGGAGTGATACATTTTTCAGTTTATTAAAAAAATGAGTTAAATAAAAAAGATCCAACCGACCATGCTGGAAGGTGAGAGTGTAGGTGGCAGGCTTGAGTCCGGTGAGAGTGAACCTGCCGTCCGCGTCGCAGGTGGCCACGGCGCGCCCCCCGCGCAGCACCCGCGCGCCCGCCACGCCCGCGCCGTCTGCGCCGCGCAGCGCCCGCCCGCGCACACTGAACGCCGTCACCTGAGGACCAAACATGTTCAATCATACTATATTTACTACTTGCTATGTGCATTGTGCAGCCCTTCGTTATGAAGTATATTAGAAAATATCTTAAATCTGTCTTGTAGAATCAAATATCAAACAGCAATAGAACATTACAATAAATTAATTATGTTATATGTTATTTCACTTTCATATTAAAGGCTGTGCGAGCAGCTAAATTTAAAATAGAGAAATGATACTTTAATTAATTTGTATTATATTTACTAACTTCAAAAGCATTCTTGATGTATAAACTGTCATGAAGCACAGCAAAAGGCACCACATCAGGCTTAATATTGTATGTGACAAGAGGTTGACCGGGTGAGCTGGTCATAGCCAGCAACTTGTACTCCCCAGCCGGTACCAGACCAAATTGGAATTCTCCAGCTGCATCTGTTACTGAGTAACAAATCGGAGCATCTGGAACTCCTTGGAGAAGGGCAGTCTTACAACCTTCTACTCGGAATTTTTGATTTTCCTAAATAAAAATAAAATCATATTTTAGACAAAGTTTAAAAGAATCAACTTTAATTTAATGTTGTAATAGTAATGTTAAAAAATTACATTTTTTGAATATAGAAGAACATAGATTCCACTGATAGGGCTGCCGAAAGATATGACAGATCCTGAGACATCATAACCTTTCACAATCAAAGATCCAATAGGCAAAGCTGTATTTCCTTCCTTCACTTGCACTACAGTCTGAGCAGGCTCAATTTTCCATCTGCAATAACAATATCATTACTACAAAAATCTGTTATAACAATTTGAATACTTATAATTTAAATTAATATTTCTCCTAAATTGCAACTAAATTTTAAAGCATCAGATCATCAGAGTAATTTTACTCACACAATTTCTATTTTGTCAATTATATAGTACAGTCATCTGTATATTGGCAACAGAGACATACTGAGTGATGATTGGTATTGGTGAGATTTATCCGTGCATTTAAATATATAATACTACTTATTGTATATAACAATAATAATCTATATAATTAATATGCAACAACATGAGGTTACTTCTGTATTATATTGTTTGTATAAAAGGAGATCAAATTTCAAAGTCAGATCTGCATGCTGTGTTCAGAACATTCCTAGTATATTAAGGTATGGTACATTTCTTTATACTGATAGTTTTCAGTGTGAATTTAATATAATTGACCAAATATAATGAAAATTGGACAATGAGTAACATAGTTATTACACTTAGTTATCATAGTAATTAGCAAAACTAATGATATTATAACTTACTTAGAATGTGTTGCTTTTACTACATATTTTCCAGGTATAACTGGTGTGAAATCAAAATCACCATTAGTGGTTGTTACTGTGTTCCTAACATCTCCTTTCTCATTTACAAGTTGGATATCAATACCACTAGGCCCTTGTTTCTGTCCTGCGGTGATCACTCTTCCGGTTATACCGAAACCATTAAATGAGAAATTTATATCCTGACCAGTAGAACACTGGTCTGTTTCACCGTCTATAAGGAGTTCTACTTGTGAAGGCTCGAAACTCCACCCAGCAGGAGGGTGCACCTTTAGTATATACTCGCCCTTTTCATATAATGGCAAGAAATAATATCCATTAGTAGGGGCGCATTCAGTTCTCTCTTTTAAGCTACCTTCCTTCGTATACCTAAAATTTAATAATATTATTTTTCAACGGCGCAATATGAAATTGTCATTTAACGATAAAATACAATATATTTTAAGATTATTAGTCTCTTAGATTAACTTTTAAAATTATGACCCAAATTCGTGATAGATTAAATTATGATTTTTAGGTTAACTTACAAGCCGATCTCTATTTTGGAAAAATCCAAGCTTGCATGGCTTTTCACAAAACCACCACATCCTAATATATCATTGGCATAACATGTCGATGTAAATGTGACTAAATATGCTACAAATAAATTTAATAAATCGGATATTTTAAGAGACATTTCTGCATTCTAACCAATTACCTAAACCTCAGACTTTTTGACAGTTGATAAAAAGAAGTTGGCACTTATCATTATCACCACAGAATAATAATACTACGAAGAGTTATCACGACTCAATTATAATAAGTCATATTTTTAAATCTGAGCTAATCATTTAACCGACATAACTTGTGAAGCACTTATTTAAAATTATTTTCAATCATAAAACTGTACGACTATATCTTTTTATTAAAATATTGTTGATACATGTTTAAAAATTAGTTAATTTTTTTTATTCTTTATTCTTATAACATTACCGTTTCAATTTAGATTCTGTAAGTACTATGTACCTTACGGCTTACACATAATATTGGAAATTTCTAAAGTATTCAATCAATGCTGTTTTTTTTACGTATGAAACTCGTTTTCAAGAAAAAAATCCACTCATTAATATTTTATTAATCATAATCATATAAGTCAGTTATTATAATCCAAATGTACAAAAACTAAAACAACATTAAAATTAAATTTTAATTCAATTGATCTATTAATAGTATAGTAAATTGATTTCTCGTAAAAAGGACAGTCCTGGGTTGAGACGGAAGAAAAAAACTTACTTAAAACCTAATAATTGAATGGCAACCAGTAATAACAGATTTTTTATAAGACAAAATTAAATTTTAGTTTTGATAAATTAATTAATCAATCTTATTTGTCGACCGTATACAAAACTGAAGAAGTCTAGATGGATACAAACTTGTTGGTCCAAACAACATACACAACTCAGAGACAACAAAAATATATGAGTCATGTGATTCACAAAACAGGGCAAACGTTAAATGAACATTAAGTTATATTTTCTATTTTGCATTATTTTCACAATGCTTAATACAAGTACAAAATAATGTCACTACCTCCTAAATGTATAACATTTTAGATTTATTGCAGTCCATACTAACATAAGTATGTCTTTCCATTTTAATAATGTTCCTTGTGTATTTTTCTTTCTTTTTTGTGTATGTACTTTATACAATTTTATTAGATTCTAATTTTTCCATGTTATGAATCTTTCATAATTTCAAATTAGAGAAAAACACTTTTGACTAATCTTGTTGGATAGTGTTCGAGTTTGAGTTGGTATTTTGTCAAAAATTAAAATAATGGTTATAACACTTTAGAATTAAACACAATGAATTATAAAATGTGTGCATGTTTATTTCTGTGAGAGATCACAAAATACATAAATATTATGATATGAAGCTTCATAAAACAAAAACTAAATAAATTTTACTTATAAAATACATTTACTAAGGTAACGTCAGTTTGATTTTCATGTAGCAATTGCTGTTTTTGCCTTATTTTGGATAGGAAGGAAGAGTTTAAATTCTGCTGGTAGTTCATCCTCTGAATATAATCTGTCTGAGAAGTAGACCCTTCTTATACGACAGTTGGCATGAATTTGGACTCTAAGAGTCTCAACATAGTTGGTACCATAAGCCCTCCTTGTGAAATCAGCAAGATTAAATTGAATCTGATTCCAACCCTCATCTAAACGCATAGGCATGGTACAAATGAATGGTTTCACACGAGTTGTTGATTGATAATTACTTGCTCGGAATCTCCTGCGCACATTTTTGTCATCTAAAACCTGAAATATGACAATTGAATATTTTTTTATAACATAACTAATTATAACAAATAAAAGCAATTCTTGACTCCAAAATTTTAAAAGTACTCATTTTAATAACAATTTTAACATTTAATAACTCGTTTTTTCTTGAACTGTATAATTGTAACTGTTAAAATAAATATATGCTGCACACCTGAACCTCGAATGTAAAATATTTCTTGAGGTTTTTGATAATCATAACCAAAAAAGGTAGTTTGATGCCAAGAGTCTTCTTTGGATCGGCAGGACAAGTGATATACGTAGTGCTGACATTGGTCCCAACTATTTCTAATACTAAGCTCTGTATATCGTTGTCCGTGATTCGTTTTATGTGCCCATTTCGAACTTTTTTATCCCAAATTTGCAAAGGTTTGCTACCTATACTGTAAAGAATTGACAAAAACCCGGACTGAAAAGTGTTTTTAAACATCTCTACTATTCGTATTCTAGAAACCTCTGTGTTCCAACATTTATCAGATAGTTACTATAAAAGTTTGATCAATAAAAAATGTTTTTTCGGGTTTGCATTGAAACTTGACAGCATGACAGTAAACACAAGAATTTTGAACTCCGCCATTGGCCATGCGTTTGTTATCAATTCAGCATTACCATAGCAACATACAAAATATAACGTTTCTTTTAACTCATGTTCCTTTCACCACATAAATAAAACTGCTTTCATAAATTATTATAAATCATCCCAACGACTTTAGTTAAACATAAATATATTTTTTGGTATATATCCGTTTCTCCCTTTTTTTTTTTTTATTGAAAAATTAAATATAAATACCCTAGACGAATAGTTCATGAGAAAAATTAATATTGTTGTTAATGGTTACATTTAGTTAGTTCAAATATGTAATTATTTTTTGTTTGATTCATTATAAAGGGCTTTTAAAGATATAATCAATGTAAACCGGATATAATGGAACGTAATGCGCTTTCATGACAGCGATTGATTGAAGTGAACGTTGTCTCTTGTCTGTGAATTTTGACAGATAAGTACACTACACGCGAATCATGCGATGCATTGTATCGCATGCATCATAAAATTATAAATTTAGTATTTGATTTTGTCAACTATAAATCATAATGAAGAAATAAGTCATACCTTTAGGTACATTTTAGGATAATGAAAGTTTGTTTATGTATTTACTTAAAGTATTAGTGAATCACCGAATATGACGGAAAATTCTTCGAAAAAGTAAGTAGTTATATATTATACTTTTGAATAGAATATATTTTACTTCCCTAAAAGTATATTTAAATTTACCTGAACGCTAGAAGTAGTAAGATACAAATGCTTGAACGGGTTCGCTGTTTCTATTTATGTATGTAGTATGATGGTTGTTAAATTTGTCGAAATACTTTTTTATTATTTTTTAATGATATAGTAACATGTCGAAAATGATATCTAATAAAATAAATCTATAATAATTGGAAATGTGAGAAATGTCAATTGTTGTTTTAAAATAAATTCATAGAGAAAAGAAATGACAAAACAAAAATGTTGAATGTTTTTTTAAATTGACAAGCTTGAAATTTATTGTCTATTTTAAAATTTAGTAGTAATTCTCTTTACTGTTTATTTGTAAAAAAATGAACTGTATATACAGATAAAAATATGTGAGTATGAGAGGAATTGTTTGTTTATATATATTTTTTTGTATTTTCAATATACTAAATACAAAGAATCAACAAAATCATATTTAACATTTACTGAACACTGATTACTTTTTTTTAAATTTATAACACTGTCAGAAGTTAATTGGTTTGAAATTTAATATTAAATATACACACATATAAAAAGATTTCTGAGCATGTGTAACATGTTGAATACTAATTCTGTGTGAATCATTGTGTAAAAGGATATGCCTGAATATTTAAAATAAAACAATTGTGTTAGCAATATTTATAGTCTGTTTTAATGTAAAAAAAAATCAATGTATTTGCTTACATCAAACCAGTTTATTTGACATTCATAACATTGATGGCTGATGCCATTTAAAATTGATCAAAAATAAATTGGATCATTGAAGTTTTTCCTAAGCTCAGGAAATAATAAAAAAACTCAAATCTACTTATTTTTTAAATTGCAGTTGTCATTTTAATTGTGTCTGATTTCCTGTTGTTATCTTTTATTGTTAATATTATTGGTTTGAGTTTGTTTTGTTGTTGTGTTTTACAATATTATATAAAATTTGGAGTCAAGGAAATTATTACTTTTTCATTACTAAACTGTTTTTGAGCATTACAAAATATATTTTAGGATAGAGACAAATTTTTAACTTATTATTTTATGGTTTAAACGTTAACTTGATATTTAATAATACCACTCTGTTTAAATTATCTCTATAATGATTAGTTTTTAATTAGTTTGTCAATCACTTGCAACTTTTTAGTACCTTTCTTGATTAATTTTCTAATCGGTCATTGATCCCTGCCTGCTTTTGGATACTAAAATTTGTACAAGTCTACTGTTTATAATAAACATGTAAACAATGACAAAATAATTGGTTCAAGTGAAATTAGAAAACAGAATTAAATTGTATATTAGATATAATGTTATGTGGGGGTGTGTGAACAAACATGCATTATTTATCTTTTTATGATAGTTACATCCGGACAGCATTTGATAAGAAATTAATTTTTAGTTAAATAACTTTTAGTTCTATTAGTAATTGATACTTTCATATTCTGAATGTGGTAATGAAAGGAGTTTTGATGTATCTATTGAAATGATTGGTAAATTCAGATATGATTAGAAGATTCAGGTCATATTTGTTTCTATCTGTTTTGTACCCATTACATTCTAGACGAAAAGTCAACATCCAATGCACTCTATTGAAAAATAGCTTACGAGGTTTCTCTTATAAAATATGTACTGACACAAAAAAAAACTTGTCTTATATTATTACTACATTGCAATATAATAGTATCTATGGTTGTGCTATAATTTATTATTCATCGATGACCTTATAAAGTTAATCAGGATAGTAAATTGTCTATGCCACCCACATTGATTTATAAGCGTTCATAAATAACAAGTCTGCGGACCATATTTTACTATTCTAGGAATGGATTAAATAATAATTGGTATTTAAAGTAAACTCAAACTTCCTTTATTCAACATAGAAGCATCACACTTACTTATTGATGGTCAAATTAAACACTACCACCGGTTCGGAAAAAGGACCACCCAGACCTGAGAAGAACCGGCGTAAGAAACTCAGCGGGTCTTTTTTTTTTATCAAATTAAGTAGATACATAATTGTATATGAATAGAAACAGCCAGGAGGCGATCGTTTCATTCTCAAGGTCTGCTATCAAACATAATACCGTAGGACATTATACTGTGAAAGTAACTCAAATAAACTAGGCGAAACATATCAACATCGGTAAATAATCTAATTTTTTTTACTGCAAATGCCACAGAACTCAGTCTACCCGCTAATCCGTTTATATGGGGGATCCACTGTAACTTGGCATCAAGAGTAAGGCCAAGAAATTCAGTTGTTTCAACTGGATCCATCGATTCCCCATTGATAAGTACATCGGGTTTTACATTTTGCATGTTTGGTGTGCTAAATTTTACAATTTTAGTTTTTTTATTATTCAGCCTAAGATTATTTACGCTAAACCAGTGTACTATATCAGACATAGCATTGTTTACATCGTCATACTGTACCTGTTTCCTATTAATTTTAAAAACCAAAGAGGTATCATCAGCAAACAATACTATATCATGTTTGTTCCCAACAAGAAAGGGCAAGTCATTTATGTATACGAGGAATAGAAAAGGTCCAAGAATTGATCCTTGTGGGACCCCCATACCAACTGAGACCCCAGGAGACCTTGTCCCTTTAACGTCAACCCTCTGAATTCTATTGTTAAGATAACAAGTCAGAAGCTCCAGTACACATTCTCTAATTCCATAGTGATATAGTTTCCTGACCAGAGTTTCATGTTGAACACAATCAAAGGCTTTGGATAAGTCGCAGAAAATCCCTAAGGCATCCTGCGACTTCTCCCAGGCATAGATATTTTTTATAAGTTCGATACCTGCGTTGGTAGTCGAGGGACCCCTCGTAAAGCCAAATTGTTTTCTATGGAGCAGATTGTATCTATTGAAATATGCTAATAATTGATTTAGAATATTTTTTTCAAATATTTTGCTGACGGTTGGTAGTATTGAGATTGGCCTATAGTTGTTAGGATCTGAAGAGCTACCAGATTTAAATATTGGAATGACTTTACTATGTTTCATCAGGTCAGGAAATACACCACGTTGAACACAATCATTGAATATTATTGCAAGATAAGGTGCAATCACATCAATAATTGAATTAATCACCTTTACAGAAATACCCCATAGATCAGCAGTTTTCTTAATGTCTAATGACTTAAATGTACAAATTATGTCATTGGTGTTTATAGGATTACCCCTAATTAAATTTTGATTTGCATTCTCGTACATTTTCTTTAATCAATGATTCGGCAACTGCTGGAGAAGAAATAAGTAACTTAGTTGTAGAAACTGGTATGTCAGAAAAAAATTGTTCAAAAACTGAAGCAACTTCCCGTTCACTATTTATGACTTTATTATTATAATTTAAATTCAATTCGGAGCTGCGACTGCCACCTCTACCAGTTTCACAATTAATAATTTTCCAAGTCATTTTTATTTTGTCATGTGCATTCTTAATTCTATTTTTTATAGTTAAAGACTTTGCCAAAAAGCACACTTTTCTAAATAATTTTGAATAGTTACTTACATATGTATATGTACGGCCTTTCATTATAAAGCTCGTACATTCGTTGCCTACTTTTATGAATTCCAATAGTAGGCCAATCATTGAATTTTAAAAAGTTTTTTGTATTAACTGTTTTAGAAGTGAATATTGCATTAAACTTTTTTCTAATTAATTTAAATAGATTATTATACAAAACATTGGGATTATCACTAAAAGATAGGTGTGGGAGATTGGCCAATATATTACTTCTAAACTTCTCAATACGACTTGTGGTCAAAGGAACAAACATTATTTTTTCGGAATTGCTTATTTTTTTAACATGGAAATTAAATAAAGCTTGTTGTCTACAATGATCTGGATTTAGTTTATTAATAATTATTTTATTTTTTGGAATATGGGTAGCAAATAAGTAGGATTCTTATTTCCGATATTGACACTGATAAATCAATAACCTTTTCAATTTAAGATTTAACCTTTTGCATTCAGGAAGTCCATTATATTCAACGGTAAAAATATAAAAGCTAAAATGTAATGTGGCAAAGTTTAACTAACTTGCAAAAAGGGATGTATTTTTAACATAAACTGACCCACTTATGTGCGTACTTTCTCTGCTTCAACATAAACCAGTTCTTACTATAAAAGTATGCAGTTTTATAGTTAGGTTGGAAATTCCCTTTATTGAATGAATGAAACGAAAGGCTTCGTTTCGATTCCACTCGGTTTGCGGTCAGTCAACTGGAGCCTGCGAAATTTTGCTTTATAATTAATGCAGTGCGATGTATACTTATTACAGGGCAGTGGATACAATAAAAAATACATAGCATTTTATTTATGGAATGTGACCGCAAAATTCCCGCGCGCGGGAACCAAGCGTGTCGGCCATTGTTTTGATTTTTTCGAACGCATCTTGATCAAGATGACTGAACTCAAAGCTTTTGTGGAACACATTGCGATACCAGCTCATGAATGTACAAACGCCATTTCATCTAAAAAGCAAACATTTTTTTTTTATAAATAAAACATAAATACTAATAAAAACTCTTTTATATCGAGAGCTCCGTACATCTTTTCATTTGCTGCACGTTTAATTACTTAATTGGAAAAGCCAACTGAGATATAAGCGATGCAGGATGTTAATTTTAATACCTGATATTTATTTTTCTCGGTGAATGATGATTTTAAAAGATTATTTTAAGATAATTACCCTAATTAATCGCTTATTTTTGAGTTAGGGTTAGTTTTTAATTAAAGAACCTCTGAGTTCCAAATTTAAAATCAAAGCGGTAACAAGGAAGCTTCTTATCGATTACGTTGGAAATGCGGAGCCTTTTTGGTGTGCCTATTGATTGTTAACATCTAGAAGGCATTGAATGGAGTGAGTCAATGCGGATGCCAGACTATTAGGAGCCGTAACCCACTTGCGGCCATTGTTCCACTGGTATAACATCTACGTTTGATTTGATACTGATTGATTGACCGTGAAACACTATTTGATTACGAATATTGTTAATTTGAATGAACTGTTAAATTTATAAGACAAAATGACAGTTTCGTTCCGATTTGTAGAGTTATCTGACCAATTCTAATTTCATTTATCTTTTTTTTGTTTAATTTGTTCCCATAGTCAACATATACCATATCTCCTTTTTTAAAATCATATTGTAATCTATTCTTTAAAAATTAAAAGCTGGATATTGATCAGAGAGTAAGATGTCGACTTTTTCTTCTTTAGGAATTTTTTCTATAAGTTTAATGAAGTCTCGAGCGTGTTGATTCTTAGAACATAGGGTATATGCATATCTAGTAAAGCGGTCAACTAGTAGATATAATTACTTTTTTGATGATCTTTGCCCACCAAATCCTCCTATTGTGTCTAGTGACATTATTTCAAAGGGCTTATTAGCTGGGCCCAATTGCGATATAAAGCCATATTTTCTATTTAATCTTGTTTTATTTTTTATACAAGTCTCACAATTTTTGCCTATATATTTAATATTTTCTGATATATTCGGTGCAGTATAAAAGGGTTTTATTTTAGAGTCTGTTTGATTTATTCCAGTATGACAATATTTTTCATGGGTTTTTTTTATTATAATTTTACTGTAATTTTCACTTAGAAGTAATTTTTTTATTACTTTTACCACTTTTTTTATAGTAAATTCTATCTTCTAACACAATGTTCTTTTCATGTTCTTTTATTTGCAAATTTTGTGCTTGATCACATTTTATGTCATGAATATCAATAATATTAACCGTCCTTAAATTATCTTCTGCTGTTAAGGACTCATTTCTTTGTTCTAATTTTTCAAGTAAAAACCCATCAAACTGTAAGTTGTCATCATCTAAATATGTTGATTTGATTTCCTTAGTTAATGTTATCCAAACCTGTCTGTTATCGTGCCATTTCTGAAGAGATTTTTTTATTTTGTCAAATATTTCATGCTTTATTATTTCTGTGTGTAGATGCACTGGTTGGTACTCTCTAGGCACAATATAAGTTTGGTTTTGTGTATCCGTAATGGAGGTTATGGCATAAATACTTGTCTTATTATCATTTGGTTTGGTTTTTATAATAAATTCAAATCTTAATTTCTCCATTACGTAGGTACAAAAAAATGTTTCCTTTTTTATACATGTAAATTAATTGTCGATTTATAAGGTCAGGGTAAGGTCAGGGTTTTTCAAAGCATTATACAATTTGATTGAGCTTTGAGCTTTTACAATGATATTAATAACGAATTCAGACATCTCAAATACAGATACAAATAGTATTTTTAATTGTTATGCCAATAAATTAAATGTTTCATTTAAGATAAGCTACTTAAATCTGTTGCATATATTTAAACAAAACCAGTTAATATATTTAATACATATAGTTTTAGTAGGTATATAATCGCCATTGACAAAGTTGGCCGTGCGATTTGTTGCAAAACGCGTGGGCTCTGCATCTCGAGCTAGATCGTGCGCTGTTCCCAGATTCTGGGTCGTCGATCTGAGCTGACCCGTCCCGTGTCGGAGTACTGCTCTCTTTCTGTCTATAGTAACAATTAGCTGTTGATAAATTTGATCGTCTTTGAATTTCTTTTTACACTTGGTTTATCGTATATCGAACCTGATTAAAAGTTTGAAGATTTTTGAACATCTTCGCTTTATTAAAATATGTACTTATCAAATATTTAGGAAGCCGTGATGGCCAAGTGGTAACTTTTGTGTATTAACAAAGATTTTGGGCTTAAATTCGAGCTGTAATATCACTGGTAAATGGTAAATTTTAAAAAATAGGCAAATATGACTTTATGATATGGTCGCAGTTGAGTGAAAACATTGTGAACCTTTATATTTGCAAGTCAACTACAACACAAGTCGAATTCGAACAGCATTATTGAATAACTTCGAAACAATCTCCTCAAAATGAGAATAAACCTCAGCTTAGGGTCTGGCTATATATTTTCGAGGTTCCGCTAGTAACAATTCTACGGACTTCTATTAAAAAGTGGATTAACGTTACATCAATAACTATAGCATCACGATTTGATGAGAAAGTGGCACAGTCAATATTGCTCTGACCTATTTTATTTAAATATGTTGGATTAGGAATCGTTACACGGAAACTCAACGTACCAACAGGTATAGCTTTAAGAGTTTTAGGTTCAACGCTCTGTAGATTGCTCGCAAAAATATCACTAGCGGAAACAGATGCGTCAACATTTCATCGGCTTTTCTTGACAAATGTAAAGATATATTACGTTCCCTTGCGGTCCTTTCTCACGACCTAATTATTTATCTTCAATGCAGGATGTTACTAGCACGATATTTCATTTTATCTTACATTGTTATTGATTTCAATTATATTTATTATGATAACGCTTCTAGTTAATGGATGCGTTTAATTTAAAATATCTCTGTGGGTAAATACGTGCTTTCCCGTGGTTCAGGTAACATTTATGTCATGAGAGAATTCACATACTTGTAGCATTGTATTCGACGTATTAATGCTGGTTGTATTAAGAGGTAGCTTACTTAATGACTAATTGCGGTAGTTTCTTTCCATACCTACTCAATTTTTTGTTGGTCATCAATTGAACATTTAAAATTTAATTGGATATCGTTGGTCACGCGTAATAAATAGTTGTTAGATTTGTTTAAACATCTTCAGTGTACAAGAGGAATATGTAGTTCGTAATACTTTTCTTTCGGTAAAATCTAGTATTTTTTTATTTTAATTGTAATTTTATGTATAAGCGGTAATAAATACATAATAAATTGAATAAAAAGGCTTTTTTAATTGTTAAAATACCAAAAGATTTAGTAAAAAGTCTCGCTTAAATATTTGCCACGGGAAACTAACAGAAGTTGCACCGCGCGTTTATTCACTCGTATTCATGCTCATCTAATTCCTCGTATTGTAGACTAGGTCAACCTAGTGTCAATACAACGGAGTACAAGCGTGCCAATAAAAAGGTCATCGTGTCGATGTATCGCATAGGATCAGTCGTATTTATAGATGGACCAACACGCTGTTTTATTTATCTGGAGCCGCCCACCCGTCTCCCGGCATGCTCGCGTGACACAGGCGGCAGTATAAACAACGGGCAGAATTTGATTTATGTAACCGTTGTGACATTTTTTGGAGAAGTGACAATATTTTGAGGTGTGCGTGATTATATTATACAAGTTAATGTTAACAATACTATAAGCAATCATATATGTATATTAAAAATGAAAGCCAATCAAAAATTTTGCCTGTAACTGTGCGGTACATTTAAATATAAAACATATACCTAATGTTTATCCTCTACACTTTAAATTGTGTAAAGTTTTCCTTACTATGGATACCTAAAAATACGAATAGAACAGGATGATCTTAAATACAACTTAAGTTCCAAGCGCCAGTTAGATAATTTAAATCGAAATATACGTAGTTGACAAGCACTTTCGAATTATTATGTATTGATGTGTCTGAACAGCGTTCCTTCCTTAGCTGGGTCTAGCTCTAACGTATTTTGACGCCAGCGAGTTGAGGAAAAACTCAAAGCGTGAGTCACATTAGGAATTCTTTTGCATATTTCCAAATCTGTCAGTATTCAACGGGATGGAATCATAGTAACAAAGTGCAGTGTAGTGTGAGCCGGCGCAAGGGACGTTCGCTTAGTCGCGCACGCTTCGACCGGTTATTATGACTTGGAAAGGATACCAGAGTTTATTTTGGGATTTAACTTTTGTTAATCGCTTTTAAATGTTTGCAGCGGACGTGCCATTACGTAAATATACTTACGTTTAAAATAGTTTAAACGTAAAAATTGCGCGTCATATTCACCGTGGAGTATTTTGGAATAAATTGGTCTTTGATTTTAGATAGTGGTCGGACATCGACTTTATCGAACGAACAGTATTAACTTCGTGCAGAATGAAGTCATGAAGTGTTTACTTAGTAAACGGGTTCGGAGCTGTATTTGTATGTGTTTAGAGTGTTCTGATTAGACTATCATGCTTCGTCGAATGCCGTGATGTATTTTACTTTTTTGCGAAATAATTCCATGTGATTTTGTGACTGTGACGGTTGTGTTTTAATAGTTTTCTATATAACTGTTTTGACGAAGAAAATTTGTCAACAATATGAGTGGTTGAGATGTGAAAAGATGCATTAGTCGTGAAGATGCCGATGCCTCATGGACGAGGAGGGTAGGCTCGTGTTTTGGAAGGGTGGCATGTGGGAAGGGGGTGCCCCGACCCTCACTTGTAATACCTGTAAGAAGAGACGCTCTGAAAGAATGGACGCCAACGAACGCCCTCAGGGGTAAGCATTGCAATTATCGTTTTCCTCTAAACTAAATGAAGCGCGAATTCAATGATAGAATTTACTTTGAGGGATATGCGATCTAGACTTTATGATAATTCGCCGAGACTGAGACTTGTATTATTCGTGTTTTTTTTATATAAATATTATTTCGAATAAAATTTTAGGACTGGCTTGGTTCGCCTAGTGGTTGTGTTGGTATAAAATTTGTTTTAATATTATGTTCGTGTACATATACATATATAAAAACTTTTATTTGCAAGAGTTAACGTAAATTTTCATAATTTATTTGGATATTAATAAATAGTTTTTTATTATGCTCCACATAGTGAAGTTATATCACTAAAAAGGCCAAAAATTAGCTCAACTTAATTAAAACCTTATTGTACTAATAGTTGAGCTTCACACAGTTAAATTATCATTACCTGTATGTATATTTTTTTATAACAAGAAAAATATAAAATAGGGAAGTATTATGCCTAGTTCTCGATGTCTAAGATAAAGGTAGTGTTACGTTCGAAAGTAGTATTTTTCACATCTTAAGTCGGCCCAAGTCAAAGTAAGTCCAAACACGTTTAGGTTTTAAAATTGTTTTGGATTTATTTTAATTGTGCTACATTTACGTTTTCTATCGAGTCACTGGATACTGCGAGTGAAAGAATAAGTAGTTAGTTTCAAAATTGACACCCGATCGAGATCAGTAAATTCAATATCGTATCAAGATACAGAAGTACAATGGAACAAAAGAATTGCTGTTATATTATTGTCTCGTTATAATATTGAATGACGAGATTAACCACGTTTGAGAAACGTACATAAATATATTTATACATGTGGGATGCAAGAATTTTTTTTTGCTGACGTTTCGTTAAGAGTTCTTCAATATTGTACGTTAAATTTTTAAAACGTGATTAAGGTGAATTTATGATTATCAAGTTGTTACTAGTGATAGTCAGAATCATAATCAACGACTAAACATCTATAATTTTTATTGCTTTGTTCGAATGTTATTTAACAGCGCCTGCTGTTTACAGACAGTTGTTTTTACTTTTCAGTGCTCGATTCTTTTCTCGTACTGATGTTATATTACAAACTATCATTGTAGGTAGGGCAATGTGATGCTGAGTTTATGTCACTCACTTTTGTAATGCTCGAATCTGAATCTTTTACAATACAGGCGTATGTTCCCGGGGACCGGCCCTGTGCTGGCTGTATATATCTATCCTTTTGGTTGGCAGGACATTGACGTTCAGAAATCGTTTACACATCATAGTGTCATGTTTATGGCTAGTTAGACGAAAACCGTCGTAACTCGGGTCCGATCATGGTTGTGTGCCGACCTATCAGATTATGAGAGTAAGGGAATATGGTGCATCTGTGTTTCAACATACACTTGAGTTCTGTAATGTTTCCGTCGTGCTTGTCTAGGACCCGTTACGAATGGGACTATGACCGAAATCGGACATCATTTTCCTAATAATGTTCAAGATGAAAATATATGTATATATATAGATATAGATTCTAACCTATGGATTTAGTTGACGGATTAAAGTGCCATTTGGGCTGATAGACCACGAAATAATCATACAAAATAGATGACACTTACTAAATAATTTATATGTATTCATAATTGATGCTTCTATAATAATTGAACGAAATGTTAAGTACAATGACATTATAAATATTATCGTGATCAGTACAAGCGTGAAATGTCAAAATGTGATACGCAATATTGACTATAATAAATATAGAATTTATACGATATAGGTGTCAAAATGCCGTATCACTGAAGTCGAATGTGAACATTACACGAGTGAGATACGCTGTGAATTCTAACGGAATCGTACATCAGTATCCAATTCTGATTAGTTTATCATGTGGTGTCATATTTCAAACGTAATATTTAAACAGCTGTGACTCGTCGCTTGCTTTTAATTGATGACTTAATGTGTAATTTGTATGTTATTTGTCTTCGAATGGTTATAAAGTCGGTAATTACTAATTAGTTATCGATTGTAAAATTGCTATGAATATAGTGTTTGTGTGTCTGCTAGTTTATTGGACTAATCTTTACTAATATTATAACCGCCAAAGTAACGCGGTTGGTGACAGACAGATAGTCTGTCTGTTTCGCTTTCATAGTTAAAGTACTAAATCGGTTTTGTTGAAATTTGGTACGGCGACAGTTTTAATCCCAAGTACGGATATAGGTTTACCAACCTTTGATGGGGGTAATTTTGAGGTTGTAAATAAGTTCTTGAAATAGTTTTGTCACAATTTGATTTCCAAGCAGGCAAAGCTGCGGTTTCAGCTACTATTAATATATAAAATACTATAAAAACGAGGATTTATTTGATCATTATTTATTATTTTTATTATATATTTTTGTTGGCTGTGTTAGAAGACTTCTGCAAGGGAGAGGCATGCGTTATAAATGTATCTACATATGTACTAAGTTCTCGTTTGTTATTTCTTCTGTTTCATTTCTTGTTCCTATAGTGAATTTTGCAACTAACAGTTATTGAGTACCCTATGTTCTTTTCCCTACCGAGATGTAGACAAAATATTATAATGATAGGTTGAGTAGTTAAGACGTGGACGCGTAACACAAACAAAGTAACTCACTTTCGTATTTATAATATTAGTTACGACTGTACAAAACCAACGAATACTTTTAACCTCAAAATAATTTTCGATCTGATAATATTCCATTTAAATGTAAAATACAGTGTTTGGTTGCCAATATATATTGCACTAGTTGTCGTTCGCGGATTCGTTCGTTTTACGTGTTAGTCTATATATCTTTCGTTGGAGTTCAAGCTTGCTTCATACGAAATTTCTTCAAATTCGGTTCTGTGTTTGGCCGTGAAAAAGCAACTGATAGACAGAGTTACTTTCGCATTTATGATGTTATTCCAAATTACATACATATTTAGAACTCAATTAGGTAAATAATTTAGTAATAGCTCGATAAATAAACGCCTTTTTTTTTTTGACCGCCGGTTTGAACTCCGCATCAAGGTATTGCGTCAGTAGATTGCATTTTATTTGATTTAATAGATATTGTGCTTACTCATATTATTTTTGTGTTTGCGTAATCAACATACATTCTTCTATAGATAATATTATTGTTGATTTATAAGCGATCGCTCTAAAATTGAATATAAAAATATTAACTATAATTTTGTTTTATTGTAATTATGATTTCAAAGTCAAAAGTTATTGTTTTGATCTTTATTTAATATTGATGATTTTTTTTTCGACCACATGATGCTAAAGGAACACTACTGTCCATAGACGAGACACCGATAGAATTTTTAACCATTACTTATAACTCTAGTGCGCCAACGACCATGGGAACACGGTGTTATGATCCTTGCACCATGTGCCTGTGTGTAAACTGGCTCACTCACAACTTTGAAACTACTTTAGGAACACAATAATACCAAGTAGGTATTGCTGCTTAGCGGTAGATTATAATTATGATTAGTGGGTATTTCCTACTCAGACGGATATACACTAAGCCCCAGCAAGCAAAGCAAAGCTTTACAAATAACTCGGGCCTGAGAAGGACTGTACAATGAATACATTTATAAAATGACTAGTTTTGCCTGCGACTTCGCACGCGTTTGAATGTAATACTTAAAATAATAAGTTTATTATTATTTTATATATAATTCTAAAATAAAAGTATCCTAAGTTACTCTTTATTACATCAGTTATTTGCCAGTGAAAGTCCCGTTAAAATCGATTCAGCCGTTCCAGGGATTCTTCGGAACAAACAGACAGACAGACAAAAGTTGTAAAATATGTTATTTTGGTATGTGTACCGTGTATACATACATATGAATTTAGTAAAAACTGGCTATTTTAATGTTACAAACAGACACTCCAATTTTATTATATGTATTGAATATTGGAAATAATCGATTGATTTACTTTTCCTTTGATTGATTGATTATTGAGGAGTTATTTGTGCAGTAGTTTACGGGGGTACCATCAACCCATAAATGATTTTACCGTCAAACAGCAATACAAATTAAATATATTTCGATTTGATAGTTGATAGTGCTAGGCACAAGGATTTAACATAGTTTCCACAGTTGGCATTGAGGTTGTAATAAGTAGTTTCTTCTTGAGTCCTATTAAGCAATAAGACCTTATCTATGTATATGTATAGTAGTCTTGAACCTTCTCCTCAAAAGGGAGCGGAGGCCTTAGCCCAGCAATGGGACATTCACAGGTTAAAGTACTTTACCTTACTATTTTTTTTGGAATAAATTAAATTAAAATGAAAGTTTCTGGTCTCGTTTTTTTATGCTTTGAGTTTATCGTTAGTGTGTTTATTTATATTATAATAAAACTACAACAAATCGCATTCCTCTCTCGGGCCCAGATGTCCGAGCAGCAAACACGTGTTGCCGCGACATCAACACTAGCTATTTTTTAACGACAAATGAGACGCTCCCACAGCGCTTTCGGAATTTTCAACCATTTCATTCGACACTAGCGGCCCAATTCGACTTCGTGCGGTTGAATTAAAGTTCTTAAAAGAACAGAAATATAAAAAAAAAAAATCAATTTCGATGATCAGACTTGATAGGTAATATCATTTTTTTTTATCGTTAATGCGTTAAAGATGTAAATTTTTATAGATTTTTTTTTTTGTTAAAAAGAAATATACATTCACATGTTGACTCAGCAAAAAAAAAAAAATAACATAAAGTCGTGTCCGTCCTCTAACGTCAACCTACCATAATTTAAAAGTTTCATAAAGTTCACGTGAATCTGAATAAATCAAACAGACAATAGTAAACTCTCATAATGTATGTGTTACTATGAAATATGTTTAAGTTCGTTTCTCGTCATCGCCGACGACGTGGCTGTCTCAGCGTTAAGAATCTCAATATAATTCTCCTTTTGTTTCATACTTCGTCTTTTAGAGATATTCTGAGACATTTATTTCTTGAAATATTTGGAATATTTCAACATTTCAAGCACTTAATTCGAACTGTCTTGGTTTCGTGCTTTACGGCGACTCGTGGTATTTAACACACCATGTGTTTTCAGTATTGGTATCGTTTTATAACCTTACGTTATAAATAGTTGGGAGGTTGGTCTTTACTTAGTGGTGAGGTTTTGTAAAACTCCGTCTGGGTATACAACCTACTCATCAAGTATTCAACCGACAAATAGCGAGTGAGCCAGTGTAATTACAGGCACAGGGGATGCAACATCTCAGTTGCCATAGTTCGCATTGCATTGGTCGTGAATGGAATGATTTATAGTTCTTATACTCTGATATCTACGGGCGGCAGTTACCATTTACCATCAAGTGATTCACAAGGTCGTCTGCCTTCATGTATTAAAAATATAAGTACATGAACATTGTTCATTTCTTTGGTATTTATTATTAAGTTATGGCGATTTAATATTTATTCTTAAACTCGAAATGTATTGCGGCATAGATCGAACCCGAAAACAATTAGACCACTATAAAAAGGAAATACATAGTTGAATTTACTATAATTTTATTTATAGTATTTCCCAATATATACACATGCTTTAAGTAGCTATAATTACTAATAACTACATAAAATATATGTCTAGGAATTACACATATTATGTTTTGTAGCGTGCGTTTGTAGTAATAGTCTGTTTCGATTATGCGCACTTAAGGATTTTATTATTATTGATGTACAAATTTTAAAAATGATTGGATAACATTAAACATTTCAATAAATGCCCGGCCTGCACGCAGGTGAAATCAAAGTAAAGTAACTGTCGATGACCTCATAAAAAGTCTCGTTTTGGAGCTTATATGAAATTAGCTCACTAAAATTCTATAATTAGATTCACTTTAAAGCTCCAGCGAGGAACGGGACTTGAGATGCTATATTTAATATGAGAGAGAGATTAAATAAATACGCAAATTTGTTGTACTTAGTTTATTTCTTATGTTTATATTGAATAACTTGACACTTTTATTGCTTTCAATTATGAATATAAAAACAATAATTAACTTAACATTCAAAAATATTTTAATTGTGTTTGCATTCAAAGTCAGATTTGGTTTACATTACATTAGCAGCCTGTAATTTTCCCACTGCTGGGCTAAGGCTTCCTGTCCCTTTGCAGGGCTAAGGCCTCCCTTTGAGGGGAAGGTTTGGAGCATATTCCACCACGCTGCTCCAATGCGGGTTGGTGGAATACATATGTGGCAGAATTTCGTTGAAATTAGACACATGCAGGTTTCTTCACGATATTTTCCTTCACCGCCGAGCACGAGATGAATTATAAAAACAAATTAAGCACATGAAAATTCAGTGGTGCCTGCCTGGGTTTGAACCCAAAATCATCGGTTAAGATGCACGCGTTCTAACCACTGGGCCTTATACATATGGGAATTGATTAAAATAGATGCAGTCAGTTGACATTTCTTCAGTTATAATATATTTCCCATTTAATATTTTTGTAACATGTATAGGTTGAATTGTATGTACTACCGAATAGGAAAGACAATGGGGTGAACATGGCATCAGGGGTTAACTTGCATGATAAACGTTCATTGACCCTGATTTTCGTAACCAATGCTTTATATAGGGCGCCTTGTTTACGTCTGTATACATTCATACATACGGTATGTGATATAATAGTTCATTGATCTTTCAGGAAATTTAATAATAAAATGCTTATTGTTATCTTTTTTTTGTAATAAATTTGAAATAATAACATTATCAATATTATCTGTTTGCGTATTACAAATAAAACATTAACTCATGCTAATTATAATGCTTTAATGCTATTGATATTTATTTTGATGACGTATAATAAAATATAAAGTCTATTTTTTAAATGTCATAATTTAAATTTTATATATAAACTAGATGTCGCCTGCGGCTTTGCCGCAATGTAGGGGTGGGTGGTCAGGTGTTAGGTTAGCTTGCTTTGTAGCAAATTTCACCGGTTAAGTGGTTTGGCCGTGAATGCGTAAAAGCGTAACAGACGGACAAAATCAAAATATACTTTATTCAAGTAGGCTTTTGAATCGTCATTTAACAAACTATTTAAAGTAAAGCTACCACCGGTTCGGAATGTAGATTCTACCAAGAAGAACCGGCAAAAAACTCAGTAGTTACTCTTTTTCAATATCTAAAAATACAGTCATGTTAGTTAAATACAATTATATATGTATGTTATATCTCCTGCCTGGAAGTCAACAAGCATTAACTCCACGCTTTTTTATCATCAATATAATCTTGTATCGAATAATATGCCTTCTTTACCAATGTATTTTTTAAAATTTACTTGAATCTATGAAACGGCAAAGTTAAAAATGTCTTGCCACAAAAATGATTTATTGACTTTGCGGAGTCGGAAACGTGGCATTCTAAGCTTATCCTTACTTCTGGTGCACATACAATGATTATCACTGATTCTATCAAAGTGATCAATGTTACTGTGAATATACATAATATTGTTGTAAATATACTGTGACGCCACAGTCAGTATTCCTATTTTGTTAAAAACATCCCGAAGAGAGTCAGAGTTACTAATTTTGACTCAGAAATAAATAAATTGAGATTTAGGATTACAGTTAGGTTTGTAAGCGTTTTTTTACGATATTATTTTTTCATGGAGATTATTGTTTTTTATATAATTCACTTTGATGCAAATCGCCGCTAGATGGCGCTCAACTTCTATACCGTTTAACCGCATTTATAATAGTTATTAAAATTGAGCAGTAAAATATACTTATCAGTTCCTTCTGTTATCATGGTCATCTTACCGGGCTTATAATGCTGTTCAGATCTTAACAGGCGCATATAATTCATTTAAATATACCTATAAGCTTTGAACTAGCCGTGACACACGGTGTCATCTGCGGTTGATTTGGATTTTTTTTAAAGGCGGTTGAGCAAATAGGTACGTCGTCATCTTTGCCCGTAGACATTGACACCCTATAAAAATAAGCATTCTTTACAACAATACTAAGTATTGGTGCTTGGCGGTAGAATATATGATGGTGGTACCTTCATAGACGGCTCATAAAGTCTCTCAATATACGGGATATCTTAACGTAAAAGAACCTTTCGATTTATGAGATTACCGTTCATGCAATATATGAAATTTTGACCGAATAAACTATATCGCACGTAGTATTATCGAAATTAAGTCATTTGTTGGAATTTAATTCTACTTAACGAACACTCTTCCAATTAGGTTCACCATCTAGTAATTAGCTACTTTTGTCTCACTGTGGAGGTTATAAAACACTACAATTCCGGACACAAAAACGGAATATCTTGTGTCAAGGGCGACAACATTCATCAAGACTCATCATTGACAAGATTATCTCATAAATCCACTTTAGATTATTTCAAACAATATCAATACTGTCTTAATGTCTAGTAATGTAATAGATGCAAAATTTTAGACTATTCTTTGCATGAGACCTTAAGAAGGTAGACATGGTGAGGTAGATAAATCACACTCTTAAATTATCCTACCGCCAAACGGAAATAGTTAATGTTTTGTGCGACCCACTCATTAGATACTCTAACAGCAGTACTTAGTGATGTTAAGTTCAAGTTGAAAGGTGAGTGAGCCAGTGTAACTACAGGCACAAGGGATTAAGCGTCTTAGCTCCCAAGGTTGGTTACGCATTGGCGATGTAAGGAATGATTAATATTTCATACTGCGCCATTGTTTATGGGCGGTGGTAATCACTTACCATCAGTTGGACCATTTGCTTGTCCGCCTATGTTATAAAAAAAAACTAACTCGCTGCTACAAGGCGGTTTAGTGTGGTTTGGATATATCATAAGAAATAGTTATTAAAGTAGTGAGCAAATAGCAATACTGTCTCAATACTCCCCGCAGGTAATACACGTACTTATTTTCTTAAATGTTTCCTTTTTATGTTTCCAAGTAATAACTATCTGTTTCTCACCTTCGATATCAGAAAATGTCTGTTTCATACAAAAATAGACATCGGGTATAAATTATTCCGTGGAACTTGGCAGTCTGCCGTTTTGTGCGTGAAGTCTTTCAATCAAGACTATGGTGTCATTGTATTCGAAGCGATGTAGTTGTATAATGTCTTGAAATGCATTGCTTTCTTTGTTGAAACACCTAACCTTAGCACAAACTTTAAGCACCCGCTATAAGCGAGACCTTTATTCCAGGGATAAGAATATATATTTATTTATCAGATCTTTATTAAGTACAAGCAATTGCATATTACTATATATTACTATGATGCATGGTGTTAGGCTCGGGTTCCTATGTAGGTCAGATTGAGAACAATAGTTGAGAACAATAGAGCGAGTTCAAAATATTCGTGTCTATTATAATATATACATAATATCGGTTAATCTCATATATAGACAAAAAAATCAACAAAAAATATTTCTATAGATATTTTTTGTCAGTAATCGAGTTAAACATAAAACTCAAACTCAAATATCTTTAATTAATATAGAAGTGTTTACACTTGCTTATTAATAGTCAAAAATCTACCACCGGTTCGGAATTTAACACCTCGGACCTGAGAAGAACCGGCGAAAGAAACTCAGCGGGATAATTTTTTTTTTTTAATCCTATTTTCCCTATTCAACTAAACACTTGAATAGGGAATGAAAGTTGTCAAAAGCGATCACTAACGATCAGTCTTCATAAAGAAAATGATATTTAGAATTTAATTTTTACGTATAACTTATCTTTGTTTCAGCGAGCTCAAGAAACTATCAGAGGAGAGTCTGACGCGGCAGCCTGAAGAGGTCTTTGACATCATCTGCAAACTTGGAGAAGGATCATATGGCAGCGTTTATAAGGTTTTCAGATGGTTTTCTTAAGATAGCCTGTAAAATTAATCCTCTAACCAATCGCCTATTTAATGAAAGATTAACATAATTATAGTCCTTAACATTTCTTTTTCTAATTAGTAAATAAGTCAAATCTATAAAATGGCAGGTAGTCTATTTACTATTAATCATGTTCAAAGAACGGCACGTAAATTATTTGATCAGATCATTAATAATAGATATTACAAACCTACATTTTATTAATAAACATCAGCTCTAAGCTCTGGGTAAATTATACAATTAGGTCAGAAACATTAAATATTCAATTCATCGCGGTTTAAATGACTGCCTTAAAAGGCAACAATGAATTTGCATATTGTTAACCCCTTACTTTCGAAGAATTCGTTGAACCGTTATGAGTGTGTGTGCCATTTATTGATTATAGGGGATTAGGTATTGTATTTATAAACAGCAATTAATGAGAATGTTATCGAGCTTATTTGCCGTTGGTCCAATGTGGGTTGGTTGATACAAATTTTACAGGAATTCATCAGACGCGTGCACGTTTCCTCATGATATTCTCCTTCACCGCAGAGCACTTGGTGAATCGTACACACAAATTAAGCACATTAAAACTCAGCGGTGCTTGTTCGGCTTTGGATCTATAGTGGATTAATTGCTCGTTAAGTTTTACCGGCATATCATGATACCTAAACCTAATTTAAATTATAGGTGAACAAAGATGAACTTAACCAAAAAAGATTCCTTCTAATCAACTTTAGAGTACTGGGTGATATTCATGGTATTTTTTAGATAAAAAGAGATATGACAATAATAAACGCTTGTTAAATATATACGAATGGTGAATACGATAAAATATATCTCAAATCAACGATAATTAGTTATTCCAAATTTAACAAATGCTATGAATTAGCATCGGCGTGTTATGTAAAATTGTATGTATGTAATGTTACCATTTCAGGCATTACACAAAGAGAGCGGACAGGTGCTTGCCATCAAGCAGGTGCCCGTCGACACGGACCTGCAGGAGATCATCAAGGAGATCTCCATCATGCAACAGTGCGACAGCCCCTACGTTGTCAAATATTATGGCAGTTATTTCAAGAACACGGACTTGTGGGTGAGAGTTAACTACATAAAGTTCGTCTTTTTACAATAATTATCTATATTTTCCGTTCACTTATTTTGAGTTAGTAAAGCTCGGTAAAGAGCAGAGCAGTAGGGACTGTTGCAAAAGTAAAAGACAGATTAATTTGAAATGACTTACTAACTGACTAAGTAATGGGGATATATTTTGATGATATTTTATTTTTCGCAAATTTCCGTCAAGTTATCTTGGGTTTACCATATTATCCAACAAAATGTATATTTTTCGAGCTTCAAAATTTTCTTGTTACTAACTTTTTCTTCAAAGTAGCTTTCGTATTATAAGATTTAACAAAATCGTAAAATGTCGACGTTCATTCTTCTGCAGATCGTAATGGAATACTGCGGCGCGGGTTCCGTATCAGACATAATGCGACTGAGGAAGAAGACGCTCTCCGAAGACGAGATAGCCACCATCCTGTGCGACACGCTCAAGGGCCTGGAGTACTTGCACCGGAGACGGAAGATACACAGAGACATCAAAGCGGGGAACATATTGCTCAATACTGAAGGTCACGCTAAATTAGCAGACTTCGGAGTCGCTGGACAGTTGACAGTGAGTTGCGTGACAATATCTAAGCTGTAAATAATATTAATTGACTATCGAAACAAGTAATATAAATACATATGTTGGTGACCAACTTTTCAGGACATATTTTATAGTGGACAAGTTTGTTAGCCAAACAAGAGCATTATCTATTGTATGACTTTCCCAATTCGATGGGATGGCCACTGGATCTGACTGAAATAGATAGTTCAGGCGTAGGAACAAGAGTTCTGACCAAGGAACGGAAGTGTAAACACTATTAATTTAATGAAACTTTCTTGGCAGAAAACCCTAATATGGATACATTCACTTGGTAGGGCTTTGTGCAAGGCCGTTGGGTTAGGTACCACCCATTCTACACAGATTTTACCGCCAAATAGCATTATATATTAGTAAGAATGAGTTAGCACGTGTAACTACAGGCATAAGGGACATAAAATCTGACGCCCCAAGATTTGGTGCATGGGCATCATAAGGTATTTACTATGCCAATATACACGTATAGGTTACCACTTACCATCAAACAGCCGTTTTGCTGGTCAGTCAACTTATTTGTATTAAAAAAAACATTAATTTCCAGCCCTATGTATTCTATTTATCATTTTCAGGACACAATGGCAAAACGGAATACAGTAATTGGGACGCCGTTCTGGATGGCGCCGGAAGTGATCCAAGAGATTGGTTACGACTGTGTCGCGGACATCTGGTCGCTTGGCATCACTGCCCTAGAGATGGCGGAAGGGAAACCTCCGTACGGAGACATACACCCGATGAGGGCGATATTTATGATACCCACTAAACCTCCGCCGTCCTTTAGGTGAGCTTATATCTACAAATATATATATTTTTAAATAAATATTTCAAGTTGTATTTTTGATTTATTTTGATAAAATCTAAAAAACGTGATAACTCAAATTGGTTTATTTTTGCATAATGCATATGGGAGTTAAAATTATCGCAAATAATCACCCCTATTACCTCCTAACGGGAATACATCGAATTACTAATAACCCTGTATGTAGCTGGAATTGTATGTGTTATGTTTTCAATAATTGATATATAGCTACTGAACATTGTAAAGTTTATTAATGTCAGAGATTCTTGCATAAAGTGTACTTGAATTTATTTCGATATTAAACACGTTACACGTTTAGTTTAAACATTTGAAATTTCCGAGGAAAACATGATATTTTAATTTAAGTATAATGTTTGGATTGTTTTCCCGAGCCAGGAGAGACGCCGACTCCCCGCCCGACCGGTAGCAGAGTAGTAACGATGAGTCGCGTGATGCTTTCAGAGAGCCGGACCAGTGGTCGCCCGAGTTCATAGACTTCGTCAGCCAGTGCCTCGTTAAGAACCCCGAGGAGCGAGCGACGGCCGAGTTTTTGTTGGCGCATGAATTTATAGGTTCGTAGGCGCTGGGAATATCCTCGACTGTATAACTAACGTAAACGAGAGTTTGCTGTTGATAATTTTATATAAATAAATTAATATTGTTTGTAACGTTACTTGCTTACGTTCTTCAGAAAGTCACTCAATGGAATCACGTTTTATATTATTGACAACTGCAGTGATTACAGAAACTTTTGACTTTTAAATAAGTAGAGAGCTCAATGTTATACATTTTGTAGTAGTTGAAACATTTTAGATGCTGTATTTTATATTCCATAAAACATTATGTATTTACAAATTTGGAGATCAAGATTGTTCTATAATAAAAATATTAGGTATTTAAGAAAACCGATTACTCAAATAGTAGGTAGAATTGAAGGGTGTAGAAAGTTACCTAAATTCTAAAAAAGCATAGAGTCAGTAACTGCAGAGCGTGATATTGCCGACATAGAGGCGCTCAGTCCAGCGTGTGTGAGGTCGGAGTGAGGTCGGAGTGAGGTGTGAGAGCTGAGGTGAGGTGTGTCGCAGGCAACGCGAAGCAGGCCAGCATCCTGAGCAGCATGATCGCGGAGGCGCGCGAGATCCGCGAGACGCAGGCCTTCCGCGCCGCCACGCAGGCCCCGCCCGCCAAGGCCTTCGCGCCCGTACGTACGCCCCCCGCCACTTACTGCACTCGAATGACGTGTCAACAGACGTAAACATTTGTAGATGGTTACGGATCTATTCACGCACGAAGACGCCCCCCCCCCCCCCCCGTAAGGCACTACAGGCATGCGTTAGCATAAGTGACAATCATGCTTACAAGATGTCTTAGTGTACGTGAGACGATTTAGAGTAAAGTCAGCAAAAACAAAGAAATATTATATTTGATAAGATATTTTTTTTAAATACTAATTTAACTGTGAGTTATCTTCGTGAGTGAATAGATTATACCTATATATTACAGTGCCTTTGTCTTTGGGCAAAATATATGAAGAGCTTTTCATGCAATGATTACTTCACTATTCCACCAGGGCGGAGACGACTACAGCGAGGCCACGATGAAGGCCCGCTCCTCGAGAGAAGCCACGCTAGTGCCCAGAGACGCGTCACTGGAGCTGGCCGCTGACCTGGGCACTATGGTCATTAACGACCACGACCTGGCGACCATGAAACGTGAGTGAAATATTATAGGGGAGAGAAATATTGACTGACCTATTAATATTATTTACATATTTGTCGGATACTTACTCTAAATTATTTAAGAGAAATAGAAGTATGGCTATCTCTTTCTAATTTGTATAATTAAAAAATATAGTAAGTCTGTGTATTCTGTAAATTTATAAGAAAATTTGAACTGAGCCCAACATTGTTGTAAATGATAGAGTAAAATTCAAACAATATAAAAAAAACCTAATGTTCGCATCTGTTTTTTTTTTTAATTTATAAGGGAAAGAATGTTTAATACAGGTTTGAGGGATAATAACGTCTTAGTTCCCAAAGTTGGTTTTTGACGATGTCCTTCTTACAGTCTTCCAGGCGGCTATTTGCTTGTCTATCGATACTATATACATACATATATTAAAAAATCAAACATCTAAAAATATTAAGTGAGTTTTTATACAAACTACTCTTTCATCTCGTTTTATATTTATATATTTATAATTTATATATAATTTATATTTATATATTTATAATTAATGTAAATGATACAATTTCCAGGTCACGACACGGACCCCATGGACACGAACAGGCCGAAATACAGGCCGCTGTTCCTGGAGCATTTCGAGAAAAAGGAGGTGAATCACCTCGGCATGGCCGCCACCAACGGCACTCTCACCGGCCCTCTCAGACTGTCGGACGAGGAGAGGTACGCCGAACACGAGTAACGTAAACAATATGTGGTAAAATACCTGTCTAATCTCCGACGGCCCGATCGCTAACCGCGCGCGTGTCGCAGGCCGGCGCCGGCGGACGGCGCGCCGCTGCAGCGCGCGCTGCTGGACGACGGGAACTTCGAATTCGTAAGTCAGCTGCACGTCGTCACTCTGCTCGCGCTGCGGCCCCGTAAGTCGCGCCCCCACCGCCCCGCCCCGCCCCGCCCCGCCCCCTCCCGCTGGTGACGCGGTCGCATTCGTTTCCCTTTAACCGACTAATATTTTTGTATCGACACGGACGTACTTCGACGTTGGCCGTACTATTTTACGCTTTTATATATTTGAATATTTTTATTTATTATATTTTTTGAGTAACTAATAGAGTTCGAACTAATACTACTAAAATGTCTAGAGTTTGTATTTAGTTATTTTTAGTTTCTATTTTTCTTTATTATTTATCTTTCTTAAATAAAACCTCGAAATAATTTAAATGCTACTTACGGGGCTCCTCGGTATATCACTAGCCGGGTCGCATGATTCGTTATCAGTTGACCCGTCGTTTGTTGCCCACCAAAAAAAGAATTAAAATAAAAGATTCAAAGAAAACCAACTCAATCGGCGGTCGCCGCTTCGATTTGATTAAGAATCTCTTCGTGCGATTCGAATCGCTCTTGATGTAAGCACCGTTCCACCCGAAGAAGGAGTAAAGATATTCAAAGGGCGAGTCGTGCCCCCGCGGCGGCCGCCTAACTCGTGTGTCGCGCAGCTGTCGTTCCTGTCGGAGGGGGAGCTGGAGGCCTGCATGGCGCGCCTGGACGCCGAGATGGAGGCGGAGATCGAGCGCCTGCACCAGCGCTACGAGCGCAAGCGCCGCCCCATCCTCGACGCCATCTCGCTCAAGCGCAAGCGCCAGCAGAACTTCTAGCCGCCACGCTGTGACCGCCCCCCCCCCCCACCGCCGCAGGTACCGTCCCGCTCCCGGGTTCTGAATGACATCAGCGGAGTGATTTCGCAAGGATAATTGCGCTCACATCGACGGATCTCTACTAAATTCGTTCTCTTAATTCTAGGAATCCCGGCGCCTCGTCGGCCCCGCCGCCCGCGAATGGCCAATTTCGAGAATCTTCTTATTTACATGATGCTTTGAAATAATTCACAAATTAGCGCTAATCACCAAATGTAATGAAGCCTGGATCGGCTTGTGATTGTGATTTATTGAAAAATTACAAAGATCTTTTTTAGTTTTTACCGGTAACGATGAAAAAGGGCCTCGCAGATTTTGGTTCACTTGAACTGAATTGAACAAGTACGCATCAAATGAATGAAAAAATATACTTATTTAATAGAACGTTTTAAAAAAAAACAATTCAATATAGATTAAATAAATGTTTCTTGTTTCATACAGAGTACTAAAAATTGGAATGTTCTTTTAACGTTGAACATTACATAAATCAAACTATTCTTTATTCAAGTAGGCTCGTGCGAGCACTTCTGAAGCGTAATTTTACAAGGTTAAGTTTAATGTCAAGCTTTATATGGCTTGCTAAAGAGCTGGGCGATATATTTTCTGCAAACTGTGATTTTTAAAACGTCTTTACACCTCATTAACGCAATTGTGATCTGTAGATACGTACGATGCATTTCGTTAACAATTATTTCAATATTTAATCGAAAAATAGTTTCATGCGAGAAGCAGTGTTTCGGTTAAATTTCAAACAAAACTTTTATGATTGGCCTAAGATTTATAAAATTTCTATCAATAGAAGTTCCAACTTTTAGATTTAGTCAAATAATAATAACCGGGTGCTTTGAAGGAGTAGAGGTGCCAAATCGCTCATGCAACCGCTAAAACTTGTTCCTAATCTCATTCATCACTCATTTGTCACGTCATCACGGCTTAAGCATTTAATTGAAATATTTCGGCCAAATTTTCAATCTTCTCCGTAGATTTATCGCGTTTGTGCGCGTGATGCGTAGAACTCGTTACAGATGTTGGGGAACTATTCTCCCGTAGATATAGTTTAGATTAAGCTGTTATCTTAGCTTAGAGAGTAGACTTTGGATTCGTACGTAAGGAAGCCGAGACATATCCGCGCAGTTTGCGGCCTGCGTAGTCCCGCTAGATGGCGTTGAACGGTTTTGTATTACTTGGACAGCACAAATACTTCATATTTTTTATAGTAGATAAAATAAAGTCGTTATATGTACACAAGCGTTTTGTCTGTGAATATTGACCTGATTTATACATATTAGAAAAGTCCTCTAGCGGGAACTTAGAGTATTTTCTTTGTGTGACAAAACCCCCTTTAAGAATATACGTATACTAATTTTGTATAGACATAGTATATTGTAATTAATTCATGACAATATTATGTATGTAGATATTATTTTTTTTGAGGATTCATTTAATTTCCGAAGGTGAAGAGTTTGTTTTGTATTCAATAACGTCGTCGTGTAGTTAATTTAGTTCCTCGTTTGGATCTCAGGCGTGTCATCTCAATTGTATTATACGTGTAATTCTACCTTAGATGTATCCACTCTTGTACATTGTAGCGGGTTGTGAGATTCGACAGATATATTTCCAAATTTATATGCAAAGGTAACTGTGTACTTTGCGTTAGTTTAACAGTTTGACAAATGCTATATTTTAATAATTAGATTTGTAAAAATGTTCTTGTAGAGAAAAAGTTTTAATGACAGATAGGGTGACTGTCCCGCGGAATGGGGATCGAGCCGTTGGAGGGACGTTGATTGTTTGAAATGTTAATCTTTGTGATAAATTTGATGTTTATCAAGTTCTAACCCCCTCTACAACCCCGTGCCCCTCTTCCTACCTGTACAGATCGTATTTTGCTAAATGAATAATCTTCGATGAGATATTGAGAAGTTACAAATTTTTAGAAGTGCCATTAAGTGTAATATAATAGTATTTTCGTACATTCGAGCAATAGATTTAAAATTTAGAGTCTTTTATCTATGGAGCGATGGGAAGGTGATCAATGTGTACGTCGTGCCATTTGCGATTGAAATTTTCATTTGAAATTTTTCGCTTATGTATATTGTAAGTTTTGAAAATTGTTTCGTCCTGATTTTTTGGCGAAATATTTATTGTGAAAGGCGATATTGGTCAGCAGAATGTTGGTTGGCTTTCGTTCGAAATGTTAAGCGGTGCTATTTTTGTTGCTACATCCGATATTTTTTTTTTTATTTATATTTTGTGTTTGTTTAAACTTCAACGAGTTGGATATTGCCATGATATTGAAATATTTATATGTTAAATTAATTTTTCATTTAATGTTTAGATATTATTATTGTTGCCATTAATGGCGTTATTATAGAAAGATACTTTGGAAAGTTTTGCATATTTTGCTGGCCATGAGTCTAAAATTGGCCTACACATACATTAGATAAACATTTTCTCTAAAAATTGTACAGGGTAACAATTGTAATACGTGTGTAATTTTGCTAAAAGCGCATTTCGCTTTTATTTGCTCTTTAAGCGATCAAACTGATGCTGTCGAAGGCAATGGAATGGGAACATGGTTTGATAATAATTACTTTTAAAGGTTCGCGATTTTGAACCTTATCGCGATAGATAATAAGGGTTATCGGTAAAGGATTGAGCTGTACGGATTTCAGTAACGCGTCCAATAGAGAGAAAACTCGATGACTTTTGATTTCACCTAACAGTTTATTTGTAAGTTTGTAAATATGTAAGAATCCGTACAGCCGCAGCCGCCGGCGCCGCAGGCCACGCGTGGCGACCTTGCGACATTCGTTTATATTCAAAGATGTTCCAATGTAACTTAATTCATTTTTTTGAAAGTCACGAAAAAGTTTGCCTAATTATATCGAATGCGTGCCTGCATCGAGCAAAACCAATACATACATACAAGTTAAGGCGATGTGGAAATGTTAATAATGAATAGAAATGTTTGTATTATTATTAATTACTGTGGTTTTACTAATGCGTTATTTGTCGAGGATTGTTCGACATTATTGGGAAGAGTAATCAAAGTGTTTAATAATAATAAAACATCAACCCAATGATGGCTGGGTAAGGTCGCCACGCGTACAGCCGCTTATAATTTGTTGTAGACGAGAAGTGCACTTCTGTAATTCTGTAGCCTGTTGGAGTGTTGATAGCTGTACGCATTATATTTTTGGACGGATGACTCACAGATTAAAAAGGATAAATTATAAACATGTTATTTTATTAACCTTTATTTTTAGTGTAATTTAAGTCTTATATAAAAAAAAATTGCTCGACTAGTCGTATCTGTTGTGCAAAATATAATATCATGATATAAATAAAAAGTCTACTAATAAAATCGTTTAGGAGGTTTTAGAGTAGATTGTTTTGTTTTCAATTACCACTTCGCTTGCGTCATTCGATGTCGGTCCGTCTATGGAAGTCGTGACATAAAATTGACTTATATACAGGTAATAATCTTAATCAAATAAAGGCATAAAAAATATATTGTTAGATTTTCTACGTGATGGTTGGAAGTAGCGATTAGTTGGACATTTATTATAACTTATCAGAGTATTTTTTAATTATATCAAAGGTATTCAGGGTATACATGCAAATTTGGAAATCATGTCAAAAATTCTACCAGAGGGCGTCATTTTTGTTTAAAAATCGAACGAATTATTCATGTCTATTCTAGGACCAAAGTGCATTTTTTTTTAAATTGAAATATGTTATTAATTTCTATTCCAGACTTTGTCAGACTTCGTCTGGGAGACAAAAATTTATTTCCTTTTTAAAAGTTACCCCTGTTGTCGATTGTTAAAATAGTTGTAAATAAATCAAATAGTATTTATAAAAATATGTAAATTCAGCTGCTTTCATTAGGATCGTGAAGTATATGTATTCAAGAAAAATGTACCATTTCAGAGATCCAGAGAGCTTGGCGCACCTTGGGAGAGGTTTGTGTCCAGCTGTGGACTATGATTGGAAAAGGATAATGATTGATTTAACCCCATAGCTAAATTGGCACCATTATGGTAGTTTTAAGTTCAGCCGTACATATATTTGACATGATTTTCAAATTTGCTATGCCTACTGTATATAACTTAGCCTGTTAATCGAGAGGATTATAATATTTAACAGTTTATATTAACTTTATATAGTACAATGGTGTTTTAACAAGTGATGATTAGAGCTAAACGATATCTTACGTATTATAAATTATAACAAGCTTCGAGCTGAGTGAACTTGATCATATTTTAAACTTATTTTTTAATAATACTCTGTCAGGATATTATTTTACACGAGATACAATATTTTTGAATCAAATTTCCATACAAGATATAATTTTGAATTTCATTTAAGCTCGTTTAATTTTTTACAAATATCGAATTAATTTTATTATTTAACGGCAAAACTGGCGCCACACATTCGACAATCAATGAAGCTTAATTAGTAATACTCACAAACTACAAATTGACACGAAAACACTGTGATTATTAAGCTATTTCGGTAATATAAATTGTAAGCCAGACAATTAATGAAACTGGCAATTAAATAAAGGAAAAATTACAATCGTGAAATTAGTTCGAAAAAAAAAAAACTTTTTACATTAAAATCATTTCGCAGTGTTACAAGTGTCAACATATTTACAAAAATTGTATCATGTGTGTAAATATTATTAGTGTAATGAAACCTTTGCACAAATGTATAGCGCCTGATTTATATTAAATATGCACGAACCGCATGTTTTTAATCCCTGACAAATTAACAAACATCTAGTAAAAATAAAACAAAATATAATTTCAAAAGAGAATACATAAAAATAAAGTTACAAAAAGGAACATCGTTTAAAGTTTATAAAATAAGATCACAGTGAATAAAGATTCTAGTGAAGATCTAAGTATTTAATACTACGAGTCACTACACGTTATGGAGTTTAACTCTAACTTTAAACTAAATCTCACTTTGATTCATAAAATAATACTTCATTTCCAAACGAGATCCATATAACTTGTGATTAATATCAGGGGTGTCGAAACTGTCGTCCGCAATTCGTTTAAATATATCTCGGAAGGATATTTTTGAAGTAACACTCATTCGAATATGAGAAATTGCATGATGATGTGCAGCGTTTCTTCAATCGCTTCTGACACAAAAATGCATTACTTTTAATCGACTAAGTCGGATCAGTCTGCGTATGATATTACTTTTGATTTTTTTGTAAAAAATAACTATTTTTGCGACTTTATTAATGCTTATGCCAGCACCGTCTTGCACAGGTACTCGCAATTATAATAGCCATGAATTACATTCTCACGATGCAAATTCCTGTTGATTACCATCTAACTGGCTTAAGATATTATTATTTTATTTTAAGATATTCTTAAGATATTATTTCGTTTTTCTTCCTAACAATTATAATTTAAAATTATTTAATAGAGTCTAATAATATATGTAAAATTATATTTCATATATAATAACACCGTTCAGTAAATGTTTGGACACCCCTGACGTGTGTGACTTAAATGATTTTATCACTACTTTTTGGAATGTCTGCAATACTTACATTTGTGTACATAACTTGGACACTAATAACTATCTAGGATACATAAAATAAAAGTAACGCTCTATACTAGTGCCTGAGTATCATCTGACAATACAGGAAGCTGTCCAATACTGAAAAAAAAAACACACGTACAAAATCAAAACTATGTATGTTGAAATATTCTCTTAGTCTACTCTTTTAAATTCCATTTTATAAGATAAACAGTATTTAAAGCTACCATTGGTTCATACTGATTCAAGAAATTCTACCGAGGACTTATATATGTAGTTCCCACGAACATGTACGAAATGTAACCCGATTCCTAAAAGGCCAATGCGCCAGTCGGATATTATAACCCATGTGCCTATTAGAATACTGATTTTCTCTTCAAATCGGTACACATCAATACTAATAATAATTGACAGATGTTCGCTACCCACCCAAACGGGATGGAAAAAGTTAGTTGGATTTTATAGACATGTTATGAAAATAAAATATAAAAGTTAATAATTCTACATTATATATTAAATACAGCAACGCTTCCAAATCTTCAATATTATTTATATTTTCCCCTCCAAAGTGTGTTAAACTTTTGCTTTATTTATAAGAAAACTTGACTTAACGGTCTCGACAGTTTGTCAAAGCGGTGTCTCATACAACGGTATAGAATTGTGAACTAAAAATTATATTACTCTTACTACCAAGAAACGTGAACAATGAAAACAAAACTTTAGACTGTATTAAGCTAGGTTCCTAGAAGCGTTACAAGCAAATCCACTCTAGCATTTATATATATAGCCATAATATAATTGTTGTCGTAGAAGTTCGGTTTTGTGTATAAAAAGTAGCCAATGGAGACTGGGGTACTAGCTTGCTTCAAATCGAATTTCAACAAATTCGGCTGAGTGGTTTGGCCTTGAAAGCGAAACAGAGAATAACTTTCGCATTTATAATATTAGTAAAGAAAATATAAATGATATTTTCCACCATTCCGGACGCGTTATCGAATATTCCTCGATTATTCACGTAATTGAAACCGGTACATTGATTAATGACATCCTACTGACCGACTTCGGCCACGGCGGCGGACAGTTTCAAGGGAGAATGTCCAACTGCGCACGAGATATTTTAAGTCGAAGGTGTATTAACAGCAACAGGTGCAATTTCTATTTCCTCGCTATCACGATCCCGATGTGACGGAATTGCGAAACGATGATACTAAAATTTGAAACACTGGGCGGTTGTTGAGAGTTTTGAGAGAGAAACAGTCCATAAATTCACTCGAACCAGGATTTGAACTTAAGATTTTGGGATCTACAGCCTTAGTATAGCCATAAGACCAACGAGACATTGAATTTTTATTGTATTACGAGCCGTTTAAAACAAATATTAATTTTACAATTATAATTTGTCAAAAGTGATAATAACAGATTTTTATAAAAATAACGTTACATGAACTTTTAACAAGAATAGTATTTATAAAGGCGAACTGTCTGTCTGTCTGTGAATGTGTGAATTTTATGAAATTTGGTATGAAAAAAAGCTTGAACTCCAAGGATGACAAAGGCTAAAGTTTTCCTTCACGCCTAACGACCAACAATTACAACGTTAGCGAAGCTGCAGGCGACTAGTTCTATAAATTTATAAAAATACAAATACGTGTCAAGGTGAACACACGAAAGTGTGAACGATGTCTAAGGTCGACTGTTAATGACTTGAAATAAATATTTTCAATAATGTTACAGCATAACTTCGTTTTTTTTTTAAATATAGTTAGGTGGACAAGCAAATTGGCCACCTGCTGGTAGGTTGTTACCACTGCTCAGAGATGCTGGTGCTGTAAGAAATATCTATTCCTTAAATCACCAATACACCAACAAGAAATGTATCTCATGCTAGTAGTAGTTACACTGGCTCACTCTGCCTTCATACAATGCTGCATTGCTGTTTGGCGGTAGGAACCATCATGAGATTGCTCAAAGCACTACCACCAATTTTAACATGACACCAAAAGAGAAAACAATATTTAACAAGTCACTCACTAAAAAATATTTATAATGAAGGCAGTGAATTGTTAAACATAAATTAAGATTTGGAAGCTCAATAGTATACAAGTTTCGCATAGCAAGGTGAATGCACTGCTTCAATCGTGACAAGTCAGGCTATAGTCCTTATGCTTAAAACACTATTTTGCTTAGTACGAGGGGAAAATTGAAATATAAGTAATTGTTTGAATGTTGACAAGATACATTGCTATAACTCTCTTAATTATAAAATTAAAAACTTGAATACTCACAGTATTGCGCGATGCTTATCAACATCTCATATGTCTGTAAAGAGCCTCGGCCCTTTATCACAACCTCACAGATGAAGACGTACACAACCCTGGTTGTCTCGAACAGGGAGTCCAGCAGGAGCCAAGTGGTTATATTGCGGCCTGTGTTCTTTGCAGCACTGCGGTTCATCACAACACAGCTATTGAGAAGGCCAATGGCACTTGTGACCACCATTAAACCGGTTATAAAGTAGTGCAACACTGAAAAATGTAAAAATTTTATAAAGAAGGTGCACACAGTAACTTTAAAGTTTAAAAATGGATATTTATACATTATAGACTTTAAAATAATTGCAGCAACACTATTTGCAATAATTGGTAGGTTTGGAATTCCCCATAATACTGGTTTTTATTGAGATTATATAATATTATTGCTGTTGTGTGAAAGAAATAAATTGGCTTATTCCAAATTTAGAAAAATATGTATTACGGTGCCTTTTTACTATTAATGTAGTTTTGCTAATGATCCACCAGAACAGTCTCAGGGTAATAATATTGTAGTATACAAAACCTTTTGTATTCATTATATGAATGTTACCAATATTGCTGCCATCTAGAGGTTCCACATAGAACAGATTAGGTGTCAATAGCCGGAGCAATGCCATCACTAATGCTGTTGCTGAAGAAATCTGAAACAAGATACTTTGGAATGTAATGGAATTAAAATATATTTTTTATAAATGAATAAAAACAAAAATGTAAATATATCGGAATTATATAATTTTCGGACTAAATGTAACAGTTTCTAAAGATAAAATGTTATTCAGATATTGTTCGTGTCACTACTAATGTGATAATTAAGAATATAAACATTGGTACATGTTATCTGCTTAGAGCAGCTATGTAGTTATCGTGTTAAGATTTCGAAAATTTATAAATTAAATAAATGATAAAAAAAATATTTTTGTTTATGACGAGACTTGATTTTGCAAATTCCATTTGAAATAATAAAATTTACAGAAGATATATGTAACACTATGAACGAAATGAAAATTGTCAGTTTATTTTTTAATTAATTAAAAGTAAAAATATAGTAATAATTACACCTTACCGAAAACACTGCGGCTACAACGCGGATGTAAACTTTTAAATCAATCATTGGCATTGTTTTTGATTGAGTTGACATCGAAACGTTTGGGAGCTTGCACTTGAAGTCCTCTCCTAATTCTGTACTTTCATTCATGGGTGACCATGCAGCAGTTTGATATTTTTTAGACACAAAATCAATACAGCCCCGTATCGTATTTACGCGCTCGCACTGTATACATAGATAGCAATACAAACAATATGATTTTGTAAATGTCAATGTCACTGGGTAATTATTAATGTTACTCTTGTCTAAAATAAATATGTTTTAAGATTTCAAGTACTACATTAAGTAAAAAATAAATATAAAGTTAATGTTAAGACATATATTAATAATGTATTTTAAGCGTTCTGTTAAATAAATTATTTCATTTTTTCAAATCAATTACTTATCGTAGTCATATAATGTTTATTATCTAAAACTAGATGGCGCCAGCAGTATCTTAAAAGTTAAAACTGTCGAAATTACTTAGAATAATCAGTACTCTTGTATGTTGGATTACTGTATTATATTTATTCAAAAGACTATTTAGGAATTTCGAAACTTATGACAGGTTTCGTTTTGATTTCATTTATTGTAAACTGTAGGTAACTCACGAACATTTGGCACCAAAATGATGAAACCATTTTTTAAATGATTTTTTTAGTGTCAAATAGATTACATTAGTTCAGCTAGAATTGGAGTAAGTCGATAACAATTTACTTTAATTTTGTTTACGTTTTTATTTATTTTTTCTTACATGGTCGTATTGCCGCTCTCTAACCGGTCAATAACTTTTTTCCGCTCTAAAATAAATTATTTGTTAAATTGTAACAATTTAGTAAATTGCAATCATGGATCCTTAATATGAAAATTATAAAACTTAATATGATAATTATTGTTTCGATGGTTTTTGGTACTAGTTTTTGTGTTATGATTATACACTGTAAATTAATATTATTATTATAAAATATATTGTGTAGAAACCGTGGATTTACTACGATATTTAGAAAATTACATCGTGTATTAATAATCTTTATGAATAGCCGACACACTTTTTTAAAAATTATCTGCCTCAGAAAGTAAATGATTTCAGAATTCAATATCACAGATTACACAATGAAAGCAATTAAATTTTATTTCTCGAACATTTGTCACAGACGTCCATAGTCACCGCACATCACTTTAACAATTAAAAAAAATACAATTAAATATAAATAGTTCACGCTTCTCAACAAATCAAGAATGACGAGATTTGCATACAAAAAATGTAATCCTCGATTTATTTCGTTAAACGTTGCGTATAATTAATTAACATTTATTGTTAAAGTTTAACATTTATATTTTATTGTAAGCATTGCGTCGGTTACAAAGATCAAATGAATATTGTTTCACAAAGCAGATTGAAGAACCACAACGTAGTCTATCAAAATAGATTTTCAGATTCGACAGTTCTAAATGTTCCTATTTAATAAAGGTAATAAATATCTATGAAAAATAGATAATCATAAAAGTGTAATCGTAAAGTATACCAGTTGTAACCAAATAATAAATCGTCATTCGGACAATCGGATAGAATTTACAAGCGGCAACATATCGTAAATATAATTTATAATTGAATTAATTGTAATGCAATCGGTTTAATTCGATTGAACCGCGCCCGTTGAATGGCGACTAATGATTGCGGGCGCCCTATCATGTGTGATTTGATGAAATCCAGTATGGTTTAATTCTTTTTAGATTCAAATAAAGTAGGTACTTAATTTTTGAATTAACTTATGATATTTTTAATAAATACCTATTATATAGCTTTGCTATAGGCTAATCTGGTATATTAATAATTTTAACAATAAATATAAATCATGAACTTCTAAAGAATAATTTCAAAAAAATAAACTTCTATATTACAATTCCACATAGTTCATACAACTACTACTTACTTCTGTGAAAGCATACAGAAATCATTCTAAACATATTGTTGTATCTTATTCTACGTTTAAAAAAAAACGTAGAATAAGATACTCCATAAGCATAGTATTGACTAAAAAACAATTACTGTTTCGTCGTTTATAAGGCTCTTCCAGTTAATGTTTGCATAAAAGACATATGAAATTTAATAACGCAGTAATTTTAGTTTAGATATTTGGTCGGTGAAGGCTCATAGTAAGTATATTATATACCAGATTTTTAAGACAACGATATAATCAAATTAATATAAAGTGTTACACAGTAGATGTACATTTTAATGCATTACTGGATCGGACTCTATATGTTTTCTTTGGACATCGGTTAGTTTAGTGGTCAGTGGTCAGATAATCAAATTAATATTAAAAGTTAAAGCAAATTTAACTTTATACGATTGTGATAAGGGTTGTCGAACACAAAAGCCGCTCCCTATCGAGTTAATTGTCGAGCAATAAAACGGTATGGCCAATCGAAGCTTGTGAAAGCTTTGACGCAATATATATTGTTGCAATCGAGCTTTTGTAGTAGGATTCATTCCCTTGATACTTGGTTTATTAGATAAATTGTTTAGTTATTTTCTTCTATTCCTACAAATATTTTTATTTTTTGTTTTATTAGTGTTACAAATTATTTTTACAGCGAAGCAAAAGGAAATGGATTAATGTGATAGGTGGGATGATGATTGATAGCCTGGGAAAATACTATTTGATGTCATCTATTAGCATTTCGCACGCCTTGGGGATAAGATCGTCTCGTATACCGTATTGGCAAAAGGCGCGGCGGCGTGCCGCTCTCTTATGCCGTCATGCTCTAGGTTTTTAATTATTTTACTCATTAATATAATATTTATTTAATGGTTTTCTTTAATTATACATTAATTCAACAACCATCAACTTCGATGTTTCAAATCTTATTAGATATTGTTTGTTTATTAGACAGACGAGACGGAAATAAAGTAAATAATAAATACATATGTTCATGAAGTTATAGTTTAAACTATATAATATTATAACACGTGATCCATAAATATAGTAGAAATAATAATAATACCTAATGGTAAGGGATGGAAATTCTTTTTTCTGTTCATGTATCAAGACCTATTATTCCTAGTAACTTATTATACTATCTGAATAATTGAGATGTTATGTCAATAACGGTGAAATAATAACGATATGATATTCAAAATGTTTGCGTACATAACTCACGTGACCAATGGGGTGGACCACTGACGTCAACGAGATTTAGAATATTATAATATTTGAAATTGCTCTTGCCTCCTTTCTTTATATTATAATAAATATATTCTAGATTTATAATAATTTATTTGGTTAAATTTGTACTAGTGTGTCTCACGCAGAACTTCCCGTTTAAACAAAAGTTTTTTTAGGAATTTCGAAACCTATGACAGGTTCTGTTTTTATTTCATTTCATTGTAAAGTGCAAGTCACTCGTCTACATTTGGCGCCAAAATGATGAACCTCTTTGAAGTTAATTTTTTTAGTGTCAAATAGTATACATTAGTTCAGTTAGAATACTTATACAGTGGTAGTACCGCTCTCTAACCAGCCAGTAACATTTTTCGGCTCTCTAAAATTAATTCTTTGTTAAATTGTATCCAGTAAATTGCAATCAAGAATCCTCATTAAATTTCTGCACATCTACGGCTGCTCTTCAAAATGAGAACATGACCGATTTTTTATGTGCAACTATCGTCCCATAGTCACCGGGACAAAAATCGGCTTATACTATTAATAAATAAGATATTAATTTTATTTTATAATCTCGAAATATATATTTTCAGACAATTTGAAAAGTGATATTATTATTATTATTATACAGAGCTCTACAAATTTGTAACATCACTTCATCATACACTGGGGACAACTCTTCCTGTGTTATCGTTGACACGATTGATATTTTAACCGATCCATCATTCGATTACAATTATAATCGAATCGCTCAATCAACAATTTGAAATTTCATTATGATGTTTCATTCGCATTCTATTGAATGAAAACATTTGTAACACGCGGTTATTTCAAAATTAATTTCGTAACTACATACATATATCTCAATCGACCGAATTGTTTATTGGTTTCGAACCTGTTATCTATTACAGAGCTATTTTTATATTACAAGTAAAATAGTATAATATATAATAAAACTTTATGTAACGTCTATACTGAAAGATAAACATTTTTTTTTTTCCTCCAAGTGTAATATATATTATGACATTTTAAATTCATTTATTATTCTGTTTTTATTAGAGTGAAAAAATATGGGATTTTGCAATTTGTAATAAACTGGGGACCTACCTTATTAGATTACATTTTAAGTCGATCAATTCGTCTTAGTATATAGGCATATATACGTTCAACATGCCTGCTTCCCTATAAAACCTCTTCTATATAATGAAGTATCTGAATAGTGTACATTCACAATGCAAATAGGCTCCAATTCAGCCTGTGGGTATGTTCGCCAAAGCAATAACAAATGACTTCTAGGCCATTACGAGAAAGCGCTCTGCCTCCAGCGGTTCAGCGGTAAACGGCATCCTAAAAATTCTTGCCAACAAAAATTAATGGTCCATACAAAAACACAGATGTAGCCCTACTGAAAGGGGAAACCCTTTTGAAATTAGTTATAATTATTCGATATTTTTTACGAATATACATTTCACTGTTATATACATTGAAGAGATACTGTTAAATTTATTTATCTTAAGTATATAATTTATACGCTGTGCGAAATATAGAATGATGGCGTTTTGTTATTAGTATAGTTTTTTTAATAATCCTTTTTTTCACGTTCCTATTTTATTGTAAATTTCGTTACTTACGAATTCTAAAATTGCAATGCAATGCAAATATGATTAGTATATGTAAAAATATATTCAATTTTAATCATTTTATGTCAATATTACTATTATTTTACTAAAATGTTTTTTTTAACATTATGATTTGCGTCGGGTTGGCGGTTCTGTTTTTTTCCGCACAGTTCCGTGTATCTCATTTGAAGGCTACAAAAATTTATATTTCGCTTGAAAGTACCATCATCAAAATTTGTCACCTACACGGATTGCGTCCTTCGCTCTTTTCTATTGGACCGGCGGATATGGTTGTACTCGTATCATTCTGCATGAGTGCATGTTTGCACATATATAGCGCAGCCTTTAACGTGAATTTTATCCAAATTTCACCTTAACAAAAATGAACGTATTTATAGCAAATATATGTATCCACGTTGAATTAAATGCATTCGTTATTATTTTTTTATGATTATAGCCTTTGCCAGAGGGCAATAACCCATTAAACAGCACAAAACCAACAATTTTTTTACTGATCATTTTAATATATAAGTCCACGATAAACTATATCGGCGTGGTAATTGTAAGTACTGTGGACTCTGTATCTGGCGATTCGAGTTCCAATGTTGGTGGGACATACTTTTTCGAAAATCGAATTGTTTTTAGAATTAAAACCAGCAACCTGGACGACGTGGAACGTTACAATAATTAACAATTAAAGTGACAGCACTTTTGATATATTAACAAAAAGACACGTCTCGCACTACCGGGAGGTCGATTTCGCTTTTGTTGTCACTATAATCACTCCATCTGCCTTTGTTTTAAAATCGCTCCGAACAATAAATGTGAAACTTACTTACGAATCTTAATTATATAACTTTTTCATAGAACTTGGAGTAAGATTAAGACGAAAAAGAAAGTTTTATTCATATTATGAGCAATAAAATACTTTTAAAAATAACCATCTCATATAAGACATCCTAGTTAAAATTTGATTTAAAATGTAAGTACACTATTTAAGTGCATACTTGTTATTTACTTCAGAATCATACCGTAGTGCTCTGAAATGTATTTCTTCGTTACCTAATCATTATATAAGACTATAGCTTTGTCTATTGTCAGGGACGAGATGAAAACACGTGAACTTTTCTCGTAGGTCTCAACGAGCAGTCCGTTCCAAAAAACGACAAATTGAATTTCGCAGAGGCGAGACTTGATAACCATATTTCTTTATTCTCGGAGTGAATTGGGATTGACTATCTAAATTCTGAAAATTCAATTCTTTCAGTTAAATATACACTGGGACTACAGGGTAACTACATAATATATTATTTAACGACATAAACTTCTCATTTCTTTTTATATCTTTAGAATTTAACTAATCTGATTTTATCCATTTCTTTGTTACGAAGAAGATAGTCTTAGTTTCTGACCCTATCACATACATGTTAATTATTAACAACAAAAATACCCATTTAACCGCTTTTTAAAAATATTATTATGTAATATTAAAATCGGTTTACAATCGGCGAAGATAATAAAACGATTCTAAAAAAGTCGAATCGATATTCTACGATCGATTTACACGAAGTAAAATAAGTCAAACCTTTATTTTTAGTCGGCTAAAAAGTAATAATTTTAAAATCACAACCATATCTACAAACACAGATCGTTACACTAAACTAAATATTCTGTTAAAGTACGCCGTGAAACTGAAAGCTTTGTGATAAACAAGTCTGAAAAGCAAACAACAACATTAATCTCCGAGTACGAGTACTTTCGCCGGGCACGTGACGCGCACGCGAGCGCCGCCCGTCATTTTTCTATAGATATTTTTTTTACTTTTTGTATAATGAGCAAAAATATAATTGTTCTCTGTGTTAAGACTAATCCCCTCTAGTGCTTGTTAACGGAATTAAGATTGACGTTGTCTTTGAAATGCTTTGAAGGTTTTAAAGTGTTTAATATTTGTTATTCATTACGTTATGGATATTTTCGTTTCATTATCCATTTGTTTGGTTTTGTATTTTGTTGGGGAAACTATATTGCGTTTATAGATATAAATTATTAATGTATCGACAGGATTAGTATTTTATCTTTGAATCATTTATTTTTTTAAATATATTTATGTATTGCAGGGAAGCTAAGTTTCTCATAGAAGAATATAAATTCATTTTTATTTTAAATTCAGTTGAATTTATTTTAATATGTATGAAAAAAAAAGTAATTATTTTTATGTATCTTATAAACTCTAAAGTATTACAATAACATAATATACTCTATAGCATAATATAAACTCTATATTTAACTCAACTCTACAAACAAAAACGCAATTCGTGTGCCTGCATTAAGCTAGCACTTTCCATAATTCTGTAATTATATAAATTTGCTCAATCAATCACTTTTTATGTTTTATGTGAATTCGACCCTAGTTCATTAAGATAGAGTTATATTTCGCTTGGCATTGGATTCGCATGGTTGTGTGGGGTTGAGGGGTGGACGTGTAGGTATTATATATATTAATTCTCGGACACGTGTCGCTCGGCGTGTGACCCGGTGGTTAAGGCTTTCCCACGTACTGTAATCATCTAGACGGCGAAAGTTACTTTTCCAAATTTTCACTTGTTCGATTTTATGTTTTGACCCTTTTTTAATTATTTAAAATGTTTATGACATAACTCATTCATTATTTGTATGAATATTATTTGTAGATATGTATTTGCCATTTTGAAGTGAAAATTCTTTACGCGATCGAGGTAAAATTTTAAGGGCCTTTGAGTGTGGACTTGCCTTCGTAAAAATGTTTCTCAGTCTCGAGTAGATACTGAGACTCAAGCACGTGATTTTTTTCTGGAACATTTTTTTTTACCTTTGTCTCTCGATCTTTCTCAATGATTATGATGATAAACTATTTTATCACTAATGTAAATACTTTTACTACATAATATTTATATTAGAGAAATAATAAATGTACAAAACGATATTTAATTATATCATTAACTACAATTGAAGGCATGATTTCTTAGAATATTTAAATGTATTTGCAGAAGCACGTGAAAGAAAACAACAGTTACTTCGTAGCACATGTTACGTTAACAGCAGTCGCGTGGCCGCAGTTGGCAGTACAATGACGGTTCTACAACCGTTCCGTACAGTAACTCCTAGTTAGTCGTACAATAAACTCCAGGGCACGTTTCATGTACCCAATTAAAGCAACGTTCATACATTACTTATAGGAATTACTAGCCACCCGACGGTTAATTTTTTTAATATTTAAGAAGGAAAACGAGCGGATTCACTATCGTATTGCAAGCGATTACCTTTGGCTGAGATAGTCACCTGTTTGGAAAAACATGCGTAGACCTCAAGTGTCCAGCGGTAAGGCTTCATGTCTATTGCGGGGTCGACAAGATCATCCTTTATTCTCCTGAAAAGAGCTTATCCGAGCCACGAGCGGGGCACGAAATTTGTAAGGTGGCGGATGTCTTCGCTGAAATTATCCCGCAGCTCAACCAATCCGTCGCACACGTTCTTCCCAAGGATTTAAGTGTATATATATATATATATCAATACCCATAACCAGGGTGTATTACGAAGGTAGTCTTCGTATTCTCAGTAGCAGACTTTGAAAATTGGCAGTGTTTATAATCTCTTTCCTTGGATATCAGGTACAGGCTTTGGTCCTGTATCTGAACTTTTCCAGAAGTGTTGGATTTTAAGAGTCAAGGAAAACAGAGTGCATCTATCTATCAATTGATCTTGATGGGAAAAATACATAAATAAAATATATTTGTATATACTCGTACATCCTGTTGTGGACTTTTGGCATAAAAATCTGATTTTTATTTTATATAATATACAAACATGCTATATCTATAGAATTTATTGGTCCTGAAACGATCATAGTATGAAACTTCCAGATCAATCGGATTAGTAGTCATGCATGAAACCGACAAGAACAAACAAACCGTACCTCTTTATAATATTAGTATAGTAATAAGATCTTTGCTAAAGGTTGGCCTTTGTTCGATAAAACGGGAAAATTCCATTTGTATGCGATTATATTAAAAAATAGCGAAAATACTGTTTCATTTGATTTAATTCATAATCTCATAACACGGGACGATATGGAAAAACACTTACTTTGTGTTATTATGGTATGGCTTTGTGCGAGATGAGATGATGGAGATGTGCCCAGCTTGCTAGGTAATCATCAGATATTCTACCGCCAAACAGCAATGCTTAGTATCATTGTGTTCCGATTTGAACGTTAAGGGAGCCATTTTGACTATTGATACTAGGGATCACATCTTAGTTCCCAAGGTTGGTGGGTATTGGTTATATAAGGAATGAGAAATATTTCTTACAGTACCAATGTCTAGGGCTAGTGACCACTTACCTAAATAAAAAACGCAAATTGATCACTCGGTACTAGGATGGACAAAGTCCCTTTTTTATAAGGGGTTATGCATGTCCTGTGCATGTTGTTTTAGTTTATATATAAGTTTTAGTGAATACCATATAAATGTTTGTTTACTAGTATGCGGTAAGTGTTATGCATAGTTGATAACGGCGACTCCGCCCCTATGAAGTTGGCACCCACGGCGGTCACATTTCTCACACTCCCAAGGGCCGCGGCCGCTCCGCTTTACGCTTTACTTTCATATACAAGTTACACGAGCTCGTATGAGCAAGAGTGGGTGCTATTGTTTTATAATACTGTTTGTAACTCGTGGGTTTGATTTCCATTCGTGGTGAATCAAGGCGGAATATATAATATTGTATTTAATTCTGGTAGTTGCAGCTTGAAAATCTTATATACATTTTTGGGGTTATATTATCGCAATTAGCTTTGCTTTTGAATTCATTTAGAATAATTATTAATTAGATATTCTATTAGACGATTTTACTAATTACTTTATAATTATATTTTGGAATAATCTACAGACAATTCATAGACAATACTCAATATATTAAATTTCAAATTGATGTATATGTTTTTTGGTTTATTAATTTTGATTGGAAATTTAATAGTTCTAGAGATACAGTACAGTACTAAATAATATATTTAAAAAAAATACTTACGACTTATTTCGTAAAAAAAAAATGTTTTATAAAAATCTCTGAAACTCCTCCTATCACGTCAGAGCGCAAAAATACGGGTGCGTGCTGTTTGTATTAGCACAATATAATATAATGTTTACACCAATCATTCTTTCAACGGAGAGACAAACATTGTAAAATATTTATTAATCTAAGGCAGAGTTATTGATCTGAGCTTATGAGTTAACATAGTACATTTTAGTTTAGTAGTCTCGTTGATTGAATGGCTTGTATAAATATTAAGTATATTCCAGATACCGAGATCTTGAAATCAAATCTCCATCAATGTTATATCAAAATAATTGCCTATTTTCAGTTAATATAGTATTTTTTTTGTATCTCGACCATTGGATTGTATTTCCATCTTATTTTTAGTTTTGTATTTTATTTCAGTGTGCCTGGCTGTTATTACCAGACAGCTCAATAATTGAAGTTTTTAGGATATAGAATATAGCTGTTTGCAAGTTACCAAAATCAATCAAATTAGTTTTTAATTTTAGACAACCGCTGCAACCAAATAATTTGACTATTTTAAGTTTAGTCACAAACTGTTTTGTCGATATACCTCACAAGATGATGTAAAAAAACAACATGATAAGCTTTTTACAGAGGGTTCAGTGTAGTACTTTATTAAGGGAAGGTTAAGTTTTAAAGCATTGCGCTCTAGAATATATTAGTCTGACCTATTTACGTACTGGGCCAAGATCTTATGTATTATTAAGGAAGCCGTATCCTGCCAAGATTTGACGGCCAAGTAGGTTTTACTATTTATGTCAGTTATAAATTGGTAATATGATGCCAAGATCTGAAGTCACATGGGCACTCTCATCCTGGAAACTGGCATACAATAATTATAGGTTTTGGTTTTTTCGGTAGAATATCTGATGCGTGGGTGGCACCTACCCAGACGGGCTTGCACACAACTACCAAGTGCTACTACAAACCCAGCTAAATTGGTACAGTTAGCAGCTTATATGCAGTTGTGTTAAGTACATCTCATAGATTTGTAGCGAAAAATATTGGTAAAAACAATTATTTACTAAAACCGACAACTTTAACTTGTCAAAATCACTAAAACCTTATTAATAAATAACATATTAATTTTTGACGTTGATGTTGTCTTTACCGTTTTGAAATTCGAACCTTTTAGAAATATTACGACTTTTTAAATAAATGCGTAAAAATAGGCACGCACCCTGCGTTGTGCAATGCATTAAAACAGTACGGACGAATAAGTTGGCGAATGATTTTAATATTTCATTAGTTAGAAACGGGTATAAAATCTCATTATTATCTTAAGCTAATGTTACTAGTCTAATCTCATGTTTTTTTTTATATCTTCCGAAGGTTTATTTAAATAAAGGCTTAACATTAAAATGCTTAATTTACGCATACATTGATAAGAAAAGAGGTTAGTAGTGCATTCCAGCGTTTAGGATTTTTTATGGATGTATTATGTTATTCTTCTTATATTTAATTATTTTTCTATTGTTTATAAAAGAAAAACGTAAAATTAAAACAAATATCTAATAGGAAAATGCCAGATCTATCAGACCTTATTTACTTTATTTTATTTTATTACACAATAGTCGCATTTATTTGTTACGTGCTTATCTGAAATACTCATGTACAAAGTTGTATTATGAAGATACTAAAAAAAAGTATACTTAGCCTTCTTTGGTTGTTCTTTTTATATTGTATTATTGTCATTTAATCGAATAATTTAGTCATTTTTCTTTTCTCCCTTTGAAATGAATTATAATTAAAAATATATATATACTGTGTTAGTTGCCAGTATTTTTACGATTTTCATATAAGCTACTATAATATCGAATATACATATTAAAAATTAAATATTGACTTTTGTTTTTGCGTTAAAAACCTTTTTTGAAAAAAAAATTTAATTCAAAATAATCAATTTTGTTAAATATTTTTTTTAAATTATAATCCTGTAAAAATCTTCATTTGGACATATCGTTTCCAACGTCTTTATTAAAACAACGATGTATGAATATTCCAAAGATTACATCATTTTGGTTTTTAGTTTTTTAATGTATTGTAATTTTTAGCAGAAACAAACCTTCAAGTTATCTTGTTAATTCTCTAATCTGTCAAATTCGGCACGAGCAGAATGACCTTATTCTAATATTTACAAACTCTACGTTACCTTAGAGCTGAGTTTGTTTTATAATAAAATTGTTTAAATAAGTTATTGATTAAACGTTTTTTTGATATATATTATTTTTGTTATTTATTATTATTATAAATTATATTCAAACAATTTTTCAAAAAAGTTCCTTTACATATCAAGACCACGTGGGTTGCAAAAAAGGAACCAGCGCTCCTGTCACCAGTGGAGGCAATAAGTGTTATGCTTTTAATAAAGGTTTTGCACGAGAATAATAATAATAATTTAATGTTTGATTCATTTATATAGAGTAAGCAACAACTTATACATAATTATTTTAAGGTGAGTTGTAGGACGTTCAATTTGGACTTTATAATAATCTTTATAAAACATAAAGTTTCCGCCCGCGACATCAACCACGTGTAAGCAGGTGTTTGGTACTGTCCTGTGTTATGATAATTTTGGCTAAGTAGTTAATATGTGAAATTGTAACAAACAAAGAAATAATAAAACTCACTTTTATTATATTAGTTAAGATATGCTCTATGTTTTAAAGTCACTCGCCGTGAGGGGCCAACTCTACAAGTGCACCTGCGGGGGCGGAGGGGTCACACATGCTAGCCCTCTGCCTTTACTCCGGCTCACTCCCTCACAGACATTGGTGTTGGACGCACGCGTGTTTGTGTCAAATTCTATTATCATTACGATTTGTTTTGTGAAAATGGTTCTTGCAGACTTTTTGACGGATACAAGAAAGAAGTGGCTTCAGGTAAGAGACTTTACGCTTTTCCAGTTATTTGATATTTTATTTTAATATAGTTTAATTATAATTGTCGCTAGAAAATATTGATAACCACATAAACTTTTGTCATATCAAAGAATCAAAGTATTTCAATTCAATTATTACCAGGAGCTTTCAAAGCTTCATAGAGGCTTTTGGAATAATCTCATAATAATAATAATTAGTTCAATTAATTTTATTGTTGTGATATATGTACATTTATTTATAAATTGTTTTGTGTACGAAGTGATACTACGAGACCCGTTCATTAGATTTTTAATTTTCATATTCGAATTCAAAGATTTCTCAATGTATCCGGTTTCCAGTTCCAAATTCCATCGATAAAGAACAGGAGTTTTCTAAAAGCGTTTAAAATAAATATCCATTTAAATGTGCTTATAAATAAATAAGATTTAACAATAACAATATAAAGTTTACGTGTTTCTCAAATAACTTAGTATATGATTTAAGATAAATTGCGGTTATATTATGATTATTTGCACATATTTTAGGAAATATGATAAAATGAGATAACGAATAACATAGCGATTGGTTTGAATAAATGTTTGTCTGAGATAAAAGGGAGGAAGCAGACGGACGGGAGCTCGCTCAATATTGGTACAATAATGACGTGAATATCGTTAGTCAATTGCCTTCAATATTATACTTAATTATTTATTTGAACACTATGAAGAGCGATAACCAAAGCTAGGAAATGTATTCTTTATTTAAATTTTATAAATATGAACTTGGAAAGAATACAAGAAATATAAATCACATATCACAAAGTCCACAAGGGTTACAAAGGATCTAAGATGTGGTTATAACGCCTTTTGTAGGCAGGAACGGTTATATTATATAATAATGGCACACTCACCCTTCAAATCAGAATTCAGCAATATAGAGGATAGATTTTATTGTATGTGATTAGTAAAAAAAAGAGCAACTACTGAGTTTCTTGCCGTTTTTACTGTTGCAATGTAAGTTCCGAAACAGTTGTAGCTTTAACTTCAGTTTAGTAAAGTTAAAGTTTCTTGTAAAGTTACTATTTAACTGTGCTTATTAGAATTACTAAAATAATGATTCTTTTTTTTATTTTGATTCTTGGAGATGTAATAACCGCTCATTTATATTCTAAATCCGAATTTCTATATTCTAGACCAATCTTAACTTGTTTTTGTATTGAATAACAACAAACATTCAAATCCCGAACACACAAACTTTCGCATTTAAAACATTTGTGAGATAAGTTGCGAGATATAATTTTGGAGGTTACTTTTTTAACGAGTTTACGTCGCAGCTCTAATATGATGAGTTGAAGGTTACTTTAGACGATTGTAATGTGTAAATAAAAAAAAAAATTTGAAGCGATATACGTCACGGCGATTGTTAAAAAAGTTATTTTTTTAATAAACAGTTCGTTATCTGTTTATTGTTTTGAATCAAATGACGGTAATTAGTGTTTTGTTTTATATAAAAAAAAAACTAACGTCTAATTAACGTAATGATTTCTGCGTTGTTAGTCAGTCCATTACGTTAAGAAGGGTAGTGTTTTTGTTCTACTATCGAATTTAAACGTCCCTCTTAATACCCAATTCCAAACCCAGGGTACTGACCTTCTTTATAGAGGATCCGAAATTTTTTTACTGGTCCAACACGAGATATAAATAATAAGCTTGAGATTATAGGCCAGCCACTACCAACGATGCAGTAACCGTTAAATATCACGAGTATTCCATTGAAGGGAACTTAAACTGGATTTTAAATTAAAACGAAGGGCGTATAACACGTGACAGGAGTTCAAACTTTTTGTTCAGAATGGCTTCACTGAAACCTTCATAATTTGTACCTTCATAAGAGTACTTATAAACAACAATCAATTCAATTTACATGCTTTACTTTAGCGAGCGGCTGTACAAGTTTCCGCTAACTTCTCTCATTATCGCAAACGCAGACCGCCTGGGCAGGCTGGCTAGTGTCAAAATGATAACAATTAAATGGACAATATCTACAATGATTTGTTTGCAACACATCATACTCACTTACACTTCTCTTGTTTACTCGTCTATTGTCATCGGTATTATATAAGCGGTGTTTGTTTGCGCGATGTTGCTTCATAGCACGCGCCGGAAGGTGCGAGTAAATGACAGCTTAGGAAAGAAAATAAACTCTTGCGTTTTAATTTAATTGTGTTTTCATCGTCATGTTATATGTATGAATAACGTGTTTTGTATGCTATATATGTATCAATGTAATTCACGTCTGCAAATTTTTGTTATACTACGATATTATTTAAATTAATAAAGGAATTAGTCGCCTCCAAAATTCTTTCGTTTAAGCTTGGTTTCATTTTGTTTTGATAAGGAATGTGTTTTAAATTTTAAATTATCTTCTCAGTCCGTTGCCGGTTCTACTCGGTAGTGCCTTCTGAACGGAGGTAGCTTTACAATTTTAATTTTATAATGCAACATTGCGATTCATAAGTGTTTATAAGAGGCTACGTAAATAACTTGATATTTATAAATCAATTTACCTTCATACTAATTTAATACTATTATACGTAATAACAAAATCTAATCAAAATCGTATTATTTGTAATATTGCAAGTAAAAGCAATCATTTTATATAGAAATATAATGAAATTTTTGTGTAATAAATTATGGTTTCCGTTCTAAAAATATCTTAACATACTTGAATTCTTTATCTTCAGAGAGTGCTTCACCGCGCCTCGAAGAGCAAGCATATTAACCCTCCGTTGTTACCTCACTAAGGCTGCGCTTACATAATACATTTCAGTCGTCATGTATTGAATGTGGTTCAAGTTAAGAATTAAGGCAGGGTTTTGAAGTTTTTGTTTTTGATTTATTTTTGCATAGTGTGCAAATTTATCATAATAGAGTCAAATATTCAAATCAGAATTATTTAAAAAAAATCAATAAAGCTTTTAGAAAATTGAGTTCAGATACTTTTTGGAAAGCAGAATACGAATCAATGAACTGAGTTTATCACAGGTAAAAGGGCCATTAAACTTAGTTTCAATGCAATTAAAATTTTGATGCGGCATGAATTATGTCTCATATATAGAAATAGGTCCTTTTTCACGTTTTTTACACGTTTCACATAAATATGTAAATTTTTTTAGCTCACAATGTAGTTTGAAAGTTTCTGCTCTATCTAATACAAAATATCTACTTTATTTAATCTTTCTTCTTCAAAACAGTTGCATGCTCCAAAATTCAGGGCAATATATTCTGGCGCCGCACGCCTTCATGTGTTAACCTTCAAATCCGCTTCTGATCCTGATAATCAATCAATAAAATCTATTTCCAATCTTCGGCCTGCGACTATAGTGTACAAGGGGACAGAAAAATATTTTATAAAATTATCTTCTACGTTAAATGTTCTGCAATTGGTGGACTATAATTAATAATAATGACCGTGAACAATTTTATACATTACTGGTTTTTGTCTGCCATATCTCTCTAATTGTTTTAAAAGTTACAACTGATTAGGTTGAATCGTTAAGTATATACGTTACAAATAAAGAAACATTCTTAATCTTTACAACTTCTATGATTTTTTATATAAATTATATTTTGAGTAAGCCGACGGGTAAATAGCCATTGGTAAGAAATATTAAACTCTTTATATTCCTCACATAGCCAATGCGCCACCAACCTTGGGGACTAAGATGATATATCTCGTCTATTCAAATTCAAACCGTAACACAATACTTAATATTGATGTTTGGCGGTAGAATATCTAATCAGAGGGTCGAACCTATCTAGCATAAAGTCGTACCACCAAGTTTATTTTTATAATTCTATGTATATACTCTTATGTAGAAAAACTAACTTTAATTTCAATACGATTTCTTATTAAACTCAGAGCGAAGAATCGGGCAAACGTCTTTCTTTTTTCGAAGAATGTCTGGATTGGTGGACTTTCGTACAAGTAGCAATTTTTCACAGGATGTTGTCCTTCAGCACTGAGAGCGAAATGAATTACAAAAATAAATTAAACAGAAGAAAATTCAGTTGCGCTTGCAATCGTCGGATAAGATGTCCTAACCACAGAGCCATCTCGGCTCATACGATCCTTATATAGAATAATTTAAATGATAATTCCAACTGAGAGACGCCGACAAATGACTTTTGCTCTGTTATTGTTACGAGTATAAATCATTATCATGACAAAGCATTGACGATTATTGATAGTAGACTCGTTCACTTTAAATATAAGTATCACGATCGGTTCCTTGAAGTGCCATTGTTCGTTATATCGCATGATAATTTCATTTTATAATAAAAATAAATCAAATCAAAATAGTTTATTCAAGTACACTCTTGTAATAACTTTTGAATTGTCATCTTACAAATTTAAAGTTAGCACGTTATGGATATGGATTCTACCAAGAAAAAGGCACTTTTGTCATGTAAATTAAGGAATTCCGTTCCGCGCATTTATCTTGTCTTTATAGTATTGTATCAAAACTAAATAATAGTTTTTATATTTTCATTTCACTTCATACATCGAACTCATCAATTGGAACGCGTAAAATTGGCTGTTTATAGCTCGTATTATATTATGGAACGATTTCCTTGCTCTAGGACTGCTGTGTACTTTACATAATAGGACACTTGGTGCTTTAATCTTCGTTACTAGTGGTTATTTAATGAATTTGAATTTGAAAATTGAGAATAAAGGATCTTTAAGTACTACTGTTTCTCTAGAGAAGACTCGAGTTGCAAGATTGCATTTAGCATTTATATTTTATATTCGATTACACGGAAGACGTCTTCACAAGTAATAAAAAAAGAAAAGTATTGAAACTTATTTGTCGGGTCTTATGATAAAATCCTCTTCAAGACCACGCGTCTGAAAGAGATAGCAATATCTTGTTCTGATAAATTAGCTTAGATATTGATACGTTTATGTGTTATAGTAAAACTAATTTGACTTTTTTTATTGAATCCATAAATTATGAAAAAAAAAACATTTCTTTTACGTCAATTTCTTAAGTCTAACTAATTTATTTATTGAATAAATAAAATATAAATAGGTTACAAGAAATCTCTGTCTAAAGTTCTACAATACTTCGTTGGAAATTATTTCAATGAATAATCCGTTATATGTTTACTTATTGAACTTAGTTATTTAGTAAACGAGTAACCTTTTGTTGCTCATAAAAAATTAAAAACTTAAAATAAAAGATCAAAGTAATTTTATTATAGTTCAATAATTTAGATTTAAGTTTGACGAGACGTTAACTGACCGAAACGTAAAAACGTCTTTGAACGTAAGGCAACAGTCCTGCGGCATCGTGATCAAGCGTCTATTGATAAAACCATTGATTATACATTAATAAACAATGTTTATTTAAAAAAGTTCTTATTTGAAACAAATTTACAAAATTAAACATGCTATTTGTTATAACCGAAGCTGATAATTAAACTCTTACCCGACTTAATATGGCTAACTCTATGCTTTTGTGACATTACTGTAATAAAAATAACGTAGCCGTAATAATTTATATCATAATTGTAAGTATACAAAACTTCCATTTTTGATTCTTAAAATGTTCATCTGTGTCTATATGTCTCGTGACTAATTTCTGACCGGTAAACTTAGATTACGCGATTTGTTCTTACGATATTGCTTTTAAATGAAAATGGGGGTCTGATTACAAATGTTTGACAAACAGTCCGCAGATATATTGTTGGTCATTTAAGTTAATTTATTTGTTTACTTACACATTTAAATAGAACTCTTATGTATTGGTCGAGAATTGATGACAAAATATATTTATTATCACGGACTTATCACGGACCAAATAGTTGCATACGGAGATCAAACAAAATAAAACACATTTGTATATTACAAATTTATAAAAAAAATATTGTCAACATGATGATCAATTCCGGCCACGGTCATTTATGCTCAATTGATAAGATTGCAGCCATGTCAGTTTAAATATTAAAAGTAAAAAGTACTATCAAAACAATACTTAACACTATTACTGATAAATATTTATGTGACTACATATATATAACGTACGTACGCTTATTATAAGTGTGTGCGTGTATCAAATGTCGTAGCTGTTCTCTTTCGTTAGTTGTAACACTCGGTTGTAAATCAAGGGAATGAAAGCGGGTTGAGCGTTCAACTTTGATCGCTCCACAAATAATCGCTCCAATATATAACTGTTATGTTTTATCGCGTGTTGATTCTATATTATAGAATTGAATATTCCGTTTTACATTCTTGATCACTGCGTTTAGATTTATCCGTTGACACTTGAGACAGACCTAAAGCTTAAAGATATTAAAAGATATATATATATGTATATATACTATGAATTCTCGAACCGGCTTTGTGTTATTAATATTTATATTAAAATAAAATATATGTTTGTGTAATAAATTCCTTTTAAATGTACATTTAAACAATGTAGTAACAATAGTAAGGCCTAAAATTTCAAATCGTATTTCCAATGTCGTCTTCGGAACAACTGTACGCGATCATGACGATATTAAATTATATTATGGAATCTATTTTCGGAAGTCAACAATTCAATTATTAATTTCCTCTAAAGTATATTTTAATATGTTTTTTTCTTTATCGTTGGTCTTCGCGTGTCTTAAAACTTTTATACGTAAAAGTACGTGGAGTGATCTTGAAATTTTGAGTCAGCGTCTAAATTAAAATATTTAAATATTGTTTGATGAAAGTTAATCATTGAACAACTGAATCTATGAACCACTTGTCTCCGGGCAAACCATTTGAGATCAGTAATCTAGGACAGACCAAATGTCACCTAGATAATTAGTTTCAATCGATTTCAAGTAACCCATTTAAATTATTTGTTTGTACACAATGTATGATGAAATTAAAATATCCTTTATATCTGTTAGTGAACTTATCAACTTTCTCCCTGTCAATAAATATCATATTAAATATGTATATTAATCCTGTCTGCCTTTGGAACTTAAATAAATGACATATTTGGAATACTTAGAGAAAGGGATATTCAATATCTGGATTGGAATTTCAATTACGCCTGTCTTAAGATTCTGTCTGAATTATGAATAAATTCCCAAATCAGGGAGTGCTTAGAAGATATTCAGGGTTCTCTTGCTTCGTAATATTACATCTAAATGTTAGTAGGAAGATAAGGTTAATTTGTCTTGTTAAATTTTTTAATCTAATCTTTAATCTCTCACGATAATATAAATATATAGGATCTACTTTTTCAGCCTGGCTGTCATTCGCAAGGTCTCTGAAATGACATCGTAAATAAGTATATAAAAGTTTCCAATTCACATACGAAGGAATTCAACAGGTTCAACATGACAAATCCCCAAGGTTTTAAAGTCCGTTACGTGCGTGTCGGGTTTTTGCGTGTATCCGCGCCACCGATGTGTGGTTACGGTGACCGAGCACCCTCTACATAACTTCCTGATTAAACTAAACAGATTAATAATAAATACTTAAATACTCTTTAGTATTTATTATTCATCAACGGTCGGTTAATGTTATTAGAAAATCATTGATTTCTAAAAAAAATTTAAATAACAACAACGTGTTCTAGTTCAGCAGAAGTTATCTCTTGAAACTTTTACGACAAAAACATTAAATATGTAGTCACAATTCGAAAGAGTATATATTGTTAATCGGTGTTAGGAACTGAGATTTCTCGACCACTATCAACACGCTGGTTTCTGTAGTACACACAAATTCAAATGAAACGATCGTCCACGTGGAGATTGTATATATGTAGATACACATATACACCTCCCTATGGAAGATTGTTTCATCAGTCATCCTAGGCAATCTACACGAGTTTGACAAACAATAAGAAAACAAATGTTTTTTAACTAAATTTATTTTGACACATAAAATATTTGATAATCCCATCCAAAACGGTTCAGTAGTTTTTGAGAAAATCGCGGACATACAAAACATACTTTTTTTGAAGTCAAGTCAAAAGAAAATGATATATATTATTTATATACTCTATATTTGGTCGTTAAATTAATTATCGACTCTCCTTAAATAGCTACATAAACACCTTCAGTTTGTGATATGTGTGCGTAAAAACACAAATAGATATTATGAATACTAGAAAAATAACAAGCAAATAGAATTTGGTTTTTTACTGAAACTAAAATATTGTAACAGTATTTATATATCAGTTTTATTTAACCATAATAATAAATTACTTATTATCTTAATATATGAGTTGGTTCGTCAAAAATAGCGCACCTCCTCGCTACCTAAACGTGTTTTAATAATATTTATTTAGGGCTATGTTTTACATGTGAGTCAGGCGTAATTAATTAAGCTACTAGCGAACGCGTTAGCCGAATAGTGACGCAAGATTAGACCCTTGAGGGATGAAGCCGCGCTTAGCCTACTTAGAGAGTACAGTTGGATACATTTACAGAAACATTTATTTTTAATTTGACACACTTTAGAAGTAAGTTAGTTACGTTTTTGAAGACTTTTATACGCAGACAATAATATTATTAACACGTCTAGCAAAGGATGAATTATAATTGTGATAACTATTTATAAAAAGTACGATTACTTTAAAAAATACGTTAATCTTTTATGATACTAATAATACTAAAAACCCGCCCGAGTTCACATGGGTAAAATAGCCTATATATAATTTTAAGGTTGAAAACAAGACCAGAAAAGTTGAATATCTCGGCTTTTCTTTTATAATATGCATTTATTATACACATAAACCTTGCTCTTGAATCACTGTGTTCATTGATGGAAATCGAATTAAAATCCGTTGCGTAGATTAAAAGATCAAGCGTACAGACTTTGTATTATTGTGTTTTGACAATATGGAGCCGACTGTACGAAATACAACTTTAAGTGAAGTGTAATCGAATGTGCGCGTGCTTAGTCAGGTGACACTGAAAACTTAATTATAGGTCGATGCGCTAAGTTGGACGACATTTTACGTAAAGTTATTCGGTCGGGTCTCTTCGTGTCGCAATGTACGCAAGAGACATTACACAAAACTAAGTTACTCCGGTCACCTAATAGTCTTTACAATAAGTTCACACATAAATCAGCCTTTTTGACTTAAAGCTTAGCTACAGTTTCCAAAGTCTTGGGTTCGATCACATTGAATTATGAGAGTGAGAAAATGGAGAAGGCATCTGTACGTACGTACGTGTCGCTTTAATATCTTCGACAATCTGATACGACCAGTGAGATAACAGATATATTCGGTTCCTGCTTTTCTAGCAAGGGAAGTGCAACGCTGCCAACTTCCTAACACTGAACTCCTACTAAAAAATTCTTGGCAGAAATATACAACATGATTTTATCGCTCCGTAATTCGATACACATTAAGCGTGCGGCAGACAGAATGACAGACACATAGACATAACCTGACGCAACGATAACATTTCTGTATTCGTTGAGAAATTATGCAATGCTGTCTCAAGTTAATATGATCTTCAATACAAATTTTATTTAAGTCCCCCAGCCGCGTCTGTACGCGATAAATTCAAAAACTACCAATCGGATTTTTATATGGTTTGCACATGACATAATGATTCATGAGAAAGGTAATTATTGAAATTATTGAATTGAAAGGAGATTATTCTAGAGATATCAGAAAAGAAATGCCGACCAATGATACCAATTTTATATGTCGACAACTATTCTACCCGTGCGAAGGGTCTAGCAGGTAGTTCCATATCTAAATCTTCTGTACGTATGTATAGTGAACTCCTCCTCAACGGCTGGACTTATTTCGGTAAATCATGTTTATTTATCCCGGAATGGTTTAGATTCGGTGGCGCTGTGATCGAGAAGTAAAGACATATTTTATACCGATATGTTCAACACATGATTACTATTTATATTCAACTGAAATAATTGATGTAATGTAATTAGTGATGGCATTTCCAGTGTTCATATTTCTAAATAGTAATGAAACTTAATAGATCCCCGATAAGCGCTGCTGTTGTCGAGTCGTTGGAACATAACAATGTTAATTGAACACGAAATAGGACATCATTATATCGATAAATTAAATTCTAATTACTGACACAATACATAAATAAAAGCATTGAAAGCATTGACAACTGTTTACAATGTTTTAAAAAGTCATCTTAAATAAAAAATTTTACGCGTCTTCTTAACTCGTTTTGGTATTATTTTATGGAGACGTAGTATTTAGTTTTAGTGCATTGTTAAATATGTTTTCGATAGTTTAATCGCAGCAGCGCTGTGACGTCAGAGTAAAAGTCGTGAACTCTCAGCCAGCCGGGCGCCGGTCGCCGATATAACTACGTTTCGCAACATGCAGTAATAATTGCAGTCCAATTACTTTTTCGGGAATCATACAATTATAAAATAAAAATCAGCTAATTTCGGCTCACACTAACTTACACAGTTAAATCATATAAAGAAAATCGATAAAAATATATTAATTATTTTTTTTGACACCGACTTGGAAATAATTTCATTGATAAAAAATTACGCAATATTTTATTTTTTTTTAATTATTGCAACTTAAAACCGATTCGAACGTCATTAATTTTTATTATTAATGTTTTTTTATATGTTTCGTTTACTATATCACTACATAGTATAAAACAAAGTCGCTTCTCGCTGTCTGTCTGTCCCTGTGTATGCATAGATCTTTAAAACTACGCAACAGATTTTGATGCGGTTTTTTTTAATAGATGGAGTGATTCAGGAGAAAGGTTTATATATATATTACATGCATAAGGTAATAGAGAAACACTGATAATTTTAGAGATTTCTAATGTGAGTTCGTAAACAAATAAATTTCTTTGCACTTACATTGCAAAAGCTGACTGAACCCTACGAGACTGATCTAAATAATATACTATAGTATTAAAAAAATCTACAAAAAGTCCGCGATGATATATGTATATCTCTGAGGGATAACCCACAATAACCATTTTTTATCCTTTATTTTTTATGAGAAATAATGACTTATTTACGAAGCGATTTTAAGCAATACAACATCAATCCTTATTCAATGAAGTTCCTTAATTAAATAAATTGTATATTTAATATAGATCAATATGGTCTTTTACACAAGTAAAATAAAATAATATTTTCGAAGATGTTACGTAGCGGGTTGTGTTTTCTAATTTAAAAAAAAAGCCGTGACTATTGTATACATTCTGTAGCATATTTAGTATCAGGTTTGCACCCGTGCAAATCCGGGGCGGGTCGCTAGTAAATATTTAAATCAAAGGCATTAAAATATGAATCGATGAATTATTTTTACATACACACGCCATGTTTGTTTCGTCCGATTCCCTCGATGATCTCGATGTCACGTCTATCATTAGGTTTTAGTATATTTTGTGTTGCATAAGCCCTTGACTGGCTATTGACCTACTTTTAATATAGCTCTACATTATCTGATAACGTGTGTTTGATAATAGTTTCATAATATCTATGGTATTAAACTTCATAATGTAGAAAATTTACTTTTAATATAATATATAAATTTAAATATATATAATAATTTAATATAATATATATATTTTGGATGGCGGTGTCGGATTATGAAATTTTCCGAACTTCAAACGCAAGAGAACTGAGGCAACACGTGACTACCACGTAACAAGTTCAAACACGTTTATATATTGACCTTTGGTTTGCTGATGTCGGATTATAGACGGTTCTGGATTAGACAGGGGCCGAATTTCCAAGTATTTATTGATATGGTACATCTAACATAGATCGTTAGGCATTTTGAGCAGTAACTAGTAGCATAAATTATTGTTACTAAAGTAAAGAACCTGAGTAACGTAACGATTACTTATTTATATTTATTAAACCAATGATGAACGGAGATAGCAGCCGAGATGGCCCAGTGGTTAGAACGCATGCATCTTAACCGATGATTTCGGGTTCAAACCCAGGCAGGCACCACTGAATTTTCATGTGCTTAATTTGTGTTTATAATTCATCTCGTGCTCGGCGGTGAAGGAAAACATCGTGAGGAAACCTGCATGTGTCTAATTTCAACGAAATTCAGCCACATGTGTATTCCGCCAATCCGCATTGGAGCAGCGTGGTGGAATATGCTCCAAACCTTCTCCTCAAAGGGAGAGGAGGCCTTTAGCCCAGCAGTGGGAAATTTACAGGCTGCTAATGCTAAATGCTAATGATGAACGGATATGAACAAAATAATCAATAATGAAAGTAAAGTAAAAGTCTTTCTATATCCCACAGCTGGGCTAAGAGCTTGTTACATATTGAGAGGAAGTTTTAAAGCAAAGCGGTTGAATGATGCACGTGTGATGCTTCCTTTAGCGCCGAACACAAAATGTCAAAAAAACAAACACATGTAAATTCATTCAGTGACCATTGTCTCAATCCTAGGCTTACTAGCAAGGCTTAGCAAGGCCTTACGTAGGCTTTTTGTTTTAGCACATGTTACAATAAAAGTTAGAAATAATATCAGAATCCAAGTATCGGGGAATAGTCTTTACGATATGGAAAAGCGATTTCAACGTAAGTCGGTGTGGAATAAATCGCACTCGGTGTCGATGGCGACGACTACTCGTTTTGTTTGTAATAAGGTTTTCGACGATTCGAAAATCGCGCTGATATTACATTTATTTGAGGTTTTTTCGATTTATTCTCATATTGATGGAATCGTTATTAAAATATAATCATTTTTATCCGATTGGTAACATTTGCAGATCGTTTAAAATTGTATAACATGTATTTTCACATTTATAACTAAATACTTTATTAAACAAGTTTTCTTTTCATATTTCCTTAATGTACATATATATAATTCACATAGAACATTTTATGATATGTTTCATGCTTGTGTTTTTCGTAAGATATATTCTTTAATGTCAAGTTATTTCAATCTCGACTCGTAATATCTACTGAGCAACATTAATCATAGATAACTTCGTCCTTATATAATATTTGTCTTTCTTTTCAGGCTTTTAAGCTGTTTAAGCGGAATAAAAACAAAAAGAGCGCTCGAAACCGGGTCTCTCCAGCGCTGGTGCGCTCTCCGTCATATAATGGAACGGTGGACGCGCGCGCGGAGATCGATCTACAACGCTTCTGCCCCTGTAGAACCTCCATGCCACCGCTACACATCGCGAATGAGTCCTACGAGAACACATCCTACTACAGCAGTTACAACAGCTACGACTCTCACAATGACAGCCTACAGAGCTACAACAATTCAACTTGCGATAGCTCGGGACGGTCCGACTCCGCGTATGATTCGACGCGTAGCAGTCCCGCCCACACCAGACCCGTTTGCTACGCCACGGTCACCTACTTTAACGTAAATGACAGCGAGGACAGTAGCAGCATTCACACCGAATATACGCTCCTTGACTATGATCCTGATGCTGATGAAGATGAGAAAGCTCAGAATATGATAAATGAAAGCTTGGAATTAGTTAGTACGTTATGAATTGTTTATAAACTTTATAATAACGGATTTCTTATGGTTAAGTTAAAAGAAATAAATTGTAAAGCCGGTGTTATAAATCGGTGTTTAGTTTTACTTTAAAATATTATGATTTTTAAACGACAATTTTTTTCATTACGTTTTTTTTTTATCTGTGCTCAAGTTTTGATATTTCCATATAGTAAATTCTGTAATCGATTTTCTTTGAGAATGATTTAAAATCACATTTGAAAATGGCAGAGAATCAACAGGAAGCCAATACAGTTACTTGAAATTAGTTTACGACTTGTAAATATGTTCCGTATAAACACGCGCAAATGAAAATGATTTACAAAAAGTGGTTTAAGTTAATCGGTTCATCCGCTATTCGCGACAATGTTTTGAAAGATAAATAAAATATAAAGACAATATTTATAATATATTTAATTGGGATGAATATAAAATAATTAAGATTAATGTAAAATTTACATATGACCGAAAAAAAATAAACAATTGAATAAAAAATCTTTCACTGGCAACACTATTTTTTGTGAAGATGTTTTTTTTACATGATGAATTATTTGTTTATAATTTATAAATCTGTATTGAAATAAATAATTATAATTAGATGTAGTGATTACCAAGTTATTGTGATAATGCATAGATGTGTAATTATGATATTGATCTCAAATAAAATTTATATAGATTTAATTATCATCTGACACAATTGTAAATAAATATTATAAAATATATAATGTTTTGTTTTATTTATGTCTGTTGGTTCTTTTTCTAAATGTGTTGAGGTTGAATTAAAACTATAAACAGTCTATTTTCTGTAGCACTAACATAAATTTATTAATATAGTCTCCGACGAGTTGAATATTTTAAATACTAACTATCTTACCAGCAACTACCTCATCTGAAAAAGATATTATTACATTATATACAAAAAAATATGTTAATAATAATAATGAGATTCTAAAACCAAAACAGCGTTTAATAATTCAGTTGATAATTACTTTAAATAACACCTTTAACATCACGCTCTAAAGACACATTTTATATAAAATGTTTTTGAAAAAAACGTTCCATCCTCTCAGAGGAGTTTAGCATTATTCTTATTGGCAAATTTTATCCGACACACCAAAATTTTATTTACGAACAAGTAATTTAACAAAAAATACCTTCAACAATTGAACTTAATAAAATAACTTATAATTCTCATTATGGACAGTTTCCGTTAGATCTAAAACGGGTTCCTTTGAACAGACAGATAATGGAAGCTCATAGGAACGTTTGTGTTAAGAATGTTAATTATTAAAGTATAAAATTAGTCTTTTTCGTGGTTATTTATTTATAATTGTACGTCACTTACATTCATGTATTAATTTTATCCAATTTATGTAAGATATGAAACAAGTATTGTGTCAGTCCAGCGCCGAATATGGGTCTTGTATGAGTAATAGGTACCTACTGTAGGTACCTACTTTTGTTTTTGTTAATTGGTGCTCGTTTGTGTTTCTGTTTACCGCGTTAACTACGCTCAATTAAATTCGATCGTTATCGAATATCAATAAAAATTTAATAGAATAATTTAAATATATCAAAATCCTTTGTCCAAATCAAAATGTATTGAATATTTTTATAGTACACATACATACATATGTCTAGCGTACGAGAATTTTCATAAAACTGTCGATAATATACATAAAATAGACAAACACCGCTGATGAAATAACATTTTTATTTGAAGCTTACTATAATATTATATTAAGAATGATTAACTATCTAATCAAATATAATTAAATGAAACGGAGCGAAATAATATCGCAAGTACAAACCGAAAAATACACGAGGAAAGTCTATGGATTTAGAAATAATTATAATAAACACGGATCCCCAAAATATTTCAGAAACGACCGATATTTTGCGATGGGGTAGCAAGTCAATACTGACTCAATAAACAAACCAGTTTTCGCGATCATCAATAGCTTTTGTAACCAGACGCCTATTAGCTAATTCCAAAAACGAGTTCTTCAGGTTTATTTTGTGTCCAATAGTGCCGTCATAACAGCTCATTGTAGTAAACAATTCATATACAAACATATTGTGTGAAGAATGTCTAATGAGAAAGGATTTATGCGTAAAATAATTGTTATTGTATTAAAGACTGGTTTTTCGTACGTATAATTATTATGTATTCTGAAAAAAGAATTACCGATGTGACAAAATATTGTCAAGATATTAATTGTATATAATACAATATATACACATAAAGGAACTATTGAATTTAATAATGTCATGGTGTATCACGTTGTCTAGATACAGTTTACAAGTAGTATTAGTATTGTTTCTGATCAGACTGTCGAAAAACTCGCAGTAAGTCATTTGGATGTGTGTTCCGTGGTTCGAAAAGCATGTAAAGCTGTTGGTCCCTCGCCTGAACTCTTTCCGGTCGAGTCGGATTTGCCGTCCCATTTTATTATGAGAGTGAGGCAATAGACACACCAGGGTTTGGGCACACACTTGTGCACTATAATATGCTCTGCGCAGTCGGCTGGTCTCCCTTAAGATTGGCTCTTCCAGTATTTCCACACATAACCCTTATTAAGAATATCTTATTGCTAGTTCCTCGACGTTGGACGTTTATTGTTTAAATAATTTATACTGAGTATATTTACATATACACAATAATAATCAGAATCGTGTCAGTAAAGTTTTTATTCTTTTAATAATTATACCATATGTAAATAATTTTTAAGACGACTGCGTTTTTTTTTTGTAACTACTTTGCAAAAAATCAATTTCAATTGAAAGAATGTTTGAAATATAAGTTAACTCATAAAATTAATTATAACAATGAAAATCATGTGCTTAATATAAGTTTTGTACACTTTTTTAAGATTAACTTGAGTTACTTTTGAAGATATTTACTTTATTACCTTTAAATTCATCTTTTAATATTCAAGTCTTAGACTTGATCCTGTAGGACTATTCTTTGAGAAGTATGAAATGTCAGAATGTGATTTGCGACATTGACATTGAAATGTATCATATACACATATCAAAAATGGCGTATCATCGTAAGTCGGTTGTGAACATTTCACGAGTGAGATACGAAGTGAATTCTTACAGGACCACAATGCTGTAATCGAGGTATATCTAGATGACTTTAACGTTTTATTAAAATTCATGTTCAAATAAAGCAATCAAAACTTTTTTATACACACATAATTAACGTGTTCTTACGATTACAACAATTACAAACGATAAACAAATGTTTATTTATTTGTACGTTTCTTGCGTCACGTAACGCCTCTGCTGTGTACACAAGATGTAAGGACACAGTAATCATTACGTGGTTGTCATCGTGTTTTATTTTATTATATATATAAAAAAATATCTTTTAAACTGTCACGAATAAGTGAGCGATAGAAGTACTATCTACCGTAGTACGTACCTACCTGCAATGTTTCCGTAGTCTAAATTCTAAAACAACGGAAAACTCAGGATTAAATAAATAGTTGACACAAATACTTCTTGTTGAAGTTGAATCCAAATCCCATCTGCAATGTTATTGTGATCGAGGTAAAAATGAACAAATGTTTATTAACAAAAAAAGGTTTTTTAGTTACATTAAAGACAATTTTTATAATTACTTTTTTTATTTTTATTTACTAAAATTAATAAATTAAACTATTAAGTTGAACATAGCAATGGTAACTAGAAATATTAATTTATTTTAGAGCTTCAATATGTAAACCTATTTATTAATTATTTTAGCGAATCATACAAATATAACAAGAGAAAACAGTAGATTTTTTTTATGGCATTGGTTGGCGTGCGAACATATGGGCCACCTGATGGTAAGTGGTCAACACCGCCCATAGACAAAGGCGCTGTAAGAAATATTAACCATTCCTTACATCACCTATGCGCCACCAACCTTGGGAACCAAGATGTTATGTCCCTTGTGCCTGTGATTACACTGGCTCACTCACCCTTCTAACTGGAACACAATAGTACAGATTACTGTTATTTGACGGTAGAACATCTGATGAGTGGATGGTACCTACCCAGACGGGCTTGCATAAAGCCCTACCACCAAGTAATTTTTTCATTAAGACAGATAAAAAACTCAATAAATATATTTCCCCTCTAAGCCAAAAGATGCGGAAGGAACATCGTAACAACATAAAACGAACACACAAACATACCGACACATGCCGACACACGGCACGCACACGATCAGACAAAAAAGTTAAAGTTTTTGCACCCTGTTCTTCCTACGGAAGTAGTTTGTGCGAGCGAGACGACGCATACGCAAATCGTAAATACGAGCGAGACGCCAATCGTGGGAATGACTGGGGTAGCGATATCCCATACAATCATTGAAGTGGGACGCTATGCGTGGATTTAGAATAACATTAGCTGGTCCCCGAGTGTCGCATCTGTTCGGGTCAGTTTAATTGTGACACCTGTGTTGCTAATTTATTATGTAAACGGTTACTTTGCCACGGAAACTTATAGCCCTTTGTTTGATGTGGTAATATTACCACAATGATTAAATTTAAAACGATAATTATTTATCTGTTATTTTATTTTATTAATGCATTGTATATATTTGTTATCTCAATATGAAGGTACTAACCATTTAAGGCTAGCCTTAATAATCAAAGCCTTTTGTATAGTTAATTAGTTTATGAATTGCTAGGTCACTTTCAAGGACATACATATTTATATTAAGTGGCTTGTATGTTTGCCTACTTAAATAACAAAAAAAAAAAACAATTTCAAAGGTTCCCAAATGAAAGCATTGTTTAAATATTTAAAAAAATAATTTATTTTCTCTCTTTAACATCGCAAGCGATTACAAATTTATACAAAAATATACAAACGTATCGTATGGATACTTATGATTTAGATGTGTATATCTAAACACACTATAATGTATAAGGAATCTTCACAACCATGTGCAAATCACAATTTAATTTTAAGTGAATTCAAAAAAGTTTAACTATGAAACGATTTCGTCTCTGTTAAACAAACACAGTTAGACATGAGCGAGAAGAAGACAGTGTCACTTTATATATTTATGAAATTATAACATTAAAGCTTGGTTTTTGGTCCCAATATTTTCTAAGCTAATGATAAACTTATCAATATACTATATATGTATCACACAACTTATTAAATATTATTTATTCTAAAAACAGTCTTCAAAATTGATGTTTCAAATTAAACTCTGAGATCGACAACAATATTCAAATTTTCATCATTCGGCGAAATGTTCAATATACGAAATCAGTCCAGTCGACTTTTTAAATACAAAAAATGTTTAGTATTTAAAATGTTCAAGAGTGATTTTATTTACAAATATCGATAATATTTATAGTTTTTCGCTATTATACATTTATGCAACATTTTTTTCTATCGACGGATAATTTCTTGAGCAATTTCTAATAAGCTAATTCCGCACCCCAAGGTCTATACGGCTTTGAACTATTCTGTGAGTATTGGTGATGGGGTGGATGATGCGGATAAGGAGCGGGGTAGTGGGGTGCCGTTGGGGCGGGATGTGGGCCTGGAGGTACTGAGGGACCTGGCGGAGCCGGTGGTCCTGGAGGGTAATGGGGATAGCTAGGCGCAGCAGACAGAGGAGCGGCGATCGCTGGAGGTGCTGATATCGTCGTTGCAGCTGTTGACGCAGGTGGTTCTTGTCTCAAATCTGTGTAGCCATGCTGGGGTTGAGGTACACTGGGGTATTGAGGATAGCCCCAGTTTGTTGACTTTGCAGCTAGTTCTCGTTGCGCAGCGAAGCACTGAAGATGACTCATTAGCCGCAGGCGTAAAGGATCCTGGATGTCCAATCCCTCGCAGCTAACGAGGTATCGTGCGACTTCAGCTGCACACTCTCTAAAGCCAATGCTGTGGTAGTCCATGGCGTAGCGTTGAGGATCGTACGCATATGTGTCTAAACCTGCAAACAAATATTGATTTATTAGTTTATTAGGCTTTCTATTTCGAATCATTACTCAAGATTCATAAAATATTATAACGACAGTTAAAAGCAATAGTGTTCGTTTCAAACGCATTTAAATTTGCTTAAGCTTGGTTGGCTTAGTTCCACCAAAATTATATTCATTCTTAAGTACATATAAGTATGCGAATAAGATTTAAGATAAAAACTTGTAGTACAGGATTTCTTTATAACGGTGCCGTTACCGAGGCAGAGGCCACCGATGACCGTCACGTCCCATCTCATTGTCCGGTTTCTTTTCTTTCATAAAATAAAGTTTTGTATTTCCAAATTTTTATTGTGCAAACTACAGCTGCAGTTGATGAAAATGTAAGGGTTGAAGATAAAAATAACTTGTTCTTGCAGATGCGCTTATTAAGTATACAAAAAGCTTTCAAAAAGAAATTCATTCGAAATCAAGAAAACACAAGTCCATTCATATTTACCCTCCCTGACTTACGCAATATATGAGAGTGATGCATAATTGGTAGCAAACGGTGCGAGAGAGAGAGAGAGAGATTCGTAACGGGAACCTAGAGTTTCCGGCGTCCTTCCGTGGGGTAAAAAATTAATAACAAGATCCGCTATCCTCTAGACCCATTGAAAAAGAAACGAGGGGTTCCGAACTGGAGTCAGTGGGGCACCGGGCCAAGAAGTTGCGGAGCTGACAAAGTGCTCGGCCATTATTGCGTACATTTGTTGCTTTTAAAATATTATTGTGCTCCAATCTGCTATTAAAAGTTCAAAGTTAAATATATCGAAAGAAATTATTGCGAATTCTCTATCAAATAAAAGAAGCGTCAAAATACGGTCATCAATTTGCTTGAGTTTAAATTATGAAAAGTCGTAAGTTATAAATTTTATATTAATATTATTAGACTCGGCCACGCGGTGCTCTGTCTACGTTATACGTATCAAATTGTTTAGCCAAAAACCTTCTGTGCAACATGCTGAATAAAATATTACAAATTTAATTTCATAATATTCAATCGGTTTATATATTTAATACGTGCTTAAAAACAGCGATCTTTATATTTGAATAGGTTTGTTTTGTAGGTGAGTTTAAATAATAATTAAGAAACTAAATAGGATGTCTTTGGTTATCTGACTTATTGTGTTCTTCCATTACTTCCGTAGGGTCCTCGTTTTTTTCCTAAGCATTTTTTTAGATACAGGTGGGGTAACTACCCTTTCGGTGGAACATTCTTTACTTCCGTTGCTTGTTGGATACATACATTAGGGGGATGCAAATTAGGAGTTTAGATTTAGTTCTACGTTAATGTTGTTTGGAAGTTTAATATAATATATTTCTTATACGTGTTAAGCTGTTAAGTTTAGTTTAAGTTAAGCTTTCAGAAATTTAGACCAAAATGAATAATTTGAAATGAAGAAATAATACAAGTCTTCGTGGCAATAGAATCAGTCCGTCCGTGTACGGTGCAAAAGTACCAAACTGGACAAATAATTAAATGAAATTACATTCCTTATTAATATTACATAAATGTTAGTAGTTAAAGTGGCAAAAGTGGGGGGGAGTGACGAATAGTCAAGCAGTCATTTTATGAAATCAAAGTGGACTAACATTATGAGTATTATTTGACTACAGAGGGACCGTCCCTCACTGGGGCGAGTGAGACGCAGTCGCGGGTTCGGTTCCCACGCAGCCCCATTTCGAAAAGAGATTATCTTTAGTTTCAGATTCATTGAATTCGTATTGAATAATGGTGGCTGGTACCAATTTATTGTTTACGGTTTTTATTGTAAATCAGTCTTAGTCTGGTAATAATACTAAAATTTGACGACCTCCGTGGTCGAGTAGTGTGTACACCGGTTTTCATGGTTGCGCCGCTCCGAGGTCCCGGGTTCGATTCCCGGCCGAGTCGATATAGAAAATGTTCATATTTTCTATGTTGTCTTGGGTCTGGGTGTATGTAGTACCGTCGTTACTTCTGACTTTCCATAACACAAGTGCTTTAGCTACTTACATTGGGATCAGAGTAATGTATGTGACGTTATCCAATATTTATTTATTTATTAATACTAATATTGTTTTAATTATACGAAGCTCTGCAAAACGTAATGCTGTAATTAAGAATGTATGTAGGTAGTCTGTAGAATGTGTGTTTTCCTAATCTAAGCCTCGACCGCCAGACACGAACATACGAAATTTAATTTACTTAGAGTCTGTGTACGTGTCTTCGTAGAAGGAATTCGAGTTGTATGACAGGAATCCAAATTTAAGTTGACTACCTATCGTGTAGTCGATGTAGCATAATTATGACACATTCTTAGTTATTTTAACGTCACTTCACAACAGATATGTAACTGGATTGTATGGATCGTTAGTTAATAAATCTATCAAATTTTAAGTAGTCGAATAATTATGAACAATGCATATATTTTTACGTGGCTAGCCAATAACAGTAGAATTATTAAAATAAACTAACCTACATACACAAACATCAAAATCAATATATTGATTAATATTCGGGTAGTTCTTTATAAGTGCGAAAGAGACAAAAAAATAGATCACATATCACTAAGCCGGGTTATCGGCCACTTCCTGTTTGTTAAGTTTTTCTAGCGCCAGGTGCGTGTCCGTCTGTCCCCTCTACCTGGTGGACTAGCGATGGCCTTTTAAATGTATTCGGACCTATTATGATGTGGTTTTAGATACTCGATTTACTAGCTTTTGATACTTTGAAGTTTTTTATATCATTCAAGATTGTTTTTCAACAAACTTTTTTTTATTTTACAATTTATATTGCGAAAATTGTTTGTCAAACAATTGTTGTTAGATAACAAAACATTGTTGAAAAACAGGTTTGACCATCTTAATTCGACCGCAAAACAGTTCCGCTTAATATATATAGGACTACGACCATAACTTGTCTAGTGTCCAAGTTATGGTCACAGACCATTTGTCTTCAGGTGGCACGTTTTCTTGTCGTTAACAGCAAAAAAGTTCGTTAAAATAGTCATGGAAAATAATCAACATAATGAATGAGCCTTACTTCCGACGGTTACTGACCGCAAAGTTTAACCGCAAAAATGCTACCGAGATTTTTAATAATTCAAAGGTCAATGGCTTCACGGCGGAAGGAAGAGTTAGTTACTTTATAATTATTTTGTGGTTACTATGTCGTGATATATGTATATATTTCAACCCTTCGACACGCATTCGTGCAGCGTGATAGAGTAAGCTCCATACTTTCAAAAGAGTAGGCCTTATCCTCATAGTGACACGTGTATACAGGTGTTGTTATGTTACTTTACTTTTATATATTTATATAATTTCGGTGACTAGATTAAAACTAAAAGCAAATCCTATGAATTATACTTAAAATCCAATATTGCTTCACGGAAGCAAACATTTGAAATAAGCCATTAAAAAAAAAGGGATAGCAAAAAGTAACCGAAAAAAATGGCCACGAATGTACACTAAAGTACATTTTGAACTCTATTACCAAACCAATAAGGTTGAAAGTTTTCTTTGTTAGTGTAACCACCTGTCACAGAAGCGTGGGAACTCAGTGTAAATGATAAACTGATAAGGATTGTATGCGTGCGATATTAGATGTTAATGTTTTAGTAATTAATATGTTTTATTAATTACGTGACGTGTTTCTAAATAATGCAATAAGGGTTTGTATCTCCGGATATACGTTGGTTTTTTAAATAATTAACTCAGTTCAATTATCAGTTACTTAATCAAGGGCATAATGACTGTCCCAACGGTCTGTATTTATTATGTAGTAGTTAAAAATATAAATCTAATTATTAAGCTATTTCGCAGTTACTCTCGAAGTACTTGGGCTTAGAATTAACGTTGGATCAAAGTTTTAATTCCAGTTATACATTCAGCTTTACTGTACGAATGTCAAAATATTTTGAGTAATTTCGCGACAATTCGTCGAGTCTTATATAAACGTAAAGGAAAAAACATTTCCATCGCGTATTCGTCCGTTATCGTAATTTTATTGAACCGCTACAATTAAATATTTACAAACTAACGAAAACGTCAGAGTTAATAAAAGCTAAAAATAACTCACAGTGATATAATACAACGACTAGTGCGTTCATTTTACTTTTGTACAACTTAAATATTTTTTGCGTAATCTTAACGGGATTTTGTTTAATTTAAAGGAAACGGAAATGATTCTTGAACGCACAAATGACAGGATAAACGTCTAGCGGTTAAAACGTGCTTACGGAACTACAATTACGTGCCTCCAACATACCAGTCACTAAAAATAATGATTCGTAAGTTTATGTAAAAAAGTAAAATGAGAAATGTCACTCAAATAGAATACTTGGTATAACACCAAGAGCATATAGAATAATAGTAAGTAATTCAATAAGCACTCTGCTATATTTGCCCTCTTGTTATATACAAAAATGACAACTTATTCGGAAAATAGAAAATGATTTATACGCAGTCGGTTTTATCATTGATAGCGATCTACAGGCGATCTCTTGTGATGATTAGACTTACAAATAGACTTACAAATATGGGTAGAGCAGATGTATAATTTAATCGTTTTAATTACCTTTAGCGTGCAGCATCTTCAAATGGTCGACAGTCAGTTGTAATATCTCTGCTTTCTCCAGCTTAGCGCTGCCTTGCTTTTCACAAGCAGCTGGAACAAGACGCTTCAGCTCTGTGAGCGAGGTGTTGATCCTGTCTCTTCGTTTTTTCTCGATGACGCCGCGACGACGTTTCCGTGTCATCAGCTGACATGAGTCTCCTCCTGGCGATCTGCAATAAATTATGAAATTTTATATGAATTACGGGCATTTTGTAAACAGGCTGAATGTTATGTAAGGGAGAGAAATAACGAATTTTTGCTAACATTTAACGCAGTCATAATTCGCGCCGTAGATATTTTGATATATAAATTAATGAAGGCTTTTTTCGTATATAAATATTATATAACCTTTATAGAATTAGATTGTATGATTACAGTAAAAGGTAAAACCCTCAAAATATAACGATAAACGAGCGCGTGTGTGAGTAAAATACTGAACTTTCACACAGTATTTTTGTTTAAGAAAACCCATGAAAACGGATCATCCGGCATAAACGCTCTCAAATGTGACATTTAAAAGGTTATGTCGGTGCTTAAATTCTTCCTCCAACAAATGTATCAATATGATATTGAACAGAAAATATTTAAAATTATTCAGCATTACGAATAACTAATAAAAATAATATTTTACTTATATTTTTCTTCAGTTAGTAACTATAGTTACTGATACTAAGTAGCTATTAGATAAGTCTTTTTATAAATGATTTACTGCAATATTAATTGATATAAATATAAATAAAGTATATGGTTTTTTACATTTATTTTTTATATTAAAATACACTAAAAATGCAATGCATCATCATTCACGCCTTTCTCTATAATATACGATATTTGGTCTATTATCTGGATATAACTTGCGCAGTAGTGTTTTAAATATACATTCACGCAGCCAGATAGCCAGAGCTATCAGTAATATAACGCAAACAATGCAAATCAGTTTTTTAGCTCGTTACGCAAATATCCCATTTTTACTTGCTTCAGAATTAATCATAATCATCAACCTTAAGTCGATTTAAAATTTAAAAGTAATGAATTATAATAAATATTGCGTTAAATATGACAGCGTGCTAATAAAAAAGTGGTCGTAGCAAGGTGAATACTCGAAGCAATCCAATTATATACTGTAGCGCGTAGCTTAGCTACAAGTGTAGAGCCTCTACGACATAACTGCTACTATTCATGAAAACAATTAGATTTTTGTGTGAAATTTCGTAAAAAAAATGAAGTATTTTTTTTCTCAGTATGTACTGAAATGTATTGAAAATAAACTCGTGTTAATAAGTTGATTTGTTTGTTATCTATAAAGATTCCGTCCGAAGGAAATGCAAAAACTTTTCAATGAAATAAATAATAATAGAAGAAGTTAAGTGATTTTTTTAATCAAAGCTATGTACGTACTGCGCATCTTTACTGCTCTCCTCAGAAAAAGCGTCGTCTTCACTTTCGGAGTGTGTGCGCTTGTTCCTCTGCGTAGGCGCAGGAGGTGCTGGAGGTCCCCAACCGTAGCCCCACTGTGGGTTTTGGGGTTGAGGCTGCTGAAGCGAATTGGATTCCATATGCCTTTGGTACTCCATAGTAAAAAAATTTAATAAACTATATATTTTTATTAAAATCCGAAAAACACCGTTTCACAAAGTTTTGGACTCTTCCGCAATGAAAGCTTTTAGGATTTGTCCTAAATTAAATCACTATTACACAATGTTTTATCTTATGCACTTTGCAGTTTAAGGTATAACTTTCAATAATTTCAGGAACTTGATATAATTAGCACAGTGGGCACGCATGCGGAGCACACGTAGACACGTGCGCACGCGTCGACCGCCGGTCGCGGAGTGTGCAGCCGCGTGACCGGCATCGCCGCCGCCCTGTGCGGCCGCACTCGCTCTACCACCAATATACAACAACCAAATGTTATAGAAATCTCAACCATATGCTGTTGTATTAAAACTAACGCCACCGCATAATAAAATTGTAAATATCACAACAATACCACGATTCATGAGCATGCTTTAAATTTAAAAATAGACCTTACTTCTCTGCAGATAAAAATGAAAACAACTGCATTTAAGATCAAAGAGGGTTGACTCGAGTCAAAAATGTTAGTTAGACGTGTGTATACAGGAACATAGCTATTGCAGCGATCGTAATAAGGGCGGAATATGCTTGCGTTATTTGTATAATATGTTTGAAAAGGCCGCGTGGCCGGCACACGGTGGGAAGCAGCGTCAATTAGGGAAACGCAATTTCATTCGTCGAACAATAGCTTATTGTGAAGGAAAAGTTTGGGGATAAAACGAAAAGCGTGCCAAACATCCTATGTATCGCGAATTTAATTTCTAATATATTGATTGATATATTACGTACTTTACTTGAAACTTTCATAACTCTTACCAATAATATTTTAAGTTGTGAACGTATATGTAGAGATCATCAAGATGAGATAAAAACTTGACAACTTGAACTTACCTACATAAGTATTATCTATACTTATAATAAATCTGTAGAGAGGTCAATTCTGTACATGAAATATATTTCCAAAATAACTATCAGGGGGTGATTAGGGATCGATACTGATGGCAAAAATGCAATCAGTAAAACTTTTGTCTGTCTGTCTGTATAACCGTCATAGAAACAATAACTACTCGACGGATTTTAACGAAACTTGGCACAATTATTTTTCATACTCCTGAGCTGGTTATAGTATACTTTTCATCACGCTACAATCAATAGGAGCAGAGCAGTGAAGGGAAATGTTGGGAAAACGGGAGAAGTTACTCCATTTTTTACAACCTTAATGGTTAAAGCTACACAGAAATTACGTATGACGGAAATGTTCTCCTTAAAATTATATAAAAAATATCTTTTATGGTTGGCTCACAATAACACGAGTAACTCCCGATATCTTAGCAGTTCGAAGCTGTCTGATTATATGTGTCTCCTACGTTTATACGTTTATAACACTCTCAGTCATCCCTAATTAACAAAGTTAACAGTATTAACTATTCCATAAAAAAGAATCATAGAAATCGGTAAAGAAACACCAAAGTTATACATGAAATACGCTATTAATAAGCCTAAACGTAATATTTTAAGTTAATTTGTAAATATATTCATATGCTACGCAAGCAAAGCCGCGGGTAACAGCTAGTATATAATAAAACTAGTTGTCGCCCCTGGGTTCGTTCGCTTTTTAGCGGTTGGTCGTCAGGTTATAGGCTCAAAAATTTCAGCAGGGGACTTTCATTTTAATGTACATAGTTAGCAAGTAGAACTTTTTTAAAGTTAAAAAAAAAGGTTGATATACTCGTATCAGGTATAGGATTAATATTTATCTCGTGTATATTAAAAGCAGAAAGAATTTAAGATGTGGAATAATTCGCACGATTCTATTCTTTTGTAAAGAAATACTAACGCGATCTTTTTATAGTTATCCCAAGACTCGATACGGTAAAAAGTTAATCCATGCTTTAAAGTTCATTGTCTTCTTTTTGATCCTATTTCGTTGAAGAGCCGGCTTGTAACTATAGTATTAAATATATCAAAGTTATTCTTAAATCTACTCAAAACGAATTGTGTTAAAATTTTAATCATTACATAACATGAAAAGCTTATGTGAATACTTTTATATAGGTACGATTTTTTAGGCTTTTTGAACGGGACGGATTATCGGTTTAATTTAACTTAGGTAAGGCATGGAGATTTCTCGCTCAACCTCTGTTTGTTGCATATAAGTTGAGGAGATACGAATATTTGTTGTATAGTATTATTAAATTGCGAAAACCTAGTCTAGGTTTTATAGAAAAGTAGTTGGTAAGATTTTCTCGAACTGGATGGCATCGCTAGAAAATATGAATCTCAACCGATGATTACGGGTCTAAGCCCGGGTGAAAACCACCGTGCTTTCTATAGTTCATGTGCTTGTTTTTTTTTTCTTTCAAATTGTATGTGTGTGAGGAAATCTGCATTATTAACCCGCATTGGAAAATGCTGGAAATATGGTGGAAATAGACCCAAAAATTCACTCAAGAGGTGAAATAAGGTGGCCTTTACCCAGCGTTGGGATTTTTTACTTTTGGTCTCTCGAAGTACTTTCATGTAGAAAATTAAAAATCATTATAATATGTTATCAAAACAATTCTTATTATCTCAAATTTTATTTTTTATTTTTAAGTTTGCTGGTAGGTGTATGAAACTTTATAAAAATTTAATTTATTTTTTTACTGTAAAAAAAATCATATGAAGATTTTGCAAATATGTATAAAAAAATGTTCGAAGTATTTTTGCATGTGATTCAAATCGCTTATAAATACAAAAAAAACTATCCCAAAACGTGGGCCTCAAGCTTTTTCGACTTTAAGTATTAACCCGTTTTTTTGGAGGCGTGAGAAGAACTCGGCAGGTGTATAGAATCATTGTGACAGGACTATTGTACGCGAAATGCTCCTTTTTAAAGAATTGGGACGAAAAATTCAAGTCGAGTGTATAAAATATACATTTTATTAACTGCGAGTGTTTATTCTCTGTGGGAATACGTTTGTCTGTGTTTATTTAACGTTTTCTTAATACATGAGTTAGCCTGAAGTCGTGTTCTCTTTATGCTTCCAATATTCTTGCGGTTAAATCAACATGCCTCTGAATTTGTTCGAATAAAAAAAATGGAAATTTTTCAATGTGTTTTGTTCTATATTAATAATACATATTAGGGCTTTATATGCAAATATTTAACATTACATTTTTTCGATTTAACAGCTGGTAACAAAATCATTGTCAGTACGCTACGTTCCATGATAAGTGCCTCAAAAAAAGGAGAGATTTAAAAAAAAATATATACAAATGTACCTACTAATAAAATTTAATACCTACTGTTGTGTTTCTGGTTACAATTTAGTTCAGTTTTTTCAGTGGTTGTGTTCAGGTTTTTGGTAAGCCTTTCCAATTTGGTGGCGAAAGCCTACCGCCATTTATTAAGCGATTGCAATGATTTTATATTCATTTATAAATTATTTGACGTGTATATTTCTAGAGAACTTGTTCTTTTATTATAATAATGAATAAACTTATTCTAATATTATAATAATATAAAATTCAAAAGTTCCAAGAAATAAATAAGCTGCGGAATTAAAACTTTTTTGTCGATAATAGAACACCACCGCCACTTCGTTTCGCGGTGTGCAATTTTATATATTATTCAATTACTGGACCATTATTCTATTATTCAGTTAAAGGACTGCATACATTTACGCTTACGCAATTGTTGTTAAGAAGTATTTGTAGTACAAATAACAAATTTTACGTAAGCCCAAAACATGTAGAAAAAATTTAAAATGAGTGTGCTTATGGTATAATATTTATTTTGTTACATTATTTGTACATACCTACCCGTTCGTTTGACGCCCAGCAAAACGGGCGCCGTAATATTTTTTTACTGACAGGCTTATAAACGATGAAATATATTTTTGTATCTTATCTTTTCTCAATACAAACCACAGAATCATTTCGAATTTTCCCACGCAATTTTCCGCTATAAAGAAACAATAGTCCTCGCGGCATTGTCAATACAGTAATTTTTAAACGGTACCCACCCTCGTCAACCCCCGTACACCCCGCATTCACACGGGAACAGAGCTATACAAACTCACATATTCACTCGAAATATTCCAACTATACCCTACACCACCGTGTTAGGGTTCAAGCAACATTACATCACTCAATTGAAACAATATATGATAATGTATTATATTTTTTATGATAAGTATATTTGTACGGTGACATTTAGTGGTCTTGACTGATCGACGGTACTTGTAAATATATGTTTTGTTATTGTATCTTAATATTATTGTTTAATTTCTTTGAATATGTAGAAATAAAATGCTCTTTAATAATAAGGATTCCGATATACCGTGTTATAATGTAATGTACGGTAAATGTATATTGCGTTATATTTTTAGAAATAAGAATACATCATAAATATAAAATACAATACTTATACGATTTCTACATATTTTTAATCTTAGAAATAGGTAGAGACTGAAAAATCGGCTTGATGGTAATGCTTATCATCATAGACGACTTGGCACTGTAAGATATATTAACTATCTCTTATCTATGGTGTTAAGTCTCAAACCGAAACAACAATACCAAGTAAAGCTGCTTGGCAATAGAATTTGTGATGAGTGGCTGGTACCCACGCGAGCATAAAATGTAACATTGTATTATAAAGCTAGTATTATAGAACTTTCTATTACAAGTCTGTTTGTAAGTTATGTGTTAAGTTTTAATCAGGATATTAGTACTAGTTTCTTTCGCCGGTTCTTCTCAGGTCTGAGGTGATAATTTCTGAACCGGCGGTAGATTATTGACAGTCAATAAGTAATACACATTTCCATATTGAATAAAGATTTTTGACTTTGACTAAACGTGTCAGTTCTATTTTCACGATGTATTTATAAGTAATTTAATTTTTATCCTGTAATATTAATAGCGTGATTAAGCTTTCCATACTTAACTTAAATTTGTTTTATATTTGGGAAATTCATTTTGACACTACTAGACTGACAACTAACTAAGTTTTTTTTTATTTGGCTTTCGAGAGGTGATATATTATTTCGCCATTGTATAAATAAAATATTCTACTATATAATTAATTTAAAAAAATATTCATTTCAGATGTCACGGAATAACTTATACTTATATAATATATAAGTTATTCCGTGACATCTGAAATACTGCCGATGTTGTGGTCTTCATTACACATCACGCCATAAGACATCGTTATTGAATATTTTTTATGTAAAAAAAGTACATTTTTAAAGGTAAAATATTATTTACCAGAAATGAATATGAAAACGCAATATTCTTACTCACAAGATATAATCTTCTACAATAGGAGATATAATCTTCTATTTAATAGTGATTTTACCGCGTTATTGACTCCCCCATCGCCCCTAGTGCGCGGACGAACGACGCGTGCGCAACGCGTGTGAGCGCGCGCGCCGTTCCTTTCACACAACTAATGTCGCGGGGACGATAAGTATTGGGAGCAGGTGATCTATTGTTTACATCAATGCGAATATATTATTGCAGTGGGGTGAATATTTTTCCCATGACTTCCGATTAAAATTTAATAACTATTAGTTTAAACATATATAACATATTTGTATTATATTACAATTATACTAATCAAGTAGAATAGTTATAGTTAGCATATAATTGGCGAAAAGTAGTATTATATATATCAACAATCTTAACAGTTATTAATAAATAAAACTAAACAATTGAAAAGCATTAGTGTCGGTCTAGCAAATATGGTTAATCATAATAATTATTATGTCAAAGGAAAATATAATATGATACCACCTCGGTATACCTCAAAATATTACAGTTAAAAGTCCTTTAATACGTAACATGACGATTCAGAAGTCAGTTTATCTACCTATATGAATAAAAAAATATTTTGATTTATTACTATAAACAAGCGTTGGGAATATCGTGCAATATAATCAAAGTACTCTGTATTCATGTTTTTCGATGGAATAAAACCATTACAGTATTTTTTGTTTTATACTAAGAGTTAAATAATCTTACGTTAGATAAGAACACGTGTATAATTATATAACTGTAATCTGTCACTATTTTATAAATTGGATTTATTTTAATATTTTAATTTAAAAAAAAAACAAATTTTAAAAAAAGAACACCATATTCGTTAAATATTGCTACTAACAGCGCCATCTCGTTTAACTTAAGTTTAAATAATATTTTTGATGCAGATTATTTCAGCTATTCATATCTTCGCTGTATGTTGTAGTCATATAAATTAAAAGCTGTAATATTATTTATTGCTGTTGCAAAAGAAAATCTAAATCTGGTGAAATCAAAGTCAAGAAATGCTGACTGCCTAAAATGATATAAACATCATCAATCTTCAAATATTTTACTTACATTAGTAATTATGTATAAAAAATTATTTATTATGGGCTTATTAAAATGTGTTTACAGCACCTATAGTTTAGTTATCATTATGATTATTTGTATGAGCCATGGGGGCCCAGTGGTGAGAAAACGTAAATCATCAGGATTTCGAGTTCAATGGCTCTGCTGAATTCATGTGTTTAATTTGTGTTTATTATTCATCTCGTTGAATGTAAACATCGTACGAAAACCTGCGAATGAAAATCATGCACATGTATCCAACAACCCATAGTGGAGCCGCGTAATCTCCAAAAGAAGAGGAAACCTTTGCCCAGATGTTGATTATTAATTACGTAGTTTACTACCTTTGTAACAAAGCAATGAAACAAAATATAAATTCATTTCGTTTTATTTACTAATAAAATACATTCTTATGTCTTAATTTACAAAACTATTCTTATAAAATAATATAGGTATTGTAAACCTTATTTATATTCGATATAAAAATTATATTAACGAAATAGTAATAATCTAACCATATTTATTACAAAGTTATTTAAATTTTCATAATGAGGTTTTGAGAGGTACCACAAAGTGCACGTTGCCCGTGGTAAGCAAAGAATAAATTATAATACTTTACACAGAATTTGCACTGCTCCTAAAGAAAGCCGCCATTAAATGAACGTACATATATAGCACGGTAACATCAAATAGTAAATACAATAATTATAACATGTTGTTTGACAACCCGACGTCGAGTGATCAGAATAAAGGAAAAAAATATAATGCCAAATATTTTGTTACAATTTGGTAAATTAAAACATTTATTTAGATCTTATTCTTTATGTTATATATATTTACGGATGTGTCGATTTTATTAGATCTTAACCAATTTCAGATGAATTCAATAATTTTGACAGTTAATTCTTGTATGTATATGTGCATGTATGATTGATGAAAAAGAGTAACTACAGAGTTTTATGCCGGTTTGTCAATTTAACATTCTGCACTGTTTGTATATAGTGTTTGCAAATCAGGTGGATGGTAAGTGGTCCCCACCGCCCATAGACTATGGCGTTGTAAGAAATATTTTTTACATTCCTTAAATCGCCAATGCGCCACCAACTTTGTAAGATATTATGTCCCTTGTGCCTGTAGTTACACTGGCTCACTCACCCTTCAAGCCGGAACAATACTGAGTACTGCTGTTTGGCGGTACAATAACTGATGAGTGGGTGGTACCTACCCAGACGGACTTGCACAAAGTCCTACCATCAAGAAATATATAAGAGCTCATTCAAATACAGTATTTTGTTTTGATTTAAAATGAGATAAATGAGTTGAATTTATGGAATTTGTACACTATGGGTTTGATAAGGAAATATTGTCTGAATGTCTTTAAATAATCTAACCGAATAGAAAATGTTCTGGTAGTTATTGAGAGGTAAGTAAGCATGTGCACCATGCTAGCATAAGACATGCAAGTAAGTAGTTAACAATGAAATTTTTTTCCTGATAATATTCATATTCAACTGATTATTTCAAAGGACTAATATTTATTTATATTGAATTATAATTCACTTTAAGTGTCACTAAATGTTAATTAAACAAAAAACAACTTTACAATGTTTAGCTTTATTACGTCGTAGCTATTAATGTTTTGTACAGATAGTGTTCCAATGGACAGCAAATACAGCCCCGCTCGCCTCAGCCGCGCGTCACTTGTCGTGGCTGGACCGCGAGTCCGGGTCGGAGACCGTGTCTCGCTGCTCGTTCATCTCCATCTCGAAATCGTCGACCGCCATCGGAGTGTCTGCGAATTATACTTTACAACTAATTAATTGATTTCGATACAGAGCGCAGGTGTTATAAGAGGTTTCATTATTAAAGATCGGGTTTAAGAATTATTGACGTGCTTGTGAGTACAGGGAAATATTTGGCTAACAAGGACAAGTCTAGAAGCTTCGAGTAGCGAGAAAACGACGAGTGACCAACGACTTCGGGTCGGGCAGCTAGGATTGTGAATATCTTAGTGAGCAGGTAGACTCGGCGGCGGGGGCGGGGGCGGGGCCGGGGTCGTGTGCGGGTGCGGTACCGAGGTGGTCGAGCGTGACGCCCATGGCGGCGCGCAGGGCGGCCAGGTCGGCCACGTGTCGCGGCGGCACGCGCGCCAGCATCCCGCGCAGCCAGCCCGCCGCCAGCCGCGCCGCCTCGCGCTCGGCGCCGCCCGCGCGGCTGCACAGCGACAGGTGCCACGGCACGCTCGCCGACAGCCTGCGGACCCAGATTATTTCTTGTTCATAGGTAATACTGTAGTAGGAAGTTCGCCTTACCTTTTATGGGTTTTGAAATCTAAGTATCCTTTGGGGATGTCTTTTGGAGTACAAAAATAGAAAATAACCATGGTGGTTACACTGAGGCCCTTGACAGTTAAAGCTCTCGCAACAGGCACGCTATGCACCTTTTGTACTTAAGCGCATTGCATACCAAACTCATCTCGCAGTCTATAGAACATCGGGATAAGCTTCTTCGCCCAAATGGAGTCAACCATTTGGACGAAGCTCATTAACATATCCACCCATGTCACCGGTGGCAACAGCTCCAGCAAACAGAGAGGCACTGACCGCTCCCGCTGCTCCCGCTCGAGCGCAGCCAGCAGCCCGTGCGTGTGCTGCAGCGCGCCGGCCAGCCCGTAGTCGTGCTGCGCCAGCCGCACCTCCTCCTCGATGTCCGCCAGGAACTCCACGTCGATGCCCAGCTCCGACAGCGAGCGCAGCTGCTCCATGTCGATCTTCACCTTTGACAGATCCTGTGGAGTGGTACTTCTTTGTAGATAGAACTTTGATTTTAATTTTAAAATACAGGTATTCATAAGTTCTAATTTATCCAATGAAATACTTCCTGTACTTTGTGTACACTAAGTGTGTATTTTCTACCATTTAAAAAGGAGTAACTATTGCTTATTAAATGACATTTTAAAGATATATGTCTTGACGGTTAAAAGTAGATCGATTTATCTTATAATTAACTTTTAACTTTTGTACGAAAATAGCAAGGAAACAGAAGTATAAGTACTCTCATTTGACTCACATTATCATCCTTAACCGGCGTGGGTTCAGGCTGGTTCTTCTTGTCGGGGAACAAGGCCTCCATGTCGTAAATGTGTTGCCAGGGCGAATCGGGCGCGAAACGTAGTATCTCCTCATTGCCTTGTCCCGTTTCTGACGCTGGAATAATACAGCATAGTGTAGTAGTAGGTATCTTTTTACAAAAGTATTACAAAAATAACAGATTTTTACATCAACTATAGTAACAAACAATTAAGTATAAAGTCGTATCATTTAAGATTAGTAACATTCGATGAACTCGTACTGATATTTTATTAAGAAATTCGACCAAGTACTTCTCGCGTACTGCGCGCACGCATACTCACGCAGCGTGTGGTAGATGAGATGCGACTCGTCCTTGGTGAGCGTGGCGAAGGTGCCGTCGTAGGCGGGCGCGTACGAGCTGAAGGGCCCGTAGTGCAGCGGCTTCACGCACTTGGCCAGGTTGCGCCGGTCCTCGCGCGTGGCTGCGGGCACACGCACAAACGGTTGAAGCAGTCGGGGGCGCCGACCCTCGGCCGGAGGGAGGAGGGAGGAGGGAGGAGGGAGCCAGGGCGCGTACCGTGCAGCGAGCCCGTGCCGTGCGGCAGGCGGCCCACGAGCTGCCCCAGCGAGGGCGCGTCGCCGTCGGCCGCGCGCGCCGCCAGCCGCAGCGTCGTGCGGCCCGCCGCGTCCATGCGCGGGAACGCTGCAACGCGCGAACGTACGTCACGGGGCGGTCTGCGAGGCGCGCGGGGGCCCTCCATTGCGACTCTTTTCGGTCGAACATACGTCACGAGGTCTGCCGGGGGCCTCCCTCCGCGTGTCACTCGTACCTTTCTTCGCGAGCCTCCGCCGGTGCTGCTCCCTGGCGGCCTCCATCTGTATCTTCACACTGTCGCCGCTGTCCTGGCGGTCCTGTCCGCCGTCCGACACCACCTCGGCCTCGGAGCCGCCGCTCTTGATGGGACTGCTGCGTTTTAGGACCTTGTGCTGATGGAGTGAGAAGCGTTTTCGTTTACATCGATAGTGGAATATCGAAACAGACACGATTGTGCAGTCGAAATGGGATATTAAGCTTAGCGAGGCGTAAGACGTGTTCTCCTTGCGAATATTCATTTTCATGATATAATATGCTTAATGCTTATGTTGAGGAATGTCGGATAGAAGCCAAATATCTCATCTCACTACGCACAGAACATGCAAAAGTCTGCACTATAATATATGACGCTTTAACAGCGATAAACTAATATAACAAAACAACATTCATCCAAATCGGTAAAGCGAATAAACTAGTTCTAAGGGCAAGCACAGACACAACACTAGAGACGCCGCGTCCAATGCGACGAGTAGATGTGACCATCGTATGGAGACGTTCTCGTTGTCGACGTTCGTCAAACCGTTCCCGGTCCGCGTGCGTGTGGGACAAGCGAAAACACATGCGTAAGAACGGAACGGAGGCCTACGTGGCTAAAGTAATCGACAGTAAAAACCTTATTCATTCGTCCAGGAATAGGCGATAACCTTGAAAACTCTAAAACCCCACAAACATTTTACATACAAGATAAATTGTTCATGTGAAACATGCCTTAAGTTTCTTAACTCTCGTCTACAGTCTGTGCTGACCCTGAGTGCATGTCACTACGAAATATAATTATATTGCAAACCTTTCGACCGTAAGTCCTTAACGGCTGCATTGCAAAACATTACATTTTTATATACTGTAGTATTGATAAAGATAACGAAATGTGAAACTCAAACCGGGATTTCGTAAAAATAATTGCATTTCTTGTCAGTTCGTAACATTTCTTTGCAATTATTGATAGACAGATATGACTATTAAATGTATATATTTCTCAATAAGGGAGCGTACACACCTGCGCGACCAAGCAAAGCGAAAATTGACGCCGACAAACAATTAGTTCATGAACTAATGCTACGTCCACAATTGCGAAATACAATTAGTGAGACTTGGTTGCAGTCGCGCATGTGTGTCCATTTATTTATTATCATATAAAAAAAATCAAATTGTCAATTTACAGTAACATTGTTTTTGCCATTATTCTTATACAAGTGACAGATTCATTATCATTTAAATGAACATTTACGCAGAACAAATACAGTAGAATCCGTTTATTATGACTCCGAATTATGACGAATTATGACCAACCGTTTATAATGACGTAATTACACGATGAAGTTTGGTTCTCATATATAATTATTTGTAAAAAAGTCAGATATAATGACTTTCCTTATAGTGACAGTTCGCTTATTATGACACATTTTTAATAAATCGTGTCCGGTTATAGTGACCGACATGATTCTTTACACCTTCGGTAACGTTCCCGGCGACGTTCGGCACCTGGCTCATTGTTTTTAATCTGAGTAAGTAATTGTCACTCAAAGGTCGCCTGCAGATTTGTTCATAGCAATATTGAAAATGATAATTCGACCATGGCTATGTCTTCTATACACAATAGTATTAGAGACTATTATAAATGAAAAAACAAAAGCGGACAAAATTACAGATTACTTACATTAAAATATAGTACATACATACATGTGTCGTATATACATATTACGTGCTAAATATATAGGTATATATATAGATATATATATATATATATTTGCGCTTTGTGTGACGTTCACTTATTATGACGTGTTTGTCAATTCCCTTTGATGTCATTATAAACGGATTCCACTGTATGTTTAATTCCATTGATTGCAATCAAGGAACATTATATATTTATTTGTGTATAAATAATGTGTAATTTATGTTATATTATTTAAATAGCATATCTCAATTATTTATCTTGTGACGTAGACAGAGAAGTGAACTACAAGAAAGAGACAACACTAAAACATAATTATATATAAATAAACAGAAACAAATGGTAAGCGGTCACCACCCCCATAAACATTAGTGTGGTAAGAAATTTTAACCATAACTTACATCTGCCTTGGACTTAGCATATCTAATGAGGGCGTGGTACCCACCCAGAAGGGCTTGCACGAAGGCTTAACAATTATTCTGTTCATACAGTGTGGGGAGGATTTAAAGTCAGAGAATTTACTGTGAGGCACATTAATCTACATATATTTATATGTCTGTAAAATATGATAAAACAATATCACTGTCCATTGGAAAGTCTCTTTAAGGCACAAGTCTTTCTTTATAATTAGTTCTGTCTGTTATGTTTACTGTATCTTTTTTAGTTTAGTATGTTGGTAAGTTTTAATCAAATCATATTGAACAATTTCACAATTGAGATGTGCAATTTAGAGTTATTTCTATTTGACCGTGGTCCCATTTGTTTTCTAATATTGATAAAGATTAATCAGCTTATACCATTATTTCACGAGAATGCCTTCAATCCACTCACCACATCCATCTTTCCAATATCAAATCCTAGTTCTCTGATGGGTATCTCGTACATATATGTTAGTATATCCCCTAGCGGCCGTAGCTTTTGAGGAGTGAGTTGCTTGAGACCCGCGTGAAGCAATCTCTTGGCAGCTTTGTGGTAAACGGTGCCCGGCTTGTTGTACTTCATTGCATTATTGCACATTAACTTGAAGTCGCTCTGGAATTATTATTACAATTATGTTTTACGGAGGGAATTTTTACATCTGGTGTCATATATGGGTCATATACCTGATGGTATATGATCACCATTAATCAAAGACATCGGCACTGTACATAATATTAACAACCATTTACATCACCAATGCACCACCACTCTTGGGAATTAAGATGTTATGCATTTGTACATGTAGTTATATTGAATCACTCATCCTTCAAACTTGAATGCCACAATACAAAGTGTATATCTGATGAGTCGGTGGCAACATAGATGCCCTAACCACCAAGTATTTATCATAGCAAACATAAATTTATTTTCCAATTAAAATAATAACCCATGTAATCATATGAAAACATAATATTATATATATAAATATCATATTTAGTGCATATATTATATTACAGTTTTAAATAATCCATTACAAAATGATCTACTATAGTATATACTAAATTATCACAAGTATTTACTTACAATAAAGCAATTTAGAGATTTGTACTCATTGTCATCGATTTTCTGTTTTATTGTTGAGAAATCCATCGGGCGCTTTATTATTGTGGAATAGCCAGGCGCAAAGTTGTCATTTACTGGCCAAGCAAAGAACTGATTAGGATCCCGCTTCTCAAGGTTACGCAGAAGTTGTTCCAGGAGCCGGGAGAGTGGACGGCGCTTCTGGCTGGCCTGAATGTTGGCAGAAAATGTTATTGTTATTTTTGTTCTATTTATTTAATTAAATTTGGTTATTATTTTAAAAAATTATAATAATAGTATAAATAACCCTTTTGCTCAATTGATAATCTATCAATTAGTCAAGTTTCAGTCTTTGTAAAAAAAGTGATACTTTAGTTCTATGAACAATGTTATGTGAGTTTTTTAAATATAATAAATGAAAATAAACTTTATACAAGTAAGCTTCTATTTTTATATACTTATATACTTTTGAAGTTTTAGAATGGAGAAGCTCCTTAGAAGCACCAGCAAGGAACTCAGTAATTAATCTTTCCTACTAATAACATAGGTGTGTTAATTGAATACAATTAAACTATTATAAAATCAAATCAAGTTTATTCAACTAAACTTCACAACGAAGCGTTTTTGAATCGTCAATATTAAAATACTACCACCGTTTCGGAAAGCAGCCTCCAGCGAGAAGAAACTGCAATAAACTCGCATAGTTGCTCTTTTCAAATAAACAGATTAACAATGCTGTTTTTTACAATAATTAGTGTCCTGTGATGGAACCCGAGCCTAAATCCAGGCGTTTTTTTTCTAAAAAGTACTCTTTTAATGAATAATAAGACTTATTTATTAATTTAGTTTTAATAAACTTATGCAAACGGAAAGTAAGGGTTACAAGTTTATTCTTATTTCTTGTATTAATAGTATGTAAATCAGCTTTTATGGAATACTTTTGTATATTCTTCTGTATAAACATTATATTATCATAAATATATTGTGAAGCAGCCGTTAATACACCTATTTCTTTAAATTTCTCGCGTAATGATGTCCTAGAGCTATTATTGTAAATAGTTCGGATAGCTCTTTTCTGCAGAATAAATACTATTTCAATATCTGCTGCATTACCCCATAACAACATTCCATATGACATAAGACTGAAAATTACAAAAATAAACTAGTCTAGCAGTACTTATGTCCGTTAGTTTTCTTATTTTTTTTATTGCATAAATGGCACTACTTAGTTTCCCTGCTAGGGCATACAAATAGGTGCCCCACTGAAGTTTGGAGTCAAGGGTTATCCCTAGAAAGGCCGTCGACTCAACATACTCAAGTCTTTCATTAAACAAAATGAATTTGATTTGACATTTGGCAAAGAAACAAAATACATTCAGTCTTTTTTGCATTTAGTACCAAATTATTTATGTCAAACCAACCAAGAGCCCGCGACAGAGCACTGCTTACAACGTCATAGTTGTTTATTTTTCTGTCGAGTTTAAAAATAAGGGATGTATCATCTGCAAACAGTACAATGTCACAAGTCTTATTTACAAAATGCGCCAGAGCGCCATTTGATTTTGCACTGTTAACAAAAAACCTTCAAAACTCTTTCATTAAGATAGGAGGAAATGAATTTCAATGCAGGGCCCTTGATTCCATAATATTTAAGTTTTTCTAGAAGAATATCATGCCTAATGCAATCGAAAGCTTTTAATAAGTCACAAAAAACACCAATAGCATTTTGTGACTTCTCCCACGCATCATAAATGTGTTCAACAAATGCTATACCCGCATCAGTAGTCGAGCGACCTTTAGTAAAACCGAACTGTTGAGAATGCAATAGCTTATTCGAGTTAAAGTATAACAACAATTGATTAAGCATGATTTTTTCAAAAATTTTACATAATACTGGCAAAATAGAGATTGGTCTATAATTGTTTGGGTCATTTTTATATACTTTTATAATTCGTGTTTTAACATTAGATTTAAAATAAGTTGTCAATGTCTTTGTGGAATTTTACTATGAAATCAAACACTGCACAAGGAATGAATTGACTTTGCAGAGACAAATTTGGTGGTTTCTCCTATGTATGTATCTACTGAATTATACCACTTTATTCAAAACTTTAATAACTTATAAATATCATGTCAAATATAATCACTCTCGAGTATGAAAATCTTAGGGAACTCTTTAGTCAAGAAAAATAATTTGTATATTTGAACTTACTTCCAAATGTAACATTAGATTTAGGCAGATTATTTTTAAATATATTCTGATTATTTATTTTTTTACTCACTTAACACTCAGTTTAACAAATATTTAACAGATATGATATGGTACATAGTTCAGTACAATTATTTTTTTGTTATATTGCAGAATAATTATAAAACAGTTTAACTGTTATACCATTAATAAGCAGGTTTTTATTAATGTATTTCTTGTAAGATCTTTGTATGTCAATAATATGTATCATTTAAGAGGGTTTTTGAGTTTTGATAGGAAACTGTTATTATAAGTCATAAGCATATTACTAGGAATGATTACTAAAATGTTACTTTCAAAACACAAGTGCGAGGTTCACGGTGTGACGCAGGTGAAATGGGACCGGGTCCTGGACTGAGTCTACGGTACATCTTTTTTGACATCCCCTCATCTTCTGTTTCATCGTCCTCTGACTTCTGATAAATCATACATTTCAATATATTACTATAATTATCCTAGCAATTATAATCAATTTTCTCAAACTATTTACTAAGCAATATTAAAATACAGTGACTAGTACATTCATCTATAAATTTAGAACTGTCTTAAAAAGCTTTCATCTTATTTATCTTTTACATAATAATTGTTATATATTTTCTCCCACAAAGTACACAGAACATACATTCGATGGTGACTTAATATTCAACCAAGTATTACTTCACCTCCCGACTAACACTAAATACATTAAAAGTAACAAGGTTTAATATAACCAATTCAACACCTAATATTGTCTATACTACGTGTATATTTGTAAACACAAACCAAGTCAATCTCCCGGCGTCTCCTTCGCTTTTTCTTAACTTTCCCTTCATTCACCTTTGAATCATCGAGAGACATCATAGAATGTTCAACATCACTTATTTCGCAGATTTCTTCCTCTAAAATAGAAGAACTTGTTTAAAAACTATAATTTATACTTAACCAAACATGTACAACTATGCTCAGTCTTACTGCAACTCAATTTTTCCGCGTCATCCATGTTTTATGGTCAACACAATTAGATGCTTTATATTTCTTATAATATTATCAATTAACTTATCATTTACAAAATATTTAATTTATTAAAAATAAAAATGATTAAACAGAATTTTAACGGCTCGAATGATTACGAAGCCTCAATTTATTAATCAAATCAAGAGTCAGTTGACAGTTGCCAGTTTATGAATTCAAGCTAAGCTATAGCCATAGATAAAATATAATGCAATGATATTACGCAATTGTTGCCACTTTAATATTAATAATACCTAACATTTCAGAAAAGAGTGCTTGGTATAATTATTATCATAAGATTATACCAAGCAATGTGTGTTATATGTTAACTGTTAAAAATTTTAATGTTTGATCATAAAAAAAATTGAAATAATATCAAAATATTACATTTTTTAAATTTTGACCAAGGGTTTCTTATAATTATTAAACCACTTTTTATATAAATAGGCTAAGGATAAACGAACGATATCTTTTATAACGTAGTGATTATATATGTACTCTTTCTCACAAACAACAAATCATCATCATCCGCTTCACGCTGAATGTAATAAGCCTGTGCTTTTCATAAGTAAATAAAGATTCAATTATCACTGTAAGATGCAGCTTAGCTTATAATAAAGCTCTCCTCAAATAACTAAGATATAAAAACGATTTTTTAAATAATATAGGGTTTTCATTTTAGAAAGTAAAAAGTTATTTATTTTTAATAAGGCGTTGGTCGCAAATCAAAGTTACTCAATTGAATTAGATTTGCATGAGGTAATAGAAGAAAATGTCGTGATTTTAATTGGTATGTATCATCTTCAATGTATGTAGGTATCACGTATTGTATTTATGAAAGTGACTCGAACACCTTGCGTTTTGTTACAGCATCCTTCCGTGTGATCCGCTAATTAAATTTGCCACAACTGCGAGCTGGCTAATGGAAAAACGCGCTTAATAAATCTCCTATAGTACCGTTTCTATTTCATCGTCACGCGTATTATTGTAAATATATATATTTTGTATATTACTTATATTGATTTAAATAGTAGATAACTGAACAACTACCTACCTATATTTTCTTAAGAGTAATTTACTTATATCTCTGAAACTACTGGACCGATTTTAATAAATCTTTTGTTGTTGTAGTGTAACTAACTTAAATTAAAAATGATCATCTCGATACGACCTTCAGTTTTCGAGAAATTTGTGGACAAACATACACTTACGAAATTAGCCAAACATGCTTAGAAGCCTAAATCGATCATCATACTCAAATATTCTAACAATTCTAACAATGTTACATACATACATGACGTATTGATAACCTTCTTATTTTGAAGTCGGTTAGAAATGTGTATACAAAAACACAGTTGGTTCAAATATTGGTTATAACGTACTAACCAACTTACAAATGGTTGAAAATAAAAGTCACTAGTTTTACTGGTTGTCAATATCGGTGCCGTTCAGCATCAAACCAGCATAAAATGAAATTTGTAATGAGGTCGATACAAATGAATCTGTAAGAAATATTATTTTTCTTCGCAAAGATTCTAAGTGCCAAATCTTTCAAGATTGTTTTTCAGGAATAACAAATATATTCTGAAAAAACTGTTAAATCAAACTTAGTAAACACTTAATTCGTATTCAATATACATTTATTAATCAAATTTGTGTGCAATGGCCTTTTCTTAAAATATATCAGAAATGAAAAAAATCACGAAAATACTTAATACTAGATTCGAACTATTGGGACATCAATCTATCATAAAATCATATCTACTCGTGTCTGAGCATACGACCAATTATAAAAATTTCCATGTAATTAAAAAAAAAGAAACTGGTGTTTACAGCTTACAAAAAAAATGACTCATTCTTAATTATAATGTATGTTTGAATATATTTAATGAATACATTATTCGTTGTGCCGTATGTAAGTTTAATGACACAAATATTGATATGGAAACGATACAGTGTAAACGGTCTCTGCACCTCGTTGCCCATCGGAGATAGTTCGTTAAACGCTGTTCAACGGACTTCTAATATTATTTCCTGTTATTATTTTGTTTCGATCTCGTTGTTATTAAATCGCGCACGAACCAACACCAACCACTGGTTTATAGATTGCAATTGTATTTGCGATTGATCTAACAAAATATATTTTAATTTAAGAATAATCTTCATATAGGTATATATTTTTAT